>NW_024723245.1:0-200000 GCF_018991925.1 Homarus americanus | reverse complement strand
GTGTTTAGAAAGAGAGCCAATAAGTTATGTTGACCAAAGGGTGGTTTGTCACTTGGCATAAGTAAGGCTGACAACCATTACAGAAAACGGGGGGCGAGACATGTGACACCTTGCACCAGATATATATTCTCTCTCTCTCTCTCTCTCTCTCTTTTCTCTCTCTCTCTCTGTCAGGAAGGAAGGAACATCTTGCATTCAACCGAGAAAATCATTTCACGCTTCCAACACCCGGGACCATTTCTCATGCAAATTCCGTCACTGAACGTACCTGATAAGTTTCTTTGCCCCGTTGAGAGAGACTGTGTAGCGTCCTTTGATACCCTGGCGGCACAGTTTGGTCCTCTGTGTTCCTTCCTCTTCCCCACTTACCCACCCTTACCCCCACCTCCCCACCCCTCTCACTCTCCTCCCTTCCCCCACGTCCCACCTCCACCCCCACCTTGCTCCCTTAGCGCCCTCTCCCCTCCCCAACCAACGATATTTTCATAAGGTCGAAAGCCTGAAGGAGGAGGTGAGATCCGTCTCGTTCCTTGTTGTTTTTGAGTCACGTTCTTGGGTCGTTTCTGTCTCTTTTCTGTATTCTTTCTGTTGTATTTTGTCTCCTTTCTGTCTTATTTTGTGTATCTCTCTTATTTTGTCTCTTTCTGTCTTTCTTACTATGTTTCTCTGTTTTTTCTGTCACTTTTTATCCTCTTCGTCCTTCTTCTGTCTCTTTCTGTCTTCTTTTGTCCCTTTCTGTCTGTCTCTTTCTCTTTCTGTATTTTCTGTCTCTTTTTCCATCCTTTTCTATCTCTTTTCTGTGTTCTTCTTTATTTCTTTGTCTTTCTTTTATAGTCTTCGCTAATTATCTTCTTCTGTCTCTTCCTCTCGTTCTTCCACTCACTCTATTTTTAGTTGGTCTTACGTGGGAGAGAGACCAATTTTCTTGTCTTCAACTCTCAGGGACAAGAACTATATTCATTTATTTTAATGTTAATATTATCATGGTCAAGAGGTTATTTCCCTGTCTCTATTTGCACGAGTCGATGCTTCGGAATCTCTTAGTGTTGTTTAATGTTTCTTTTGCATCTCTTCCTCTCAGTGTTTCTTATATTTTTTTAAATTTTTATGCTAGATTTTTGTTTTGAAATTAGATGCAATATTTGTTGTCCTTTAGTACAAAAGATTATCATTATTTCATTCTTTATTATTCTCACAACGATACTGGTTCATTTTGATGAGTCGAAGCTTCGAATCTATTGTTGTTTTCAAACTATTATTTATTATTATTATTTGTTTATACGTTTAGGAATGGAGTTGTAATGGGTGAGGGTATATGATCCTCCCTTCTTACCCTCTCACCCCATTTCCCCCCCTCACTCACTTGCCCCTCTCCTCTTCTTGTTCCTCCACCCCTCGCCCTCCTCACCCTCTCCCCCCTCACCCTCTCCCTCCTCACCCCTCTCTCTCTTCACCCCCTCTCCCTCCTCACCCCCCTCTTCCTCTCCACCCCCTCTCCTCCTCACCCCTCTCCTCCTCACCCCTCTCTCTTCACCCCCTCTCCATCTCTCCTTCCTCCACCCTCTCTTCCTCCTCACCCCCCTCACCCCCTCTCTCCTTCCTCACCCCCTCTCCCTCCTCACCCTCTCTTCCTCCTCCCCCTCTCCCTCCTCACCCTCTCTTTCTCCTCACCCCCTCTCCCTCTCACCCCTCTCCCTCCTCACCCCTCTCTTCCTCACCCCCTCTCCTCCTCACCCCTCTCCTTCTCACCCCTCTTCCTCCTCACCCCTCTTCTCCTCACCCCTCTGTCCTCACCCCCTCTTTCCTCACCCCTCTTCCTCCCTCACCCCCTCTTCCCTCCTCACCCCCTCTCTTCCTCCCTCTCCCCTCTTCCTCCTCACCCCCTCTCTCCTCCTCACCCCCTCTTCCTCCTCACCCCCTCTCCTCCTCCCTCTCAACCCCTCTTCCTCCTCCCCCCTCTTCCTCCTCACCCCCCTCTTCCTCCTCACCCCCTCTTCCTCCTCACCCCTCTTCCTCCTCACCCCCTCTCCTCTCACCCCTCTCCTCCTCACCCCTCTCCTCCTCACCCCTCTCCTCCTCACCCCTCTCTCTCCTCACCCCCTCTGTCTCCTCACCCCTCTCTCTCCTCACCCCTCTCTCCTCACCCCCTCTCCTCCTCACCCCCTCTCTCTCCTCACCTCTCTCTCCTCACCCCCTCTTTCTCCTCCCACCCCTCTTCCTCTCCACCCCTCTTCCTCCCTCACCTCTCTCTCCTCACCCCTCTGTCTCCCCCTCTCTCCTCACCCCTCTCTCTCCTCACCCCTCTCTCTCCTCACCCCCTCTTTCTCCTCCCCTCTCTCTCCTCACCCCTCTCCTCTCACCCCTCTCCTCCTCCAGCCCCTCTTCCTCCTCACCCCCTCTTCCTCCTCACCCCTCCCTCCCACCCCCTCTCCTCCTCACCCCCTCTCTCCTCCTCGCCTTCTCTCCTCTCCCCCTCTCTCTCCCCTCCTCACCCTCTCCCCTCCTCACCCCCTCTCTCTCCTCACCCCTCTTCCTCCTTACCCCTCTTTCTCCTCACCTCTCCTCCTCACCCTCTCTCCTCCTCACCCCTCTCTCTCCTCACCCCTCTTCCTCCTTACCCCCTCTTTCTCCTCACCCCCTCTTTCTCCTCACCCCTCTCTCTCCTCACCCCTCTTTCTCCTTACCCCTCTCCTCCTCCCACCCCCTCTTCTCCTCACCCCCTCTTCCTCCTCACCCCTCTCTCTCCTCACCCCATCTCTCCTCACCCTCTTCCTCCTCCCCTCTTCCTCCTCACCCCCTCTTCTCTCCCCTCTTCCTCCTCACCCCTCTCCTCCTCCACCCCTCTCCCTCCTCACCCCTCTCTCCTCACCCCCTCTCTCCTCCGCCTTCTCTCCTCTTCACCCTCTCCTTCCCTCTCTCCCTCCTCCCCCCCTCTCTCCTCACCCCTCTCCCTCCTCCCCCCTCTTCCTCCCTCATCCCCCCTCTTCCTCCCTCACCCCCTCTTCCTCCTCAACCCTCTCCCTCCTCACCCCTCTTCCTCCTCACCACTCTCTCCTCACCCCCTCCCTCCTCAACCCTCTCCTCCTCACCTCTTTCCTCACCCCTCTCTCTCTCCCACCCCCTCTTCCTCCTCACCCTCTTCCTCTCACCCTCTCCTCCATCTACCACTCTCTCGACCCCCTCCCCCTCTTCCCCTCTCACCCCTTTATTTCTCCCCTATCCCCCTCCCCCAACGTCCAACTTTTCCTGGGGTCCCTGCATGAAATCATAAGATCAAAGAGATTTTTTTTTCCTCTTGAACTCTGTTTCTTTTTCCGGCGGTATTATGCAAATGAGTCTGGTTGGTGCTTGATCTGTGTCGAGATGGTGAAGCCTCGAATCTAGCGCTGTTTTGTATTCTGAAGCCTCGAATTTAATGTTGTTTTGTATAGCGAAGCCTCGAATTTAATGTTTCGTATAGTGAAGCTTCAGATCTATCTAATCCATTTTTCTAACTAAAGTTTCCTTAAATTTAATGTTTTTTTCTTAAATTACTTGAATCAGTTATGCTTATTTCACTAATGCATCTTTTAACTTAATCTCACAACATCGTTCTAAAGACAAGTAAAAAAAAAACCAGTTAACATCGTACAGAAAATTGTTAAAATCATCTCATCGTCAGGAATTACCATTGAAATCCCTTTGTGGGAGAAAATATGTGGCATTATGTAAGTTCTTCAGTTATGAGGAAACAGGTTCTATATTTCAACGGATTTTTATTTTATGGGGTTAGTTCTTGCGTGAAAGTTCTTAGTTCTTGTGAGTTAATTGGATTTATTTATGTTCGTCTGTGGATTTTTTTTTTTTTACGTGGAGTCTTGCAGGGCGGAGTCTGGGTCCTTGGCTGTTCTCTGCTGTTAGTGGGAGGGAGGGAGGAGGGAGGGAGGAGGAGAGAGAAAGAGGAAGGGGAGAAAGGAATCAGGAGGAGACGGAGAAAGGAAGAGGCAGAGAGAAGTAGGGGAGAATGAAGAAGGTGGAAGGAGAGCAGAATACATGAGGAGGGAGAGAGAAGGAAGGTTGGAAGGAGAAAGGGAATGATGGAGAGAGAGAGAGGGTGGAAGGAAGGAGAAGGTAAGAGGAGGAGAGAGAAGAAAGGAGGAGAAGGAGGGAGAATAATGAGGAAGGAGGGAGAAGAAATGGGGAGAGAAGGTAGAAGGGAGGAGAAGGAAGGAGGAGAGGAGGTGAGAAGGAGTAAAGGAAGGAGAGAGAGAGGGTGCTCCATCTGAAAGTTTCGCCCCCCGCCGACAAACTTCTATTCATCTGTTGTTAATCCTCTAAAGTAACATTGATAACACAACTACCACAAATTACGACTGACGAGTGTGTCCGCCTTCCTGTCCTGTGTCTGGTGGGAGACGAGCGGGGATTTGCATGTTAGTGCAGGGACAGAGAGGCAGGGTGGGAAGGTGAGGGAGAGGTGGATAGGAGGGGGAGGGAGAGTGGATAGGGAGGTGAGGGAGAGTGGATGGAGGTAGGAAGGTTTTTAGTTTAACAAATTTATTGACAAAGCTTGTAGTACAGTTTGCCTATTCTGAGTAATTCAGTCAGGTCTTGATACTGAGGGTGGTATCACTTCTCACTGCCACGCAGGACAGAGGTTCATACACAAGAAATACATCATATTCATTAACAGCTATAAATGTATAGTAGGTCAGATTCATGTGGGTAATGTCACTGTTTCTGCCATGCAGGACAGAGGTTCGTACACAAAGAAGAAATACATCATATTTATTAGCAGTATATATAGGTCACTGGTTCACAAACATTGGGTCATATTCTAATTGAAGACTAATCAGTGGGCTAGCAAATTTGGTAGACAGCAAGAATGTCTCAAGCACCCTGATTCAATGTAGTAATTACATAGTTCAAGATACAATAAGTCAGGTGGCCTGAAGTCTTTGACAGTGTCACATTCAATAATATAGTGTTCAAGTGTATGCTTTAAGGTTTATCACAAGTTTACATGCTGAGTGTGTAGGGGTGGGAGGTGTGAGAATGTGGGGGTGGGAGGTGAGAGATATGAGTAGAAGAGATTGGAGAAAGGAGGAGAAAGTAGAAAGACGAAGAAGAAAAAAAGAGAAAGTAATTAAGACACCAAGAGAAAGAAGAATAAGAGATACGAAATAAAAACAATAACAATCCCAGGTGATAAATTAAGAGGGGAGAGCGAAATTAAATCAAGAGAAATTGAATAAAGCAGAATAAAGGAGATACGAAAACGACGCTAAAAGCAATAATAGAAAGGGAGGTGAGAAATGGATTACAGAGAACTTATGAAGGAGGAAACATGATAAAAGCAGGAAGAGGAGGACTATGAAATAAATATACTTTATCGACCTTTTACAGTATTTCCTGTTCGGTCTTGCTATGGCTGGTGGGAGACAACACAACTCTCATAGCTGACTTCTAAAACCAACCGTCAGCACGACTTCAGAACATCATATTGTCAGCAGGTTGAGGGCTGACACTCGACACCAACCACGGCTAGCCACAACGCTCACTGTAAGCCAGACGCATAAAATACCCTATTGTCAGCTGATTACTAGGGCTGACACTCAACACAGCTGGGGAATTAAAGAGGCGAGGCAGCAATGTGTTTAATGTCGCTGTTATGTGACCCGGAAACCCCATAGGAGTTTATCTTCATTGTGGCCAGTTAAGGGAGGTAGTGGTTCAAGGTCTAGAGCTCGTTACCCTACAGCTGTGATGGTGGTGGTGGTTGGTTGGTAGTAGTAGTAGATGTTGTTGTTGTTGGTGGTGGATGTTGGTAGTGGTGGTTGTTTGTTGATGGTGGTGGTTGTTTGTTGATGGTGGTGGTTGTTGATGGTGGTGACGGTAGTGATGGTTGTTGTTTTTTTGTTGGAGGTGGTACTGGTGGTGGTGGTTGTTGGTAGTAGTGGTATATGTTGTTGTTGTTGTTGGTGGTGGATGTTGGTAGTGGTGGTTGATGGTGGTGGTAGTGGTGGTAGCTAGTCTTATGATATACATTACTACTACAGGCAGCTTGTATATGAACGTGTGTGTGTGGTCCTAAAAGTCAGTATAATACCAGCTTTGAACCACTGAAGTTGAACACACACACCACCACTACTTTGTTGTCATTCGGAATGGGTTTGTTTGTGTCGGGTGACTAGAGACCGATACGGGACCGGCAAAATCGTTCTCAGATGTTGCACTTGTGGAGGTTACATCTATTGCGGTGGGGGGGGCGCTACAGCATCTTGCTGGCGCTTGTCTGCAGTTTAACTCGAAAATATTGACACCTTCTCGTGTGGTGCTCCTCCAAGCGTTACGGTGTGGAGTAATCGTCTTCCAGGTGAAGGGGTCGATTTGGCACTTTTTCAGGTTTGTCTTAAGACTATCATTATACCTTTTCAGTTGCCCGCCAGCGTTACGTTTTCTATTCGTTAGGTGACTGTAAAGTAGTTGCTCTGGCAGTCTATTGTCGTCCATGCTGGTAACATGGCCACTGGCCAGCCCAACGTAGTTATTCATGGATAATGGTAACCTCGATGCTCATACAGTTGGTGTCAGTGAGAATAACTGACATTTGTTCTCTTGTCTTCCCAGCGAATTCTGAAGATGGAACATAGACTACGTTGGTGAAAGTTTTCAAGTGCCTTGAGGTGCCTCCTTTATGTGACCCATGTCTCGCTGCCATATCGCTGTGTGGGAAGGGCCACTGCTCGTTATACGTGCAAATTCGTAGATAATTTCAGCTCCCTACAGCTGAAGACACGGGCACGGAGTCTGCCAAAGTCTTGAGATGCACATTTGATCCGATGTTGAGTCTCTTCATCGATGTCTGCGGTAGTGGACAGGTGGGAGCCGAGATACTGAAAGTGGGTGACATTAGAGAGGGTAGTACCGTTAAGCTGGATGGATGGTGGAGGTGTGGCTGAAGGGGCAGGCTGAAAGAGAATCTGAGTCTTTCGTACATTTACCTCGAGGCCGAAATGTGCATACGCATTTGCGTAGGTGTTCAGGATCTCCCGTAGGTCGTGTACAGTGTAAGCAACGAAGGTGAGGTAGTCTGCATACTGAAGTTCAGTAATGGATTGCCGACACCTTTGTTCCTGCCTGGAGTCGTCTTGTGTTGAAAAGACCCTTCATCCGGTACTGGATGTCCGCCCCGCCGGCTAAATTGGCACTGGCACGAGTAAGGAAGGCAGCAAGGAAAATGAAAAAAAGAGTTGGTGTCAGTACATCCTTGTTTTACCCCATTTCGGTGGGGAAGAACTCAGACTGGGTGCCATTGTGCAGGACACTGTCGGGAAGATGCTGCTGCCGCCCCTCCTGCAATGGCGATGAATTTTGGTGGGCAGCCAAAACCGCTGATGGTCCGCCAGAGAGCTTCCCTGCTGATCGAGTCGAAGGCCTTGTTTGGGTCAATGAAGGCCATGTACAGGTCACGACGCTGTTCTCTGCACTTTTCCTGTATCTGGCGGGCAGCAAAGATCATGTCAGTACTGCCACGTGATGGTCTAAAGCCACATAGAGATTCTGGGAGGAAGTTTTCCTCCTCAGAAGGAAATCTTTTATGAAGACTCGAGCGATAATCTTGCCAGCTACGGATAGCAGTGAAACCCCGCTGTAGTTGCCACAGGCTGACCGGTCTCCCTTGTTCTTATAAATGACGATGGAGACGTCTTTAAGAGCTTGAGGATTTCCTCCTTTTCCATATATTCTCCAGAAGAGAGTGGAGACGGCTGGAAAGCAGATGTCCTCCTGCTTTATACACCTCGGCTGGGAGTCCATCAGGCTCTGGGGCATTGTTATTTTTCACCTGTTTGATGGCAGTAGCTACCTCTAGGATGGAGGATAACTAAGATGGGTCAGCTCTGCATGCTGAGGGATCTGCTGGGTAGTCAGAACATCCACATCGGTGTTTCGGTTGAGCAGCGAATGATAGTGCTCTTTCCAGTGCTGAAGGATGCCGTCTTCGTCTTTAATTATGGAGTTACCTTCGAATAGGCGGGCCCATAAAATGTTTTAGTGGAATTGAAAAATTGGAGCATCTTGTGTTGATCTGCAAGTTTTTGCTTTTCACATGCTTTATTTTTAAGCCAACCACTTTCTTCTTGCGGAAGATATCATCTTTGGTCCGAGACTGAGTGTTGTTTAGACAATCAAGTAAAGCAGCACGTCTATCATCGACGAGTACATTGATTTCCGGGGCATTTTAATTAAACCAGTCCTGGTGTATTCTTTTGATCTGGCTGAAAGTTTCTCTGCAGGTTTTTGTCATGACAGTGTCGAGAATACCCAATTTGGCACTGGGATTTTGGTTGTTTGTTGTCGGGTTGTTTATCAGCCCATGCTCGAGCTGTTCTTTGAAAGCATATTGCTACCCCTGGATCCTCCAGACGCTTAGTGTTAAAACCTCTTCTGGAGGCTTGCTGCCTTTGCCGTTTTAGGGCGACGTGAAGTGAGAACTTGGCACTGATCCGATGATCAGTGTCTCAGTGATCTGAGCCACACATGGTTTGGGTGATGAGGACATCTCGGCGATCTTTTTATATGACAATGATGTAGTCAATAAGATGCCAGTGTTTGGATCGTGGGTGTTTGCCTAAACAAGGTATTGGTGATGGCGAGGTTGTGTGCAGCACACTTGCTGAGAGGAGTAGGCCGTTGGGATTACACTTGCCTAGTCCGTTTCTTCCTATGATTCCCTGCCAAATGTCAGCATCTTTGCCAACTCTGCCATTGAAGTCACCGAGGAGCACACCCTTTTCTTCTCTGGGGATAGAGGTTAGCAATGTGTCAAGGTCGGCATAACAGGCCTCCTTGATGAAATCCTCTGCATCCAGTGTTGGGACGTGATTGATTCAGTGGGATTTGGAGCGTCGCGTCATGAGGCATTTCAGTTAGCCCGTGTAGAGTCATTGGCGGAAGGCAAAGCCCACTTCATAAATGCGGTTTCTCTCTGCAGCAGGCTTACCCTTCCAGAAGAAGGTATAGCCAGACCCCTGATCTGTGACTTGACCCTCGTCTGGGAGCCGGGACTCACTAATGGCTACTATGTCGATGTTATACCTAGCCAACTCTTTTGCCACAAGGGCAGTTCTTCTTTTAGGACGCGCATTTGTGCCAGTATCCAGAAGGGGTCCTGACATTCCATGCAGCAACCGAAGATTATATAATTTGTTTTGTTTTGATCTCTGATTATGATTGTGTTTTCGACTGCATAAGGATGACCTTACTGCGTGCAGTTGCCCAGTCAGGCTGGTTCTTTTGGCGTATGTTTAGGAACACCTTTTCTAGCCCCCTCCCCATGTGGGGAGTGGCTCCTCGAAAAACCTGCTCAGTCTCACAGACAGGAACGGATTGCACTGCTGCCTATATCCCTGTGCTTAAACTTATCTGTGCCGCCCATGTGCAGAGTTGTGACTAGTCATCTCTGCCTGTCCCAGTCGCCACTCGTCCGTCACCATAGCGCTTTTTGGGGTAAGGGGTTTGATGATGATGATGAGTATGATGAGCTAGATGATGGCTGCACCTGGAGTTGATTTGGGTGGGGTGAGGCAGGGCGCAGGCTGCAACCACACATTTGGCTCTCCTTTTCCTGATCCATTGGTGCATGTGTTGCAACAACTGGGAAGAGGAGAGTTGCAATGGACTGCCGATAGCCCAATTTGTTGGGTTTTGTTTAGTAGCCTGTCCATCATGTATTGCCTTCGTCTGCAGGTGTAGTCGTTGGGTTCCCATGGTGGTCACCTCTTCCTTCTCTCTGTTGGGGTCTTGTTAGAACTCTGTAAGGATGTCTGCCTGATGCAGGGCTCCACCGCAGATTTTTCGTTCAGGGTTTACTCCGTAGCCCTATACCTACCAGGTTAATCTGCAAGACATCGGGCAGTGGTTGGTAGGCGCCAGGACGTGTCCCACATGCCGTGGGAATATGCGCCGTCCTCTGGGGCCCTGCAACTCGAGATCCCCTGCTGCTCTAGCCTGGGCCCGCAGACAGTTATCTTGTGTTGTCACGAGGAGGCACAGCAAGTCTTGATGGTGAAGAGGCTGTGTACTGGCAGGGAGGACTCACGCAAGTTGCTTCCCTGTTCGCCACGAGGCTGCGGCAGTAGCTGAAAGCGAGAGGAAGCAAAAGTGTTTGCACCTTAACACAATTCAGTTGCCCCCAGGCTAGTTTAATGGGCTTACCCATCCTGTGCAAGGTGAGCCTTAACACAATGTTGCCCACACTAGACGCATTACACCACTCTGTACACACACACACACACACACGTTCCAAAGAAAACCTCGTACCACTTTGGCCTTAAACAAGAAACGATAAACAAACAAAACTCAAAACACTTTCTTATACAACCTTAGAAAACAGACTTTATAAAACAACCCATATAAGTAAAGTAAGTCTGAAAAAATAACCACATCCGTCATAACCCTTACAGCAGTTAACATCAATAACCCTTACAGCAGTTAACATCAATAACCCTTACAGCAGTTAACATCAATAACCCTTACAGCAGTTAACATCAATAACCCTTACAGCAGTTAACATCAATAACCCTTACGGTTAACATCAATAACCCTTACAGCAGTTAACATCAATAACCCTTACAGCAGTTAACATCAATAACCCTTACAGCAGTTAACATCAATAACCCTTACAACAATAACCTTCCTAGCACTTATTATTTACTCCCGCTATGACAAGACTCTGAAAATGTTAGAGGGTGAGTTACAGAAGCCAGTGACAGGTTAGATAAGAGTCATCACAGGTGACGTCTAACGAGGACTACTTAACACACAATGACGGTATTGAATCTTGTGACAGGAACTGATGGTAGTCGATTAGGGAAGTGGTTGGTGTGTCGGAGAGAGAATTTGTCTTGTGGGAATAATGCAATTGATTGATTTTTGTTACATGTGGAAGGTCGAGTGCTATTGTTTACTGAAGGTGGGGGGTGGGGGGTGTTGTGCTGGGTAGGGGGTGTTGTGCTGGGTAGGGGGGTGTTTATGGGGGTGTTGTTGTGATGGGGCTTGAAGGGTGGTGTTAAATTTGAGGTGTGTGTGTGTGTGTGTGTGTGTGTGTGTGTGTGTGTGTGTGTGTGTGTGTGTGGATGATACAAACATCGTACAAAACTCACACATCAACTACACACACACAAACATATTAAAACACAATAATTTACACACTACAACATATTTATAATGTATGTAAACAAATATCCTAGTTTAGATAATATTCTACCACAACCATGAATATTTACTATTGCATTAAACATTAATAACAATAATAATAATGATAATAAAAATAATAATAATAATAATAATAATAATAATGACACATACCAGACGTAACACATTTAAATAATAAAAATATAAACGTTTCTATACATAATAAATTTCAACCAATTTATATAAAAAGTAAATGTATATGAATAAAATCTCAAAAAGAGGGAAGCCCCCAATCAGCTTGACGGCCGGAGCGACGAACATACAATGGAGTAAACAATCTCTGGCCATTATGTCGGAAAGAGATATTGATGGTCAGTTCTGGACACAACTCAACAATACGTCAGTGATGGTGGTGGGAGATAACCGGCCAGCCGATGTTCTCTCTTCTGGCTGCTGTTATAACGCGGTTGTGTGTGTGTGTGTGTGTGTGTGTGTGTGTGTGTGTGTGTGTGTGTGTGTGTGTGTGTTTGTGTGTGTGTGTGTTTTCACCCCACAACACCCCCACACCTCACCTCTCAATAGTTCTAGAACCTTGATATGTGGAAGTGAGGGGGAAGGGGGTGTTAGTGTTGTTATTATTTGTTATGAAGGTAGAGGTACTTTTTGTGTTATCTTGGTTTATTTGTTATTGATAAGCTTTCCTTGTTATCGATAAGCTTTAATTGTTATCGTTAAGCTTTACTTGTTATCGTTAAGCTTTTTTAAATAGGCAGTGATGTAGGTTAATTTAAGAGACATTATCTCTCTCGTCTCCTCACAGTGGTTAAGAGACATTATCTCTCTCGTCTCCCCACAGTGGTTAAGAGACATTATCTCTCTCGTCTCCCCACAGTGGTTAAGAGACATTATCTCTCTCTTCTCCCCACAGTGGTTAGAGACATTATCTCTCTCGTCTCCCCACAGTGGTTAGAGACATTATCTCTCTCTCTCCCCACAGTGGTTAGAGACATTATCTCTCTCGTCTCCCCACAGTGGTTGAGAACATCTATCTCTCGTCTCCCCACAGTGGTTAAGAGACATTATCTCTCTCGTCTCCCCACAGTGGTTGAGACGACTATCTCTCTCGTCTCCCCAAGTGGTTGAAGACACTATCTCTCTCATCTCCCCACAGTGGTTAAGAGACATTATCCCTCGTCTCCCACAGTGGTTAGCAGGACATTATCTCTCTCTTCTCTGGTAGAGAGACACTATCTCGCCACAGTGGTAGAGAGATGTCTTCATGGGACCTTAGTAATATCAGATATGAAAATTGATGAAGAGAATAATGACAATGACGAGGCTGATGATTATTGATGACGTGAGGGGGAGATAGAGACGACGATGGTGGTGATGATGGTGGTGGTGGTGATGATGGTGGTGATGATGATGGTGGTGATGATGATGGTGGTGGTGGTGGTGTTGATGATGGTGGTGGTGGTGATGATGATTGTGGTGGTGGTGAGGTGGTGGTGATGATGATGAGTGGTGATGATGATTGTGGTGGTGGTGGTGGTGATGGTGATGATGGTGGTGATGATGGTCGGTGGTGGTGGTGATGAGTGGTGATGGTGGTGGTGATGATGATGATGGTGGTGATGATGATTGTGGTGATGATGATGGTGATGGTGGTGGTGTTGATGATTGGGGTGGTGGTGGTGATGATGATTGTGGTGGTGGTGATGGTGGTGATGATGATTGTGGTGGTTATGATGATGGTGGTGATGATGGTGGTGATGATGATGGTGGTGGTGGTGGTGGTGGTGATGATGAGTTGTGGTGATGATGAGTGGTGATGGTGGTGGTGTTGTTGATGATTGGGGTGGTGGTGGTGATGATGATGATGGTGGTGATGATGATGGTGGTGGTGGTGTTGATGATTGTGGTGGTGGTGTGATGATTGGGGTGTGGTGGTGATGATGATTGTGGTGGTGGTGATGATGATGATGGTGGTGATGATGGTGGTGGTGGTGATGATGATTGTGGTGGTGGTGGTGGTGGTGATGATGATGGTGGTGATGATGATGATGTTGTGGTGGTGGTGATGATGATGATGGTGATGATGATGGCGGTGGTGGTGGTGGTGTTGATGATTGTGGTGGTGGTGGTGGTGTTGATGTGGTGTTGGTGGTGGTGATGATGATTGTGGTGGTGGTGATGATGATGATGGTGGTGATGATGGTGGTGGTGGTGATGATGATTGGTGGTGGTGGTGGTGGTGATGATGATGGTGGTGGTGGTGGGTGTTGATGATTGGGTGGTGGTGGTGATGATGATTGTGGTGGTGGTGGTGATGATGATTGTGGTGGTGGTGGTGGTGGTGGTGGTGGTGATGATGATGATGATGGTGGTGATGATGGTTATGGTGATAATGGTGGTGGTGGTGGTGATGATTGTGGTGGTGGTGGTGGTGTTGTTGATGATTGTGGTGGTGGTGGTGGTGTTGATGATTGTTGTGGTGGTGGTTTTGATGTTGGTTGTGTGTGGTTGTGGTGGTGGTGGTGTTGATGATTGTTGTGGTGGTGGTGGTGATGATGATTGTGGTGGTGGTGATGATGATGATGGTGGTGATGATGGTGGTGGTGGTGGTGGTGGTGATGATGATGATGGTGGTGATGATGGTTGGTGATAATGGTGGTGGTGTGCTGTGATGATGATGATGGTGGTGGTAGTGGTGATGATGGTTATGGTGATAATGGTGGTGGTGGTGATGATGATGATGATGATGGTGGTGATGGTATTGATGGTGCTGATGACGTGTGGGGAGTTAGAGGCGATGGTGGTGGTGGTGGTGATGGTGATGATATTGATGGTGATGATGATGGTGGTGGGTGGTGATGATGATGATGATGGTGGTGGTAGTGTGTGATGATGGTGGTGGTGATGACGTTGGTGGTGTTGGTGATGATGGTGATGATGTGGTTAATGGTGATGATGGTTGGTGGTGGTGGTGATGGTGATAATGGTTAGTGGTGATGATGGTTGGTGGTGATGATGATGGGATGTCTTTTCTCCTCTACCATCTTCCTCCAGGACTCTTTTCCTCTTCCATTTATTATTCTTCATATTTTTTTATCCTTCCTCCCTCCCTCTCCCTCTCCCTCCTCCCCTTCCCTTCCCCTCCCCTTCCCTCTCCCCTCCCCTCCCCTCCCTCCTCTGCCCCTCCCCTCCGGAAATCGAAGAGTTAAGACTATTTTTCAGAACCTTTAAAATAATCCCAACTTGGGCACCACGTATTTTGAGCCGAAGTTGGAATATATATTTTATCACACACAAAGGTTTTATATTTGGGTAAACTTGTACATTTTTCTGTAGTAAATATTAATGTTGGGAACTGTATTTATGTGGCTTTTATACTGTGTTTATGTTTTGTGTTTGAAATATGAAAGGGACAGAGAGAGAGAGAGAGAGAGAGAGAGAGAGAGAGAGAGAGAGAGAGAGAGAGAGAGAGAAAACACCTGTGAAATAATCCATCCATAAACTCAATATTTTTCTTCTCCATAATACTTGAGGTGGTAACTTAGTCCTGGGATGTAATAATTACTTCACATAACATCCACAATCCCAATTATAACTTTAGTTTCTAGTTCACGGTCATTTGTGGTGGTGCTGCCGCCTTGTTGGTCAGCCTGGGGAGCGGAAAGAGGCAGAGGGTGGGGGGAGCAATGTGTAGGTGGGGAGAAGATGTGTGGGTGGGGAGGATAGAAGAAGGAGAAGTTTATGGATGGTGAGGGCCGGGTGGGAGTAATGTTTATTGATGGTGAGGGGTGAGGGGTGAGGGATTACATGGGGAGAGAAGGAAGGGGGGGGAGTGTGTAGGTGGGGGAGGGGTGTATTGTGTGTCGTTGTATGTGTGTTTGTGTATGTGTCGTTGTATGTGTGTTTGTGTATGTATGCTTGTATTTGTTGGGTCGTTTTGTCTCTGTGCTTGAGTTTATGTTTGTTTAATGCATTGCGTGTTAGCTTATCACTAGTGGTTTTTATGTAGCCAATATAAGTGTGCATTTGTGTATTTATTTATGTACGTGGCTTGTGTGTGTGTGTGTGTGTGTGTGTGTGTGTGTATGTGTGTGTGTGTGTGTGTGTGTCACCTCTACACCAGTAAAAATCTAGCAGTAACAGTAAATATTTCATGGTGGCCTCAATAACAACTGTTTATTATGCCTCAGCTGCCGTATGATACAGACTGTTCCTTACATAAATAATTAATGCCAGGAATGTCTCAGAAAAATCGCCATCTAGTTTAAAAACTCTATGACCTGTGGTGAATTATATATGCCTATTGGTCCACCTGGGCGTATAAGCCATCGCCACTGCAGGAGAAGAGAATGTTCGCCAGGCGTTGAAATTCAGTAAATATCGTCACTAGTTCTTAGAAAATACACATGGGAGGGTTAGTATTGGAGGAACGTAGGAGGAGGAGTGGGAGGGTTTGTTTAGGGTCATCAGGTGGGTTGGTTCAGTATGGCGTGGACCTCCGCGCCGTCAACAAGAAGGGGGACTATACGTTCTCGTTGTTGTTCACCATCTGTCAACAGGAGATGCGGCCGAATTATTTCTCTCTCCGTTGACTGGTTCTCAGACAAAGGGTAAATCATCAACGGTCAATGCTAAAAAAAAAAAGAGATGGTGATTAGAAAAATTATTTGGAGTTTAGTGATAGGCTGCGTCAGATGTTGTGATTGGTCGAGATCTTTGATGATTTCGTGAATACTTATTTTCGATTTGTGTTGACGCTTCTAGCTGACAACCTGTGCTGACAACCTGAGCTGACAATATATGTAGATATTCTGAGCTGACGTCTTGTGCGGACATCATGTTCAGACACTACCTGGACTGACAGACATCTTGTACTACCATGCTATGCTGATATTCGCTGCTGACATCATGTACTGACATCTTGTGCTGATATCCTGCACTAACATTATATACTGACATCCTGTGCTAACCATCATGTACTGATACCTTTGGCTGACATAGTACGCTGACAGCCAGTACCAACGCCCGCTACTAACAGCCCAAGTTGACATCCTGTTCTGACTGCTTACAATCCATATTCCGTTAATCCAGACCCACTTGGCTGACATCACCATAAAAGGCTCACTTTAGCTGCCTGTGTTCAGTGGCTGTGTTATGCTGGAGAGGTAAGTTCATTAACCTGTTTGTCTGTTTATATGTCTATGTCTGTCTGTCTAATTGAAGGTCTGTCTGTCTGTTTCCCAATGATTCGTCTATGTCTATTTGTCTGTCAGTCTAACTCTACGTCCGTCTGTCTGTCTGTCTGTCTGTCTTCCTATCTATGTTTGTCTCTTTCAATAATCTGTCTGTCTGTCTGTCTGTCTGTCTGTCTGTCTGTCTGTCTCTGTCTGTCTGTCTGTCTGTATACTGTCTCTTATCAATCTAATAGTCTGTACCACTGTAAACACACCGATAAAATCAACTCATCCCTCCCACACACAAGAACCTCCTCCCGTCATGTCAGGAGAGGCGGCCATTGACATCACCACACCGCTTCCTTGGGTCATACACACAGTCAGGATAATGGGACACAGTTCTTAAATAAATGATCATAAGCGGTATTGAACGCTGCCTACAAGCAAGTGTTAGTTCATACTTGTTCTTGTTATGATTGTTATTTTTATCATTGTTATTATTATTATTATTATTATTATTATTATTATTATTACTATTATTATTATTATTTATTTTTTTTATTTTTATTTTTTTTCCTCTTAATTATTTTGTTCTTATTATTATCCTTTTCTTGTTTTCGTTTTCTTCTTTATGTTGTCGTTGTTGCTTTCATTAATATAATTTTCTGGACCAAAGCTCGAGTTCTCAGCACCAGCGAAAAATACCAAGGTACCCTATTAGACTCTGAAGGTCATTAGGTCAGAGGTCACGGTCACTTACGAGTTTTCATGGCTATCAGTGACCAGTTATAACTAAGTAGAATATTTTTGGGGGACTTTTTTTTTTGAGCAGCTTTTTAATTAACCAATACAACTGAGTTTATTGACTTACCTGAGTTGTGTTATGTTTCAGTGAGGTATTATTGTTTGTTTTGTTCTTTTCTGTTTTTCACATTATTCAATTTGTATGTTTGTCTCTCTCTCTCTCTCTCTCTCTCTCTTTCTTAAGTTTATTTTCTCTCACTCTCTCACTCTTTCATTTTCGCTCTTTCACTCCCTCTCTCTTGCTCTTTAATTTCAAAGTATATTTCCATCTCTTTTTCATATTTCTCTCTGCCTTTTGGGAAACAGCAATATAGATATGTAGTGGTTAGTAAATATTTAGTTGGGGATGAAACGATACATAGTGTAAAGAGTTAGACAAAAAGTGACAAATAACAAAGACGAACAGAGACGAGAGAGAGAGAGAGACAACGCGACACGCACGACACGGTTCACTGCTCGAGTACATCAACTGTAGATTGTAAACAGTACGATGTCCCGCCACCCACCCAAGACCACCCTTCCCCGCGTCAACCAAGAGAACTATCTTATATTTTAATTGTTGATGACTGATGTATGTTCTAACGTATATTACTCAGTTTAAGGTCATTATTGTTGAAACACAGTAAATATATAAAATTAAATATGTGTTTAAGGCCCTTATTTATTGAAGCGTAGTAATACATTTTAAAACCATGATATCGTACTACTACTACTTGGCTGTCACTCGGAGTCGAGTATGACGATCATCCAGCTACGATACAATGGTATGAGTTGTTAAGGATGTCACCTAGGTTGGTGAGTTCTGAGGTGACTAAAGAGGCTGATACGGGACCGGCAGGGTCGTTCACAGATGTTGCACAGTGGGGGGACTACATCTACCTGTAGTGCAGGAGGGGCGGCTGTAGCGTCTTTCCGGCGTTGGCGCTTGTCTGCCTCGTTATGCAGTCGGGCTAACTCGAAAGTATTAATACCTTCTTCTGTGGTGCAAGCGTTACGATGTGGAGTAAATGTCTCCCAGGTGAGGGGGGTCGATTTGGCACTTTTTCAGGTTTGTCTTAAGACTATCCTTATACCTTTTCAGTTGCCCGCCAGCGTTACGTTTACTATTCGTTAGGTGACTGTAAAGTAGCTGCTTTGGCAATCTACTGTCGTCCATGCGGGTAACATGGTTATTGGCCAGTCCAGCGTAGTTGCTCATGGATAATGGTAGCCTCAATGCTCCTACAGTTGGTGTAAGCAGAATACTGGCATTTGTTCTTTTGTTTTCCCATCGAACTCGGAGGGTGTAACGTAAACTATGTTGGTGAAAGTTTTCGAGTGTCTTCAGGTTCCTCCTGTATGCGACCCATGTCTCACTGCCATATAGCGGTGAGGAGGACCACTGCTCGATATACGTGTAACCTTGTAGATAATTTCAGCTCCCTACAGCTGAAGACACGGTTTCGGAGTCTGCCAATACACATCTGATCCAATGCTGAATCTCTTCATCGATGTCCGTGGTGGTGGACAGGTGGGAGCCGTGATACCGAAAGTGGGTAACATTAGAAAGGGTAGTACCGTTAAGCTGGAAGGATGGTGGAGGTATGTCTGAACCCGGGGCAGGCTGGCAGAGAATCTGAGTCTTATGTACATTCATCTATAGGCCGAAGTGTGCATACGCATCTGCATAGGTGTTCAGGATCTCCTGTAGTTCGCATTCAGTATGAGTGACACTAGTGAGGTCGTCTGCATACTGAAGTCCAGTAATGGAAGCTGCCGACACCTTTGTTCCTCCCTGGAGTCGTCTTAGTTGAAAAGACCCTTCATCCGGTACTCGATGCCCACCCCACCGGCTAAATTGGCAATGGCACGAGTAAATAATTCAGCCAAGAACATGGAAAAGAGAGCTAGTGCCAGTTCACACCTTTGTTTAACCCCTGTTTGGATGGGGAAGAACTCAGACTGGGTGCCATTGTCCAGGACACTACCGTTCATGCCATCGTGGAGTTACCTCACAATGGTGATGAATTTTGGTGGGCAGCCAAAATGGCTGAGGGTACACCAGAGGGCTTCCCTGTTGACGAGTCAAAGGCCTTGGTTAGGTCGATGAAAGCCATGTACAGGTCATGATGATGTTCTCTGCACTTTTCCTGTATCTGGCGGACAGCAAAGATCATGTCAGTGGTGCCACATGATGCTCTAAAGCCACATTGAGATTCTGGGAGGAAGTTTTCCGCCTCAGGAAGAAGTCTGTTTAGAAGGACTTGGACTATAATCTTGCTAGCTACAGACAGCCTGACCGGTCTCCTTTGTTCTTATAAATATTGACGATGGAGGCGTCTTTAAGAGCTTGGGGGATTTCCTCCTTTTCCCATATATTCTCCAGGAGATAGTGGAGACGGCTTGCAAGCAGAGGTCCTCCGGCTTTATACACCTCGGCTGGTATTTCATCAGGGCCTGAGGCTTTGTTTTTTTTTATCTGTTTGATGGCAGTAGGCACCTCATCCAGGGATGGAGGATAGCTGAGGTGGGTCAGCTCTGATGCTCAGGGCTCTGCTGGGTAGTCAGGACATCCACATCAGTGTTTCAGTTGAGCAGTGAATGGTAGTGCTCTTTCCAGTGCTGAAGGAGGCCTTCATCGTCTTTTACTATTAGATGAGCGGGGTAGAGGCTGTGCCACAAGTGATTGGCCCATAAAATGGTTTAGCAGAATTGAAAAATTCGCGCCTCTTGTGCTGATCTGCATTTTTTGTGTGTGTTTCACATGCTCTATTTTTAAACCAGTCATTCTTTAGATTGCGAAGTTTGCACTGGGCCGCCGCTTTCTTCTTGCGGAAGGTATCAGCTTTGGTTCGAGACTGAGGGTTGTTTTGCCAGTCAGTTAAAGAAGCACATTTATCATTGATGAGTACATTGATTGCCTGGTCATTTTCATCAAACCAGTCCTAGTGTATTCATTCGATCTGGCCGAGGGTCTCTGTAGGTTTTCGTCATAACAGTGTTGAGAATATCCCATTCTGCACTGGGAATTGGGTTGTTTCTTGTCGGGTTGTTTATCAGCCAATGTTCGAGCTGCTCTCTGAAATCATGTGCTACCACTGGATCCTCCAGACGCTTAGTGTTAAGACCTCTTCTGAAGGCTTGCTACTTTCGCCGTTTTTGGACGACAAGAAGAGAGAGCTTGGCTCTTAGGAGCCGATGGTCAATGTCGCAGTGGTCTGAGCCACGCATGGCTCGGGTGATGAGGACATTAAGGCGATCTCTTTCTCTGACAATGAACTACAAACCTTTGAACTTCTCGACCTGCCTAAACAAGGTATTGATGATAGTGAGGTTATGTGCAGCACACTTGCTGAGGAGGAGTAGACCGTTGGGATTACATTTGCTTTGTCCATTTCTTCCTATAGTTCTCTGCCAAATGTCAGCATCTCTGCCAACTCTGGCATTGAAATCACCAAGGAGCACAACCTTATTTTCTCTGGGGATAGAGGTTAGCACTCTGTCGAGGTCGGCACAAAGGGTCTCCTTGATGTCATCCTCTGCATCCAGTCTTGGGGTGTATGAACTGATGAAAAAGGCATGACGTGAGTGATTCAGTGGGACTTGGAGCGTTATGAGGCGCACGTTGATCCCAAGTGGCATTTCAGTTAGCCTGTGCACTATGCGTTGGTGAATGACTAAGCCAACTCCATAAATGCGGTTTCTCTCCGCAGCAGGCTTACCTTTCCAGAAGAAGATATAGCCAGACCCCCATTCTGTGAGTTGACCCTTGTCTGGGAGCTGGGACTGACTAATGGCTGCTATGTCGATGTTATACCTAGCCAGCTCTTTTGCCATAATGGCAGAAATAGCAGATGTTCTTTCAAGACACTCATTTGTGCCAGTATCCAAAAGGGTCCTGACATCCCATGCAACGACCATAAGAGGTTGTATAGTTTTTTTTCTGGATCTGTGATTATGGTTGTGTTTTCGACAGCATAAGTATGACGCTACTGGGCGCGGTTGCCCAGTCAGTTTGTTTTTTAAGGCAGGCTATGTTTTTGGTAGCCTCCCCATGTGGGGTGAGTAGAGTGGCTCCTGGAATGGGCTGTTCAGTAGGCACAGACAGGACCGGCTTGCACTGCTGCCTAGATCCCAGTGCATAAACGACCATCTTATCTATGCCGCCCATGTGCAGAGTTGTGACTAGAGACTCCCGGCAGTCATCTCTGCCTGTCCCCGTCGCCACTTGTCCTCTGCCATGGGGCTCTTGGGGGTATACGTCCTTTGATGATGATGAGAGGTGTGATGAACTGGATGATGGCTGTGCGTGAGTTGATTTATGACGTGAGGCAGGAGCGCTGGCTGCAACCACATATTTTGGCTCTCCCTTTTCCTGATCATTTGTGTGCATGTGTTGCAACGACTGGGGAGAATGAGAGTTGCAATGGACTGCCGATAGCCCAGTTTGTTGGGCTTCACCTTAGTAGCATTGCCTTCGTCGCCGGTGTAGTCGTTGGGTTCCCATGTTGGTCACCTCTTCCACCTACTGTATACCGCCGTTGGGGTCTTGTTGGAGCTCTGTTAGCATGTCTGCCTGATGCGGGGCTCCACTGCAGTGTTTTCGTTTGGGGTTTACTCCCGGAGCCTTATACCTACCAAGGTTAATCCGCAAGGCAGCGGGGCTGTGGCTGGTAGGCGCCAGGACGTTTCTGCATGCCAGTGGGCCTATGCACCGTCCCTTTGGGACCCACTGCTGCTCCAAGATCCCCTGGTGGTCTAGCTTGGGCCCACGAAGCACCCAGTTATCGTGTGTTGCCATGAGGAATCACAGCAGAGTCTTGATGGAGAAGAGGCTGTGTACTGGCAGAGGAAGACTTATGCAAGTTGCTCCCTTGTTCGTCACGAGAACTAGCCAGCGGCAGTAGCTGAAAGCGAGAGGAAGCAAGCAGTGCTTGCACCTTAACACTAACATAATGCTGCCACACTATACGCATTTCACCTCCCTGTGTGTGAACACACACGTACGTATCAGCTAACACCCCCCATCCATTTCTCAGTCATGAAACATTCATTTTCCAATCTTACCGTCTTCGCAACTACCGATCTAAGTCAGTTCATTTCGATTCTATCTAGTTAAGGCATCGTGTTTCGTACGTTAGTTGGCAGTTAGTAGATTCTGAAAGGCCTGTACGGTATTGCTGTTTCGTTCCTTGACGAACGACATGTTGGAGTATCTAGTAGAATCATCGTCAGGAGTGTAGGTTGTTATCGTCTCTTCTTATCTCCAGTAATCGTAACTATTCATAAACCGGTAAATAAATAAATAAAGAAATGAAATTACATTGGATACCCTTCTATGCCGACATAAAAACAACGAAAACATTTAAATCCTGAAAATTTTCAAACCAAGAATATGGGAAATCCCTTGAGAAATGTATATATAATCCGACTTTAGTTAAAAGCTTGAAAACCATATTCAGTATATATTCAATCCAAAACCATAAAAACCCATAAAAACCCATAAAACCCATAAAAACCCTTCCATTTAAATCTAATACCATCAAAACCTATTAAAAACCCTTACAATCCAATCTAAACCAACAAACTCAGCTAAAAAACCACATATTCTACCCCATTTAACGTACAAGCCTCTGAGAATTCACATCAAAACCCACCTAATTAAGCAATAAGAAAAAATAACTTCTGAATCTCTGTGAATCCGAATCCTGGTTGAACATATTCTTAATTCTCTTACAAATCTTAGAGGGACCAGTTCTCTTAACCTCATGGTAAGGGAGTTAACATTATCTCATGATATTTTGAGAATTCGTAATAAGTTAAGAGAGTTTCCCCAGTTAAGAAAGCAACACAAATAGCCGAGGTTAGGTTAAGTTAGGTGACTAAGGGTTAAAATCGTTAATAACAAGGAAAAAATACGATTTTTTTTAGAATACTGTTCAAAATATCGCGTCAGAAAATAAATTACGATTTTTTTTAAGAATACGATCCATAATATTGAGAATTAGTTAAACAAAAAATACGATTTTCTGTGAATGTCATTTATAATATCGCTAATTAGTTTAAAAAGTACCAGAAAAATACGATTTTTAAAGAATATCATCCAGAATATCGTAAGTTGGTTGAAAAATAAAGTACGATAATTTAACAATGAGATCCACACCATCACCAATTACTGGAGAAAATCTTAGCGTTACGACCGTCTGAGAATTCTACCGTCAAGAGTAATCGCACGCATACGAGACACATTTCTCTCCATAAATCCGGGAAGGCTGGAGGATCGTGTAATGCCCGCGCTGGCGTTAAATCCTCGCCTGGCTACTTCATTATACACGCGGACTCTTGTTAACTGTTCGCCCGCCTCCCCTTGTGTGCTCCCCTTCTCTTCCTGACGTATTGTTATTACTGCCCCTGAGAGAGAGAGAGAGAGAGAGAGAGAGAGAGAGAGAGAGAGAGAGAGAGAGTGAGAGTGTCTGTGTGTGTGTGTAGGTGTATTCGTTAGTGTATATATGTATGTGGGATACGTGTGTAATTAAATTCTTGTTATGAAATTAAATACAAAATCTGAACAATTATATACATTATTTCGTACAACATATGTAAACATGGCAGGATATTTGCCCTGTGATTCCGGTGCTGTCTCGACCATAGTATATTGTTTCGAGTCCTAGGCCTCGAACACTCTTAACGCCTCAGTGAACACGGTTCGAATTCTCAGACGTACAAGTTCTGTTTACAAGTTTCCCTTGAGCTAACTGGAGGGAGGAGTGACCCCCTAACTACAGGAGTTCAGCTCTTGTTCGAGGCTTCAGTGAGCAAGATTTGGGGCTTCAGTGAACAAGTTACGAAATTTCATTGAGTTACGTTCAAGGCCGCAATGGGTAAGGTTCGAGGTTTCATTGAGAAAGGTCCAAAGTCTCAAAATAATAAATTCCTTCGGTCACCTGCTGCTCCGTCTGGCCACAAGTGAAGAAAACCTTATCTTGTAAACAAGCGTAAAGACAACTAGGTGCCTTGGTTCGCCCCACAGAGAACTAGAGGGCCAATAGTCGACTGATGTAACGTGTGTGTGTCAATATGATCCTCTTGAGTGTGGGTGATTCTCCTGAGCTGCGTTGTTGATCCTAACATACCCTACTTGATCCTGATGATACTAACTGAAATCATCTGGTATAAACTAACTCTATTTCACCCCAACAGAACCTTCAATAAGCCTCGTTGATCGAGTTAATCTTCCCTGACCGTGAGAGACTGACCTCCCCGTCTTCTCTCTCCCTTAGGACATGTTTATATGGTGGATCTCCTGGGCGTGGCTACTCTGCTGGGCGTGGGCGTGCATGGGCGTCAGCGTGTGGGCGGCAGGCATGACCCCGGAGGAGGTTGGTGGAGTCCCTGGGACCACAGCCCCTGGAGGAGAAGACGCTTCCTCTGTGGTCGTGATTCATGAGCGTGTGGGTCCTGGCATGGGCGGGTCTGCTGTGCAGCTGCTGGGGTTGGAGAATGGACAGCACTTCGCCACACAGCCCACACCCCAGACTGCTGTGGTGGGCTCTACCGCTGTGCTCCCCTGCAGGTGAGATACCCTGCTAGTGTGTGTGTGTGTATATGCGTGTGTTTTTTTCTTTTAAGTGTACAGTATATGTTTCTGCTGTGACTATGTGCGTCACTTGGTCACTGTATGAACGTAGCTCTGGGTATGTACAGTATATTTATGTTCCATTCTATCGGTATTTTTATTACTATAAGACATTGAGAAATTACTTTATTCTTCTCCTTTATTGACCTCCCCTCCCTCACCTTCCTGCAGGGTCATCAACAAGGTGGGTCACCTCCAGTGGACCAAAGATGGGTTCGGACTGGGCACCGAGAGGGATTTGTTCGGCTTCACGCGATACGCCATGATCGGCTCAGACGATGAAGGTCAGTGTAGGTCCCCGTTACCACACCTCACCACACCCGGTACAGTAAACCAAGAAAATAATGAGTGATGTGTTAATTTCTCTTAGGTTCTATTTGTTATTTGTTATTTCAAGACAATGAAAATGGTCTTACGGTTTTAAATTTCATCTTAAGATTAATTTGCCATTATCATCAGGAACTCTTTGTTTGCGTGACTTAATTAAAGAGAATTTAGGTATCCACTAAGAGGGATTATTCCATTAATATTTCCTCTGTATTTCTAAGGCTTCATCAGCTCTCATATTCACGCATAAATGTTTACTAAATATTGGCACCATTTGGGGTGAATATTATTTCCTACAATAAGTCAATAACTAGCTAGAATATGGTTCATTAGTAAACTTATTCTTTAATTTACAAATACATTTATCCACCAACTCGTCTCTCGGTTCACAATGTCACAATATTTCTGTGTTGGTCGACGGATGATGAAGACAATAATACTCCCACATTACTAAAAAAAAAAAAAAACACTGAGAAAGAGAAGCAATTTAATATAACCAAACCAAACCTAACCTAACCCCTCTCAGGTAGCATTAGGGTGTTTAATTATCAGGTGAAATAAGATAGGGAGTCTAATCTTCAGGTGGTCAATTTTTGTACGGTGTGTTTGTATGACGGTATAAATGTGCGTTATGTCACCCACCACCACCACCACTACCATCATCATCATCACCACCACCACCACTATCATCACAACCACTATCACCACCACCATCGCCCTCGTTAAGGTTCCTCCTGCCATTTATATAAAGCTTTGTCATCCCTTTGTCATAAGTCATGTATAACTGACTGACCAATTTTCAGTGTGTGTGTGTGTGTGTGTGTGTGTGTGTATAAAGGTAACTCACCGAGACAACATCTTTTATTAAGCTTCTATGTTAATCCAGCAAATATTTAGGCCATCTGAGGTCAACATCATCATTAATTACAAACAAGAGACATAGTTAAAAATAATAAAGAAAAAAAAACACAGAAATAAGAAAGAATTACACCTCTACCTTCCTCAACCTCCCGCCATGTTTACAGTTTCGGGATCGCTTACACACCGATACTGTACCATCATCAGATCGCTTACACACCGATACTGTCCCATCATCAGATCGCTTACACACCGATACTGTACCATCATCAGATCGCTTACACACCGATACTGTACCATCATCAGATCGCTTACACACCGATACTATACCATCATCAGAGTTAAGTCGCTATCCATAGAAACTAAATAATCACTTTCTTTATCAAATCTATAAACTTTCCCACAATACAAAGAACTTAGCCATTAAATACTGTAACTTATGAGTATATTCTAGTGATTGTTCTTTAATTAGAGAGATTGTTAGCTTGTTTAGTGCTCTGAGACACAGTATAGTGTGTGGTCATCAGTGAGTTCAGACGCCACGTGAAGTGAGAGAAATTATGGATCACCTGAAGATTAGCTCACCAGTTTATATCACCTGTTGAATAATCATCCTAATGCTACCTGAAGGGGTTAGGTTAGGTGAGGTTAGCGTTAGGTTACATTAGGTTAGGTTAGGTTAGGTTAGGTTAAGTTAGGTTAGGTTAGGTTAGGTTAGGTTAGGTGAGGTTAGGTTAGCGTTAGGTTACATTAAGTTAGGATAGTATTAGATTAGATTAGGTTAGGTTAGGTTAGGTTAGCGTAGCATAGCACAGCGTAATTAACCTTAAGGTGATGATATACGCTGGGGACTAATCGTCAGTGATGGGAAATTATGTCTGTAAACTTTAAAAGGCAAATGTTGTTACTTGTATTAACTAAGATATACACAAGCCGTTAGTTCAGCGAGGGTGTTATCTTTGTCAACGAGGGTGTTACCTCTGTCAGCGTGTGTGTTATCTCTGTCAGCGTGGGTGTAGCCTCTGTCAGCGTGGGTGTTATCTTCGTCAGCGTGGGTGTTATCTCTGTCAGCGTGGGTGTTATCTCTGTCAGCGTGGGTGTTATCTCTGTCAGCGTGGGTGTTATCTCTGTCAGCGTGGGTGTAGCCTCTGTCAGCGTGGGTGTTATCTTCGTCAGCGTGGGTGTTATCTCTGTCAGCGTGGGTGTTATCTCTGTCAGCGTGGGTGTTCTTTCCGCCAGCGTGGGTGTAGCCTCTGTCAGCGTGGGTGTAGCCTCTGTCAGCGTGGGTGTTATCTTCGTCAGCGTGGGTGTCAGCTTAGGCTCTGGGTCTCGGGGTGTAGATGAGATCCCAACCTGTATGTATATAAACGCTTCTGTAAAGTGAGGAGAAAAACTATTATTCTCGCCATGAATATCAATGACGTAAAAAGATGGCTGTTATATTTAGGTCTCGTAACGTCACAGATAAACTATATTTGGATGTTTGAAATAAAAAGAAAAAAAATGACAAAAGTAATCTGAATTTCTTTCTTATATGAATGGAAAAGTACTATCGTATTTAAAGTAGTAAAGTCAGGATTTATGACGTGTATGACGTGTTTATAGTGATGTCATAGAGTTTGCTGTAGTGATGTCACGATGCTCATTCAATGTTCGCTCTAGGGACGCTACAATAATCGTTTAAGTGACGTCATAATGCTCGTTCAAGTATGTTCATGTCACCGATAATGTTTATGTTATAATGAAATGAAATTATCTCTCTCTCTCTCTCTCTCTCTCTCTCTCTCTCTCTCTCTCTCTCTCTCTCTCTCCTCTGTCTATCTGTCTGTCTGTCCGTCTAAACCATCTATCTCATCACCACACAGGAGACTTCAGCCTAAGAATCAAGCCAGTACTGCTGGACGATGATGGGCTCTACCAGTGCCAGGTGAGTGCCAGTGACGGGGTGCCAGGCATCAGGTCACACGCCGCCCGCCTCACCGTGTACGTGCCGCCCTCACCGCCCACACTCACGCCGCCCGTCCTCACCACCACCGCGGGCGTTACTGTGACCCTTGTGTGTGAGAGCTCTGGAGGACGACCTGCTCCTGAGGTGAGTGTGGGGGAGGGGGGAGGGAGGGGGAGGAGGTAGGAGGGGAGGGAGAGGAGGGAGGGGAGGGAGGGAGGGAGGAGGAGGGGGGAGGGGAGGTAGGAGGGGAGGGGAGGGGAGGGAGGAGGAGGGGAGAGGGAGGGAGGGGGGGGAAGGAGGGAGGGGGGAGGGAGGAGGGGGAGGCAGAGGAGAGGAAGGGAGGTAGAGAGATAGAGAGGAGAGAGAGAGAGAGTGAAGTGAGAGGCGGTATGTAAGAGTGTGAGAGTGGAGTCGAGGAGAGTGTGAAAGAGAGAATAGAGAGAGAGGGAAGAAAGGAGGGAAGTGAAGTAGAGGGAAGGATTGATAGAAGGAAGTGTGTGAGAAGTATATTGGACAGCATCAGATAGATTACAATGTTATATTTTCATTACATTATTTATCCTTGTATACTGATATCTCAATTTTTATGCATTCAAATATTAAACTTGTGTTGTAAAGTAATATTTTATTTCGTGTTTGAGAAGTATTAAATTTTTTTTTTTTTAGGATCATATTTTCTAATGTATAATGATAATCAATGGATATTTTTGATTCTTTTTACGATTATTCGATTTGCGATAGTTTACAAGAATTGAATCCTCTCACAAACCAAGGTATACTCTCTCTCTCTCTTTTACACTCGCCTACCCCGTCTCTCAGATCCAGTGGGTGGACGACGCCAGACGGGAGACCATCAGGACGGGGTGGATGGTGGAGACAGAACCCTTAGAAGACGGGAAGAGAGTCAAGGTCACATCCCGTCTCTCCTTCACCCCCAGAAGGACCCACCACAACTCTACCCTCACCTGCCTCACCTCCAACCAGGCCCTGAGCCACCCTTTGACCAGGTGAGTCGCTATACACCTAATTGCTATGGTATCTTTCTCTTCAGGTGATATTTCAAATTTATTTCACCTAAGACCTTTTGTTGTTTCATCTTCACCTAAAATTTAAACGTATATTCACCTAAAATCATCACCTATCTTAAGTTCACCTAATGATTCACCTGCCTCATCTTCACCTAAGACCCCCACCACCACCTGCCTGCTCCACCTACGCTAACTTTTCGTCACATAGATTCACCTAAAATTATCCATCATCTCACCTTGTTCACCTCCAATAAAGTTCTGAATCACCTACTGACCGGGTAGGGACGCCACACCTTTACCTGGCCTTAATGAACTGTTGTTTAGGTTAGTGTCGAACAATAGTCAACGTATATATACAAAATGTTCAATGGTCGACGTGTCTAACAACCCCCGACATGTCTAACAACCCCTGACATGTCTAACAACCCCAACATGTCCAACAACCCCGACATGTCTAACAACCTCAACATGTCTAACAATCCCCAACATGTCTAACAACCCCCAACATGTCCAACAACCCCGACATGTCCAACAACCCCCGACATGTCTAACAACCCCCGACATGTCTAACAACCCCCAACATGTCTAACTCTGCTCTACATGTCTAAACAATTCACTCCCCCAGCACCGTCCACCTAAAGGTGTTGTTCCCGCCAGAGGTTGGTCTCAGAGTTCGCCCATCTCAGCTGGTGGAGGGAGATGATGCTACTTTCCTCTGTACCGCCCAGGCCAACCCCTCCTCCTTACTTACAGGTGAGTCACGTTGAGTCACGATCAATAGAGTCGATTTAGTCAGTGATTCATGTACAGTTAAGTTAATTAGGTTTTTGTTTAGGTGAGTCAGTGAGTCACCTCTAGTTGGGTTAGTTTAGTCTGTGAAGCGTGTATAGATGAATCAGTTTGAGTCACATCCAGGTGAATCTATTTAATTAGTGAGTCAGGTATTGGTAAGTTAGGTTAGATTCGGGTTGAGTCTCTTTTAATCTGAATAGAACAGATAAATAGACAAATAGATAACTAGATAGATGGATAGATAGATAGATAGATAGATAGATAAATAGATAGATAGATAGATAGATAGATAGATAATATACAGTAGATATGAGAAGAGACAATTGAATAAAATAGACAAATAGACGGACGAATAGGTCAATAGAAAGAGGCAGGTGAAGTAATTGAATAAAGCAGGTATATAATGCTCTCAGGAACTAAATAGATCATACACAGTGTTTTTCCGCCTCACATAACATAGATGGGAGTTAAGTTGGACAGAAGTCAGTAGGAGGAGAGAGAATGGAGGAGAGAAGAGAGGAGGAAGAGGAGGAGGAGGAGAGGAAGAGGGAGGGAGAAAAGAAGGAAAAGGGAGGAAAGAAGAGGAGGAAAGGGAGGAAGAGAAGGAAGGAAGGAAGGAAGGAGGAGGAAAGAAGAAGAAGAGGAGAGGGGTGGGGTGGGAGGTGGGAAGGGGAGGAGAAAGAGGAGTCCACCATCACTCACCTTTCAGTATGTAAACAACGAAACGAAGGATTCTAATTGGTTCCTACGTCACATTTTCCTAGTAAATAGAGATAATAGAACGCATCTGATTGGTTCATTTAGAGCTACGACATAAAGGTAGATTCTCATTGGTTCCTTGAGATTCGAACACTGTCTTAGGTACTGGGAGGTGAGATTGTAGGTGAGAGGTAGAGACAGATAGAAGAGACTTAAGGAATGAAAGAGAAAGACACAGAAAAAGACACACACACACACACACACACACACACACACACACACACACACACACACACACACACACACACACACACACACACACACACACACTAGCCTAGAGGGAGCGACTGAATACAGATGAATTTACATGAGGAAAATATTGATATCTCTCTCTCTCTCTCTCTCTCTCTTCCGTCCGTCTGTCTTCCCCCATGTACAAAAATGACATACTTAACAAGTCATGTCCTTCATAAAATAATGCTATTTTAATCATAGAAAGTTTATGCACATATAGGTGAGGTGTAGTGTTAAGGTGCAAGCACTGCTTGCTTCTTTCAGCTACCGCCGCTGGCCAGCCCTCGTGGCGAACAGGGAAGCAACTTGCATAAGTCTTCACCTGCCAGTGCACAGCCTCTTCACCACCAAGACTCCTGTTGCCTCCTCGTGGCAACACACAGTAACTGGATGCCTTATGGGCCCAGGCTAGATCAGCAGGGGATCTCAGGTAGCAGTGGTCCTCAGAGGGACGGCGCATAGGCCCACTGGCATGTGGACACGTCCTGGCGCCTACCAACCACCGCCCCGCTGCCTTGCGGATTAACCTTGGTAGGGATGAGGCTACGGGAGCAAACCCTGAACGAAAAGTCTATGGTGGAGCCCCTCATCAGGCAGACATGCTTACAGAGCTCCAACAAGACCCCAACGGCGGTACAGGCGGAAGAGCTGACCACCATGGGAACCCAACGACTACACCGGCAGAAGAAGGCAATGCATGATGGACAGGCTACTAAGACGAAAACCAACAAAATGGGCTATCGGCAGTCCATTTCAACTCTCCCTCTCCCCAGTCGTTGCAACACTTGCACCAGTAGATCAGGAAAAGGGAGAGCCAAGATGTGTGGTTGCAGTCTGCGCTCCTCCTCATCACATAAATCAACTCATGTGCAACCTCATCCAGCTCATCATACTCATCATCACCGAACCCTTATACTCCAAAATTATTATGGCGATGGACGAGTGGCGACGGGGACAGGCAGAGATGACTGCCGAGGAGTCTCTAGTCACATCTCTGCACCATCTTATGTGCCATATAAGATGGTCACACTGGGATCTAGGCAGCAGTGCAATCCGGTCCTGTCTGTGCGACTGAGCAGTTCTTTCGAGGCCACTCTGCTCACCCCACATGGGAGGGGGCTAGGAAAGGTGCCCTAAACAAAGCCTGCATAAAGAACCAACCTGACTGGGCAACTCACTCAGTAAGGTCATCTTTGCATAATCACAGATCAAAACAAAAACAAATTATACAACCTCTTATGATCAGGAAGCCTTCTGGATTCTGGCACAGTGTGAAAAAAGAAGAACTGCCCCTGTAAAAAAGAGTTGGCTAGGTATAACATCGACATAGCAGCCATTAGTGAGTCCGGCTCCCAGACGAGGTCGACTCACAGAACAGGGTCTGGCTATACCTTCTTCTGGAAGGGTAAGCCTCCTGCGGAGAAGAAACTGCATTTATGGGGTTGGCTTTGCTATCCCCCAATGCATCCTACAGGCTAACTGAAATGCCTATTGGGATCAACGAACGCCTCATGACGCTCAGTCCCACATAATCACTCACGGTATGCTTTCTCTACCAATGCATACGCCCCAACACTGGATGCAGAGGATGACAACAAGGAGGCCTTTTACGCTGACCTTGACAGAGTGCTAACCTCTATTCCCAGAGAAGATAAGGTTGTGCTACTTGGTGACTTCAATGCCAGAGTTGGTAGAGATGCTGCACACCTCAATATCACCAATACCTTGTTTAGGCAGGCCGACAAGTTCAAGGGTTCGTGGCAACATCCATGATTCAAACACTGGCATCTCATTGACTACATCATTGTCAGAGACAGAGATCGCCGAGATGTCCTCATCACCCGTGGCATGCGTGGCTCAGACCACTGTGACACTGATCATCAGCTCGTCAGAGCCAAGCTCTCACTTCACGTCGCCCCAAAACGGCGGAGGCAACAAGAATCCTGAAGAGGTTTTAACACTAAGCATCTGGAGGATCCAGCGGTTACACATGATTTCAGAGAGCAGCTCGATCATGGGCTGATAAACAACCCAACAAGAAACACATCAAATCCTAGTGCCGAATGGGATATTCTCGACGCTGTCATGACAAAAACCTACAGAGACCCTCGGCCAGATCGAAAGAATACACCAGGACTGGTTTGTTGAAAATAACCCGGAAATCAATGTACTCGTCGATGATAAACGTGCTGCTTTAATTGACTGGCAGAACAACCCTCAGTCTAGGACCAAAGCTGATACCTTCCGCAGGAAGAAAGCGGTGGCCAGGCGCGAATTTCACCGTCAAGAACGACTGGTTTAAAAAATGAAGCTTGTGAAACGCAAAACCTGCAGATCAACACAAGATGGTGGGGGTGGAGGGTGTGGGTGGGGGTGGGGACCTGTTATCCTGGATGCAAACTAACGACCCTAATGAGTAAGAGGCGAGTGTTGTATTCTCTCGACCACTTCAACCCTTATTTGATAATATGCTTTTAAACTAATGGGGTTAAAACAAGGAAGCACAGGTGAATTAAACTCGTGTGTGTGTGTGTGTGTGTGTGTGCGAGAGACTGGCTGTCTTTAGGGCGATAGATAGATAGATAGATAGATAGATAAAAGTAGACTAAATAAATAGTTTGATTGTAATACGAAGATTGAAAGAGAGGTAGAGACAGATAAATAGTTAGAGAGAGAGACAGAGAGAGAGGGAGAGACAGATAAAGAGAGAGAAAGAGAGAGAGAGAGATTGTCGTACAACATTTAAGAAACCGAGATGGAATTCTTGATGAGAAGTAAATAATATAAGAAGGAGCTGGCGGGGAAATGATGAAAGAGAATGGAGGAGAGAGAGAGAGAGAGAGAGAGAGAGAGAGAGAGAGAGAGAGAGAGAGAGAGAGAGAGAGGTATACGTTGCAAAAAAGAACAAAAAGAAAAAGGAGAGAGAGACAGAGAGAGAGAGAGAGAGAGAGAGAGGATCAGGTCACCAGAATAACCCAGTGAGTGAGAAAATATATAGCGGTTTAGGTTTGCTCAGGTGTCTTTGTATTTTCTAATTAGAGATTACCTGACGTCATTCACACCTGGCCGGGAAATTGTTTTACGCCTTGTAGTCATGCAACGGGAGGTGGTGTGTGTGTGTTGGTGTGTGTGTGTGTGTGTGTGTGAGAAAGGAGAGTTCTTTGCTTGCAACAGGGGTGCCATGCTTGTAACGGTATGGTGCAACAAAGGTGCCAAAGATCAAGTGTACCTTTTTAGGGGCAAGTCAATGGTTGGACTTTGTCAATTAGCTCAACGTCCGTCCTTCCTGATTAACTGAACCGGCAATGAGTTATATTACCTCGTGAAGGAGATTTTGTTTCTTCTCTCATGTTTAAACTTGTCTCCTATTCGCTGCCGGACACATGACTACGCCCTTACTAACACAGCTATATTTAGGTGTACTTCACCCATGTTATTTTATTTTCCTCTTGATTAATATATTTAAGAATCCATTTAAAGAAACATTCAATTTCTTATCTCTCATATTGTTTTCCTTCTGTGTGTCCGTCCGTGCGTGTGTCCGTCCTCCCCGTGCGTCCGTCCGTCCGTGCGTGTGTCCGTCCGTCCGTGTGTGCCGTCCGTCAGTGCGTGTGTCCGTCCTTGCATGCAGAAGTTGTCAACACGATAACTTGAACAAATATCGAGGGATTTAAACCAAACTTAGTGTGTGGATATATCCCAACAAGGACCCGGATGAGTTAGATAAACAGTATTTGTCCGTTGAGTTGCTCTGGAGTTACGGCTCTTTGTTGTGGTGCAGTGAGGAACGACCTGGTTAGCTTATTATTGTTATTATTATGAATACTAGTATCAGTAATAGTAATAGTTGTTGTAGTACTAATAGTTTTATTATTATTATTATTATCAATCGTTATTATTATCGTAATTACCATCAGCATTATCGTCATTATCATCACCATCACTGTTACAGATGGTACCGGAGGAGTCAGCTGCTGGAGAACGCTACGTCGAGTGTTCTCTTACTACGAAAAATATCCAGAACTCTCCACCAGACCTCCATATCATGTGAGGTATGTCTGGTATAGTGCCTGGTATAGTGGTATAGTGCCTGGTGCAGTGGTATAGTGACTGGTATATCTGATAAAGCGCCTGGTATAATACCTGGTATGTCTGGTATAGTGCCTGTTATGCAGGGATGGGGAGTAGTAAAGTATATATACTTCACTACACTACTCAATTAATTTTTCGTATACTTTTCGTTTACTCAGGTACTCAAAAAATATTCTACTCTTTACTTTTACTTCTCTGCATTTCTTTTGTAAGACTGTCGTTACATTTGAAGAGAAAAAGGAAACAGAAAAGGCTTCTGGTTGTTATGGGCATGGCTCTTGTTTACAGCAACTGGCCAATCAGAACGCTGCTACTCTTGAGCAAACCAATCAGAAGCGGAGAGGTTTCCCGCGGTGCGGAATAGGAATACACCAGTCATTTCCAATCTAGTGTTGACCCCGTGAGCTTCATCCCGCTGTAGCCATGTCTACCTTAAAAAATCATCCGTGGCCTTATTTAAGGGTTGTTTTCACCGAAGACCATAGTGGGAAATTCAGTGAAGTTATAATGCCTTTTGTGTAAGCCAGAAGTAGTGGAGCTCAGTACTATAAAGATCTGCACCAGCCACGAGACCAGATAGTACCTGACAAAGATCCCAGCCAGTATGAATGTTTTAAATGTTTGTTTTTATCCATCTTGAAGGCAACTATCAAGACAAACATACCAACAGCAAGAAGATATATCCTTGATCCTAGGCCAATCCCCCAAATGGCCACCAAAGTACTTCCAATCCTTATCCCTGTCCTCCCACTCAGCATTACAAGCAATAGCCTTCTACCTTATTTACAGACGTCAAGTCAAGTCAAGATGAAGAAACCCCATTAACTGGGGCCAAATGAGATAAGGACCTGGCCGTTTATATTATAGTGACAACGAACTGAAGTTATCGGACCTTTGTGAAAAGAAGGTAAACTGAGCATCTAAACTAGTAGGTATTATAGGAAGGACATTCACACACCTACAGTAGATGGTCCGACCCTCATAACGCTCTTCAAAAGTGAGGTGCTTCCCTCTTTTGGGATTAGTCACCCTGTCTGGCAATCAAGATATACTAGAGACTGTTTGTTGATTAAAATGTCCAAAGGAGGGCCACCAGACTTGTACCTGCACCTCCGTTACTAATAGAGATTAGAAATCATTCGCTTGATGTTGCCCAGCTTATACTATAGGCGGCCAATTGGGGACTTAATAGAAGTTTATAAACACCTGTGAGGTCATTACTCAGTCGAGTATTCATACCTGGAACTGGCAGATGCCCGCCCCACTTGGGTTCACGGCAGGGCCGGATTCAGGAGTGGGCAAAGTGGGCAGCTGCCCAGGGGCCTCCACATATTACAATATTTTATTTATTTGTTTATTCATGGGGATTATTTTTATTTTCATTCTTTAAAATTCATGTTTATCTGTTCCATCACGTAACACTATGTTCAGCAAGAAGCGTGATAGAAATTAGGCTAGCTACTCCTTGAAATTCATGAATACCTGGTTTTCCTATGAACTGTATATTTTTAATGAATGCTATTGTTTGTGTTGCTAATAATATATTTAGAATTCCACAAACATATATTGATTAAAAATGAACTTCATGGAATAACGAAATTGAGATTAAAATTTTTTTTTTTTTTTTCATTATCACTTCCATTACGAATGCCATCAGGGCGCTGTGTTCTAATTTCCTCAATATAACTGCATATGGCTTCAAAATTCTCCAAAGAAGTGTTCAAATTTCAAAATTTTCCCGGGGGCTTACAGCGCCCTCCGGAACTCCCAGATGTTTAGGCTCGCTTCACTCGCCACCCCACCCTCTTGGGTAGTTATAATGAGGGGGGCCTCCACAAAGAGGCTGCCCATGGGCCTCCACAGGTCTAAATCCGGCTCTGGTTCACGGCTCAACGGTGAAGAAGCCACAAGTTCAAAAAATTGTCAGGGCAAACTATTTAGAGTGATAATTATGAACTCTTGGAACAAACTGCCAGAGAGTGAGGTGACGGCACCGGGTGTAAGCTCATTCAAAGCCAGACTTGACCAGCACTGGGGCAGGTACAGATACATCCTGGAACCAGTACGTGCCGAGTGACTGACCGCCCAAACGGCTAGCAGGCCGATCAGTGGTGAAGAGGATTAAGTAAACATCCCCTTGCTTGCTTCTACAGCATGCGAGCGGTTGTTTAGTTCTGCTGGGCTCTTGTTCACGTCAAGAAGAGCAAATCTTTTAGACAGCAGCTTTGGAAATCAGCTGCTGCTAAAGGTAAACATAAAATCAACTGTGTGAAGAACTGATTCACCCATGACGGAGTACTCTTACGTTTACTTGAGTAACTATTTGGAACAGTAACAGGACTTTGACTCAAGTAAATATAAATCAGTATTTTACCGATATCTGCTCGCAGGTATGATATAGTGCCTGGTATATGTGGTATAGTACCTGGTATTTCTGGTATAGTTCGTAGTATGATGACTAATTTAGTGGTTTAGTGTCTGTTATGTTTGGTATAGTGCCTGGTATATTTGGTATAGTGACTGATATATCTGGTATAGTTCTCGTATGTCTGGTGTAGTGCTTGATATGGTGGTATAGTACCTGGTATGACTGACTTAGTGGTATAGTAATTATTATATCTGGTATAGTGTTTGGTATAGTAGTACAGTGCCTTGTATCTCTGGTCTAGTGCCTGTTATGTCTGGTATAGTGCCTGGTATGTGGTATAGTACCTGATATATTGGGGCATAGTGCCTGGTATAGTGCCTGATATAGTGGTATAGTTCCTGATATAGTGGTATAGTGACTGGTATGACTTTCTATAGTGTATTAACACCTGGTATATCGCTTTTCTCACCTTTTCTTTCTATTTATCTATCTATTTCTTCATAGGTGTCCAACAAGGTGGGGACATCCAAGAAGACTCTGAGTGTCCACGTGCAGTACGGCCCAGTCTTCCGTGCCCTGCCCCGTGACGTCATGGCAGAGACGGGAAAGAAGGTGGTGCTCAAGTGTGACGTGGATTCGAACCCTCCGTCTACCATCGCTTGGCTCCGGGACGGCTCCGATAAGGTCCGAATAAAGGGGTTCAGAATACGGATAATGAGGTTTTAGTTTGGATAAGGTATTTTATTTCAGTTAAGGGTTTATTAGAAGTCCGGATAAGGGTTATTTCGTCCGTATAAAGATTGTTAAAGGTCCGGATGAGGGTGTCTAACCTGAATAAAGAGATAAATGAATGTTCACACACACACACACACACACACACACACACACACACACACACACACACACACACACACACACACACACACTCACACTCATCACCTGGCACCACTAGTTCTAGGCTGAACCATTTAATAGAAAGAATCTGGGTATTATCCACGTAAAATGGTGTGACACGTGAGGTATCCCTTGTGTCACACCCTTCCACATCACTATAATGCCTCGCTTGTGCCACACCCTTCCACATCACTATAATGCCTCGCTTGTGCCACACCTTTCCACATCACTATAATGCCTCGCTTGTGCCACACCCTTCCACATCACTATAATGCCTCGCTATGGAGTTGATCAGCTTCTAGCAGAATTCATAAAACAAATAGGCAAGAATGGGATGAAATATGTATGATTACAATATTTAATTTTATATACTTCAAACCTTCCCAGTGATCTCAAAATATCACTTTGTATTGTTACCTATAAAGCCAGGAAGGAGCCTTGGAGTGCAACCCAGCTTAGAACAAACAGGCTTAGTAAATCATGCCTGCAAAGTTTTATTTAACATTATTTTAAGAGGAATAAAGTTTACAATGGAAACTTAGAAGATGAGTTATCTTAAGAGAAAATGGATTTAGAAAGGGAAAAGGAACTAGAGAAGTTATATTTGGTTTGAGAAATTTGAGTGACAAGGCTTTAGAGGTCCAGAGAAATTTGAGTGACAAGGCTTTAGAGGTCCAGAGAAATTTGAGTGACAAGGCTTTAGAGGTCCAGAGAAATTTGTTTATCTGCTTTGTTGATTTTGTAAAAGTTTTTGATAAGGAAAAAATCGGCATTAATGAAGGAGATATTAGAATTCTAAAATAATCTTTACTGGTAACAGGAGGCTGCAGTGTTAGTAAATAATGAACTAACTAATTGGTTCATAGTTAGAGGGAGTAAGGCAAGGCTGTGTTCTATCTCCAACACTGTATAATATATATTCAGAATTCTTGATAGGAGAAGTTATAAGTGACGATGAAGGACTAAAAGTTAATGGTAAAGTAATATCAAATAAACGCTATGTAGATGATGATGCTCTTATCACGGATAGTGAAGAGGCATTATAAAAACTGGTTAACAGATTAGTGGAAAAAGGTGAGGAATATGGGTTAAGAGTTAATGCTGTGAAGACGAAAGTAATGGTTGTTTACAAATTGGATATAAAACCTAAAATAAAGATTATGGTTGGCAACAGGGAACTTAAACAAGTGTAAAATGTTGTGTATCTGGGACGTAACATTAACTGTGATGGTGGATGTATGGAAGACATTATAACAAGAATAGATCAGGCAAAAACAGAAAGACCAAATGAAAAAAGAACATTAACTTTAATTTGAGAAAAAGGCTGCTGAAAGACTTTATATGGCAGGGACACTTTCAGTAGACACCAGAAAGAGGTTGGAGGCTTTTTAAATGTGGTGTTATAGGCGAATGTCACAAATAAGCTACACTGACGGGAGAACAAATGAACAAGTACTAAGATTAGGAAAAACTTTAAGTGAAATACTTGAAATGTACAGAAAAAGAAAAATTAGATATTTTGGTCATATAATTAGGGATGAGGGATAATAATAGAAATATTAATGGGCAAAGTTGAGGGTAGGAGGGTCAGGGGGAGGGCAGAGGCCGGGATGGATAAATTAAATTGAAAAAATGAGTCCCCAGAGAGATACAAGACCTTGGAGGACTGGTAAAATCAGCCTGAGAATGTTAAGAGTGGAGGACTGTGGTCGCCAACCCTTAGATATGAGGACGGTACTCTGATTGATTGTTGTCACACCCTTCCCACATCACTATAATACTTCGCTGGTGTCACACCCTTCCCACATCACTATAATATTTCGTTGGTGTCACAATACTTCGCTAGTGTCACACCCTTCCCACATCACTATAATACTTCGCTGGTGTCACAATACTTCGCCAGTGTCACACCCTTCCCACATCACTATAACATTTCACAGGCCACAATGCTTCGCTAGTGTCACACCCCTTCCCACATCACTATAATACTCCGCTGGTGTCACACCCTTCCCACATCACTATAATACCGCTGGTGTCACAATGCTCTCGCTAGTGTCACACCCTCCCACATCACTATACTATTCGGTGTCACACCCTTCCCACATCACTATAATAATTCCGCTGGTGTCACAATACTGCTAGTAATACACCTTCCCACATCACTATAATACCTCGGGGTTGGTGCTCACAATGCTTCGCTAGTGTCACAATCTCTTCCCACATCACTATATATACTTGCTGGTGTCACAATGCTTCAGTGTCACACCCTTCCCACATCACTATAATACCTGGTGTCACACACTCCGCTGGTGTCACATTTCGCTAGTGTCACACCCTTCCCACATCACTATAATACCCGCTGGTGTCACATTTCGCTAGTGTCACACCCTTCCCACATCACTATGATACCCGCTGGTGTCACAATGCTTCGCTGGTGTCACACCCTTCCCACATCACTATAATACTCCGCTGGTGTCACATTACTTCGCTAGTGTCACACCCCCACATCACTATAATACCTGCTGGTGTCACAATAGCTAGTGTCACACCCTTCCCACATCACTATAATACTCCGCTGGTGTCACAAAGCTTCGCTAGTGTCACACCCTTCCCACATCATTATAATACTTCGCTGGTGTCCCAATACTTCGCTGGTGTCACACTCTTCCATCGCTACTAAAATGACTCTCCCGATGCCTCGTAATTATGAACTCAGGAAGAGGCGGCAAGTGATCAGGCTGCTCCAAGTATACAGAAGAGATCGTTGTGAGTCCTAACTTAAGTTTTTGTAATACATTATTGTTATTGTACGTTGTTGAACACGTGTGAGAGATTTAGTGTGAAACAGATGTAATAGATTCAACACACACACACACACACACACACCTCACAGACACACACACACACACAGACACACACACCCTCACAGACACCACACCCCTTACACACACACACACACACACACACACACCACTCCTTCAACACCACCTCTCTCCTGCTCTCCCACAGGTGATTGGGTCGGGACGAGAGCTGGTGGTACAGGTGGGACCTACCACTGCTGGCCTCTACTCCTGCCTGGCCACCGTCAGAGGCTTCCCGGACCTGGAGGGGCGTCTCAGGGTCCTGGTAAAAGGTCCTCCTACGATAGTGAGCGCCGGAGAGCAACAGGGCCGGATGGGGGACACTGTAACCCTGGAGTGCAGTACCGTGTCTGTACCCAGTCCTATACGCGTTACATGGACCTATAAGGGCAGAGAAATTGACCTGAGTAAGTAGGCAAATTACTCACTCATTAGTTCCCTTAATTATCTTTGGTCATTACTAATACCCGCTTTTATTAATTGACTAACTGATCAATGTGTTTTATTTTCAGTCTCTCTCATATGTCTTTTATATGCGCTGCCGAGGGGGTATTCTTTCCCTCCCATCCTCCTCCCTCCCTCCCTCCTCTCTCCCTCAGCACTAACGCAGCTATGGCCAAGTGTTGGTTAGGTGAGCCAGATGTCCCCTCTCCCCCCATGTCTTCATATCTACATCCTATTGGCTAATATTTGATGTGTAGCCTCATTATATCCCTCATGGTAGTCCTGAGAGCCCCTGTAGCCTGCACGATGGATCCCTCACCTTCCCTCACCTTCCTCACCCTTCTCTGGAACCTCTCCCGCCTCCCCTTACCCTATCCCCATCCTCCTCACTGCCCCCTCCCCTTCACTTGATCTCCCTACCTCCCCCACCTCCCTCACTCTCCCTCACCTCACCACCAGGCAGAAAATAAGAAATAAGTGGGTAAAATAATCTCCTCCTTCCCTCCTACCTCCTCCTGCACCATCACCTCCTCCTACCTCCTCCTGCACCATCACCTCCTCCTACCTCCTCCTCCACCATCACCTCCTCCACCATCACATCCTCCTCCTCTCGTCCTGTGGGTAAGACATATTATGACCTAAACACCTGGAACTAATCTACAAGCTTGACGCTGTAATTACAAGTTGGTGTCATGGGTGGTCCCCAAGTTGCTGAGCAGCGTGTGTCTTGTGCTAACTCAGCTGCTCTCTCTCTCTCTCTCTCTCTCTCTCTCATACATTTTCTCACTCTCCCGCATTCTCATACATTCTCACCCTCACTCACTCTTATTCACTCCTCATAATCTCTTCTTCACTCTCACTCTTAACTAGCCACTCACTCACTCACTCACTCACTCACTCTTTCTCCCACACTTCACCCTCATTCACCCACCCACTCCCCCAATCATTTTCACCCAGTCTCTCTCACTCCGTCACTCTCTCTCTCTCTCCCTCAGGTGACCCGAGATACGAGGTTGTAGAAGACCGTAAGCAGGAGGAAGTGAAGAACCAACTGGTAATACATCAAGTGGACACGCATGACTTCGGAGCGTACAACTGTTCTGTGGTCAACGAGTATGGCGTAGCCCGTAAGATGATTCGCCTGCATGAGAAGAGTGAGTTGTGGTAGTGGTGGTAGTAGTGGTGGTAAGGAATAGTGGTGGTGGTAAGGGTGGTAGTGGTGGTAGTAGAGGGTAGTGGCGGTAGGAGTAGTTTTGGTAGTGGTAGTGGTTAGTGGTGGAAGTAATGGTGATGGTTGTTATTCTTATGTAAAATAATAATAATAATAATAATAATAATAATAATAATAATAAAGATGGCTGGCAGTATCGTAATATTATCGCATTTCTTCTAAACGACTTAACTCTCTTAACAAACTCTGATCATTATATTTTATTTATTGACCCGTGTGTGTGTGTGTGTGTGTGTGTGTGTGTGTGTGTGTGTGTGTGTGTGTGTGTGTGTGTGTGTGTGTGTGTGTGTGTGTGTGTTGACTATACTTTTCACCTGTGTTTTCTCTGTCTACTTTTCAATTTTTCTTTCATTTTTCATCCTGTTTTATTTATTTTTCTTTTACATTCCTCCTCTCTCTCTGTCTGTCTGTCTCACATACGGAGCGAGAGAGAGAGAGAGAGAGAGAGAGAGAGAGAGAGAGAGAGAGAGACCCACACACGGGCGGTCTCCCTTTGAGGTAGTTCCGAGTCCTCCCTGGATCACCGAAAACACAGAGCTGTTATATCCGGTTCAGGGGCCGGTGGTGTACTGGAGCCAGATGTTGTAAAGGGAAGGAGAAGTACTGGAACCAGACGCTGCGTGGGGAGGGAGGGAGAGAGGGAGAAGTACTGGAGCCAGATGTTGGGTGGTGAGAGTGGGTGAGTGAGTGGTGAGGGATGGTGAGGTATGGTGAGGTATGATCAGTGGGTGGTGAGAAAATTGGAATACGGGTAATTTTTTATTTATTTATTTATTTATTTTTTGGCCACGCACAGCGGCTAAGTTCACCGTGCACCCCATACTCATCCTGTGAGCGGCACCACAAAAGGATTACAGAGTAGAGGTCACAAAGGATGTTTATAACAGTCCCCGTGGTCAGGATATTATGTCATTGAATGTTACAGAGTATTTAAAATAAATTCTTTGTTTAGTTCTACACATAAAGGGTAAGTTATTCGCAACTACGTGAGTACAGGAGTGTGAGGCAGTATGTCTGGCCACACACTTTGTTATTCACCTTTGTGTGAGAAGTATTCAAGCACATTGTGTGTTTGGTTCTGTACATGGTAACTGATACAGCTACTGAGTGCAAAATAGTGGATACAATCTTAATATGTCGGCTGTCTTGCCATTAGAGATAAAGTGTTGTGCCATTTTACACATAGTGTGCTTGGACCTGCCCCTAAGGGTGAGTGGGTAGTGAGGGCGGGTTAGTGGGTAGTGAGGGTGGGTGAGTGGGTGGTGAGGGATGGTGAGTGGGTGGTGAGGAAAGGTTACTAGGTAGTGAGGGTGGGTTAGTTGGTGATGAGGGGTGGTGAGTGGGTGGTGAGGAAGGATTACTAGGTAGTGAGGGTGGGCTAGTGGGTGATGAGGGATTGTGAGTGGGTGGGGAGGATGGTGAGTGGGTAGGGAGGGTGGTGAGTGGGTGGGAAGCATGGTGAAAGGGTAGTGATGGTGGGTGACTGGTGTGGGTGGATGATTGATTTTGATTTTGCCGCTTACAGCGGCTACTTTATTGTGCACCCCACACTCATCCTGTGAGCGGTAGCGCAAAAGGATTACAGAGTAGAGTTGACAACGGGTCGTAATAATTAACCCCCGTTGTCAGGATATTATGGCACTGAATGTTACACAGTATTTCAATTACATTATTTGTTTAGTTCTATACATAAAGGGTAACTTATTCACAAATGCGTGAGTACAGGCGTGTGAGGCAGTATGTCTGGCCTCACACCTTGTTATTCACATTTACGTGAGAAGTATTCAAGCACATTGTGTATTTGGTTCTGTACACGAGAACTGATATAGTTACTAAGTGCAAAAAAGTGGATACAATCTTAATATCTCGGCTATCTTGCCAGTAGAGATGAAGTGTTGTGCCATTTCACACACAGTGCGCTTGGACCTGTCCCTAAAAGGTTCTATCTTCACACAGTCGAGGATGTAGTGTTCAAGTGTGTGGCTATATGTCTGGCCACACACTTTACATTTAGTCTTGTTCACATCTGCTTGAGGAACATACTGCCAGAGGTACTTATATCCTAACCTTAGTCTAGCGGTAACAACATCTTGTAATCTAATGATCTTGTTACTTGCTCCATATACATGTTTCACTTGATACATCTCATCATGGTAAACTGTGGATCGACTAGTGCCTGTTTGCACTAGTCTACTTGCGTCAAACTTGGCAATAAGTTCTTTCCTAATTACAGTTTTAAGGGTTCTTTTTGACAGACCCAAATTGTATTCAACAGTGTCTTTGTTAGACGCGAGTTTGGCGAGGGCATCAACTCTGTCATGTTTTATGAGGCCTATGTGAGAGGGGATCCACAACAGTTTGACCTTGACACCCCGGTCAACAAGGCTCGCATATTTGTGTCTGGCTTCAGAGACAAGAGCGTGACAACTTGAGTCGAGGGTGTCAAGGGCAAGTTGTGAGGATAGAGAGTCAGTGATGATGAGACTGTCAGTGACAGTGGTTTCAATGAATTTAATAGCTGTGAGTATGGCAACTAATTCACTTTGTAGAGAAGATGCCCAGTTGTTAATTCTAACTCCTTTGTCAATTATATTACCGTCAGGTTGAGTCACAACAATAGCACTTCCAGCCCTCTCACAGGCGGTGTTTAGAGATCCATCAGTGTAGATGGTCTGTGTGATATTATCATCAGTCTGTAGAGTGTGTATGTGTTCAAGAGCTCTCAATTTGGCAGTGTGTTGGAGATAAATACTTTGTATAATTAATTTTTTTAGAGTGGATGAGTAGGTGGTGCGGGTGGGTGGTGCGGGAGGGTGGGACAAAGAGGTCATCAAGACTTGTGAGGGCCAGTGAGTACCAATACACGACTCTGCACAGTGTGTGTGTTAGGGAACGAGGATCTCTCTCTCTCTCTCTCTCTCTCTCTCTCTCTCTCTCTCTCTCTCTCTCTCGTGGAAGCTCCGTCAGAGAAACACTTGTCCTCTGGCCATTAAAACCCTCAATGATACGGTTGTAGAAGGTACGCCAGTCGAACCATCGCCCGGTTAATGCCTACACTGGCGATCCGCTGCAGTAGGAACCTCGGTGCACCTTCAGTAAACAAATGGCGTGGAAGCGGAGCAGATAAAGCCCTGTGATCAGTCCCCAGCAGGTGGGTCTTGCCCCCTCCCCTCCTGCAGGTGAGGTAATTAAGGTCCTCTGGAGAGGTAGTCCGTCTCCTGCGTCAGAGGAGGTAGGGAGGGAGGGTGAGGAAGGCAGAAAGGAGGGTTGAGGTCAGGAGGTCAGGAGGGCAGTGTGGAAAGCAAGGAGTAGAGCAGGAGGTAAAGGTGGTGGATGAGGGACTAGACGTAAAGTAGGGGACTGGACGTAAAGTAGGGGACTGGACATAAAGTAGGAGACTGGACGTAAAGTAGGGGACTGGACATAAAGTAGGAGACTGGACGTAAAGTAGGGGACTGGACGTAAAGTAGGGGACTGACGTAAAGTAGGGGACTGGACGTAAAGTAGGACTGGAACGCAAGTAGGGACTGGGGTAAAGGGACACTGACATAAAGGGACTGGACATAAAGTAGGAGACTGGGACGTAAAGTAGAGACCGACATAAAGTAGGGACTGGACGTAGCAGGGGGGACGTAAAGCAAGAGACTGGACGTAAAGTAGGGACTGACATAAAGTAGGAGACTGGACGTAAAGAAGTGGACTGGACGTAAGTAGAGACTGGACGAAGTAGGAGACTGGACGTAAAGTAGGAGACTGGACGGTAGACTGGACGTAAAGTAGGGGACTGGACGTAAAGTAGGGGACTGGACGTAAAGTAGGAGACTGGACATAAAGTAGGGGACTGGACGTAAAGTAGGGGAAATTTACGGGAGGCGGGGAAGGCTCAGTATAGGGCAGGAGTGGAGGGAGTCATGCGTCATTCAGTCCGGCAGACCAATAATACCCAAACAGCTTCACTACTTCCTCATTTGCATACGTTAAAACCCTCTTTGGCCGGCCCAAGGCTCATCTCCACACACCTCACTGCCTGTTTCATTAACCTGCTTGTGTTTATGATGAGTGGGGAGGTGGGGACAAAGGGAGGTGATGAGGGAGTGGGGACAAAGGGAGGTGGGGAGATTAGTAGGTGATGGAGTGGGAACAATGGGAGGGGGGGGGGGGAAATGCCATAAATTCTCCGAGTTAAACTTTGTTTTTCTATTCACTAAAATCTCTTAACCAACTCCCAATAGGTCAGCGATGTTCAATACTAGACTTGGCCTCAGTTGTCGTGGTAGTGGTGGTAGTGGTGGTAGTAGCAGTGGGTAGTGGCGTCCCTGCTATTACAAGTAGCAGTAGAGGCAGTGGCGGGGTGATCAAAGGTCTGACACACACGTACAAGTTGCGGTAACAAGCCGCCAGCCCGTGATTGTGGCACTTTCATCAGACTAATGGCTGGTGGCTTCAAGGTGAGTCCCCCCTGTGTGAGTGTCTCTCTCTCACTGTGTTGTGTTTACACTGTCTTTAGCTGGTGGCTGTGGTGGTGGTGGTCAAGAGGACGTCTGTGTTCTGGCTTTGTCTCAGATCCCGTCTGTGTCTGCCTTTGTGTGTCCGTGTGTTTTGTTGTGTTTACATTGTGTTTATTTGATGGTGGTGGTCGAGTGGATGTCTGTGTTCTGGCTCTATCTGTATCTCATCCAGTGTTTCTATTTATTTCTGTTCGTTCTATTTATTTTTTCTTTAGTTAATGGTCAAGGGGGTGTCTGTAGTCTGTGTTTGGATGTTGATTGTATCTTAATATTTTTTGACGTCTCTCTCTCTCTCTCTCTCTCTCTCTCTCTCTCTCTCTCTCTCTCTCTCTCTCTCTCATCCTAAGCAAGAACCAGGGAAATAATTATAAAGAAGTCTCCATACGGTCTAGTGAGATCCTTTCAGGGCAAAAGGAAAGGAAAGAGAAAGGAGAAAAACATAATGAAACAGAGAGAGAGAGAAGAGAAGAGAAGAGAAGAGAAGAGAAGAGAAGAGAAGAGAAGAGAAGAGAAGAGAAGAGAAGAGAAGAGAAGAGAAGAGGAGAGGAGAGTAGAGGAGAGGAGAGGAGAGGGAAGGAGAAGAGAAGGAGAGGAGAAGGAGAGGAGAGGAGAGGAGAGGACTTCAGGTGTATCTACGAGAGTTTACGGGTTGGGAACTTGGGGTATAACTCTGGTACACAACACTGATATATGCTTGCTGCCTCCTGCTGTTTCTTCCCGTCTCCTGAGCCCTCACTGGCCCTCTCCCTGAGCCCTTACTCTCCTGACTCATCTCTCTGAGCCCTTACTGCGCTGACTCACCCCTCTTTAAGCCCTTTCTGTCCTGAGTCACCCCTTCTAGAGCCCTTACTGTTCTGACTCACCCCTCTTTGAGCCCTTACTGAACTGACTCATCCCTCCTTGAGCCCTTACTCTCCTGACTCACCCCACTTATATCCCTTACTGCCCTGACTCACCCCTCCTATATCCCTGACTGAAGTGACTCACCCCTTCTAGAGCCCTTACTGTCCTGACTCACCCCTCCTAGAGCCCTTACTGTCCTGACTCACCCCTCCTAGAGCCCTTACTGTCCTGACTCACCCCTCCTAGAGCCCTTACTGTCCTGACTCACCCCTCCTAGAGCCCTTACTGTCCTGACTCACCCCTCCTAGAGCCCTTGCTGTCCTGACTCAACCCTCTTATATCCCTTACTGAAGTGACTCACCACCTGATCACTCCAATATGCCCCTGTGACTCAACCCCCGTTACAGTTGTCGTAGTGTTTACTGTAGGAGTGGCTGGCTGACTGGTTGACTGGCTGACTGTAGGAGTGACTGGCTGACTGTGGAAGTGACTATTTTGACTGTAAAGTGACTGTGGGAGTGTCTGGTTGACTGTGGAGTGACTGGCTGACTGAGGAGTGGCTGACACAGCTGGTTGACTGGCTGACTGTAGAGTGACTGGCTGACTGGCAAGTGACTGTAGGAGTGTCTGGTTGACTGTGGGAGTGGCTGGCTGACTGTGGGGGTGACTGGCTGACTGTAGGAGTGACTGACTGACTGTACAAAGTGACTGTAGGGAGTGACTGGCTGACATAAGATGGCTGGCTGACTGGTTGACTGGTTGACTGTAGGAGTGACTGGCTGACTGTAGGAGTGACTGGCTGACTGTAGAAGTGACTGTAGGAGTGTCTGGTTGACTGTAGGAGTGACTGGCTGACTGTAGGAGTGGCTGGCTGACTGTAGGAGTGGCTGGCTGACTGTAGGAGTGGCTGGCTGACTGTAGGAGTGGCTGGCTGACTGTAGGAGTGACTGGCTGACTGGCTACGTAACCCTCCCAGGAAATCCATCATGATTGTCCCTAAGGAAAAACTTGTAGGGAGTCTTGGAAGGTTTACGAGATGACCAGAGTTAAGACAAGTTGTCGAGCTTCCATCTTGGGACGACGACCGAGACTAGGGAGAAAACTATCCTCGGTCTCTTGGGGAGAAGGGTGAAAATTGGTATCGGTCTCTTGTGGGGGTGAAAACTATCCTCGGTCTCTTGTGGGGGGAGGGTGAAAACTGCCCTCGATCTCTAGTGGAGGGAGGGTGAAAACTGGCCTCGACATCTTGGGAGGGAGGTAAGGGAAATTTTTCCTTATTTTCACCCATAAGGAGAGAATCTGGTCCTCACCCTACAAAAATAAAATCCTATTCGTGTAAAAAATTGGCCTCAAACACATTACAAATTCCACTTCACTGGACTGAAAATCATCCATGGACTCGAAATAAAGTTTCTTCACCAAATTAATTATTTATTTCAGCGTCTTGTGTAGTAAATTGAAGTTAGAATTAATCTCATCAATTACATGACCGAGAGATAATGATTAATTCAACCACAGGAATTTTTTTATTTTTTTTTGTGAGGAAATCAAAATGGTCTCAAACTTAAAAAAATATTAAGCCAACAATAAATTTACCTAAAACCTATATTAAAACACACACACACACACACACACACACACACACACACGGATATCGAACTTGGCTCTCAGAAAAAAAACACAAAAAGATCGTGGGACATAAAAACTACCCTTACGGCATACCACCTCACCCCCCTCCCTTTACGGAACAACCACCTCATCCCCCCCTTTTACGGAACAACCACCCCTCATCCCCCCTCTTGCAGACAACCACCCTCTTCCTCCCCTCTTGCAGAACAACCACCTCACATCCCCCCTCTTGTGGAACAACCACCTCTTCCTCCCCCTCTTATGGAACAACCACACCCTCCCCCTCTTACGGAACAACCACCTCAACCCCCCCCTCTCTTACCCAGAACAACCACCTCTTCTTCCCCCTCTTACGGAACAACAACCACCTCTCCCTCCCCTCTTACCGGAACAACCCTCCCCCTCCCTCTCTTACATAACAACCACCTCATCCCCCCCTCTTGGAACAACCCTCATCCCCCCTCTTTTGGAACAACCACCTCATCCTCCACCTCTTACGGAACAACCACCTCATCCCCCCTCTTACGGAACATCCCCACAGTGCGCTTGAGGAGGACCCCTGGGGTAATGTGGAGAACTACCATAAAGAACAAGTTGGCCAAGCTCTTCCTTGTGTCCCTTCTGTCATCAACATGCACAGTCAGCCCCGCCCAGCCCCGCCCCGCCCCGCCCCGCCACACTACCCCAAGTTTTTATGTCGTCTGGTTTCTGATGCTCTTATCCTCCCTTCTTGTTGTTCTTCTTGTTCTTGTTCTGTTTTTCTTCTTCGTGTTCTTCTTCTTCCTTCTTTTTGTCTTATTACTATTCTTTTGTTTACACGTGTTGTTAAATCTTTATTCTTATTTTTTTTGGCTTTCTTTCCTTATTTCTTCTGCTTATTCCTTCTTTTGATTATTTTTTTATAATTCCTTATATTCTTTTTTTTTATTATTATTCTGTTTACGCCTTGATGTTTATTTTGTTTACATTTTGTGCCAATTTCTTCCTCTGTTTACATTTCCCTTTTAATTGTCTTCCTTTACCTCATTGTTTACATCTTCTGCTATTTTCTATTCTCTCTTTTGATTGTTTACCTGTTTCCCTCTTTCGTAGCAACACAATATCACATAATAACCTTTCTATTTTCTTTTATCTGTCCATTTGTTTTTATTACTTGTTATAGAGAGACAATATACCGTGTGAAATAATTATCTATAACGTTCAATTAATTCATTATAGCGTATTTTTATATTCGTGAGAAAATATATCGATTTCGTTACGTTGAGTGAGGTGTTTCGTTATGTTGAGTGAGGTGTTTTGTTATGTTGAGTGAGGTATTTCGTTATGTTGAGTGAGGTGTTTCGTTATGTTGAGTGAGGTGTTTCGTTATGTTGAGTGAGGTGTTTTGTTATGTTGAGTGAGGTGTTTCGTTATGTTGAGTGAGGTGTTTCGTTATGTTGAGTGAGGTGTTTTGTTATGTTGGGTAAGGGTGTTTTGTTATGTTGGTAGAGGTGTTTCGTTATGTTGAGTGAGTGTTTCGTTATATTGGTGAGGTGTTTTTCGTTATGTTGAGTGAGGTGTTTTGTTATGTTAGGTAAGTGTTTTGTTATGTTGGTGAGGTGTTTCGTTATGTTGAGTGAGGTGTTTTGTTATGTTGAGTAAGGAGTGTTTCGTTATATGTTGAGTGAGGTGTTTTGTTATGTTGAGTAAGTGTTTTGTTATGTTGAGTAGAGGTGTTTCGTTATGTTGAGTGAGTGTTTTGTTATGTTGAGTGAGGTGTTTCGTTATAGTAGTGTTTTGTTATGTTGAGTGAGGTGTTTTGTTATGTTGGTAAAGTGTTTCGTTATTGAGTAAGGTGTTTTGTTATATTGGTGGGGTGTTTTCGTTATGTTGGGTGAGGTGTTTTGTTATGTTGGGTAGGGTGTTTCGTTATGTTGAGTGAGGTGTTTTGTTATGTTGGTGAGGTGTTTCGTTATGTTGAGTGAGGTGTTTCGTTATGTTGGAGTAGGGTGTTTGTTATGTTGAGTGGGTGTTCGTTATGTTGAGTGAGGTGTTTTGTTATGTTGGAGTGAGGTGTTTTGTTATGTTGAGTGGGAGTGCTTTCGTTATATTGAGTGAGGTGTTTCGTTATGTTGAGTGAGGTGTTTTGTTATGGTGGGGTGTTTCGTTATGTTGGAGTGAGGTGTTTTGTTATATTGGTGAGAGTCATTTCGTTGTATGTTGGAGTGGTGTTTTGTTATGTTGAGTGAGGTGTTTCGTTATGTTGAGTGAGGTGTTCCGTTATGTTGAGTGAGGTGTTTCGTTATGTTGAGTGAGGTGGAAATATTGAAATTATAGGAAAAATATAATACCCTGTACTTAATACTACTACTACTACTACCACTAACGACAACGAAAATGACGGTAATAATAATAATAATAATAATAATAATAATAATAATAATAATAATAATAATAATAATAATAAAAAATGGCTTTTGGTAAATTCAGCCAAGTTTCCACTAGCGTTCCCACAAGACTTTGAAACACACAAGCAAAAAATGACCAAAAACAGTCAATGAACTACCTCAATCACTAAAAACATCCATTAGTCGAGTCAGGAAAGGCGGGAGGTAGGCTGAATTGTCTATATCGTTTTAAAAATAGTAATTGAAAATAACTTACAGTATTATTTAGATTACGTAGTTAACAGTGAGGAAAGTGTAAACAGATTATCGGTTGTGATTCACTATCAAGTTATTCTGTAGTGCTGGTGATAACCGGACGATTTATAGTGACATAATTCGGGTTATTTCACCAAACTTTTCCGCTTATACGGGATCTTTATTACACTATCCTGTTATCCTGTTATTTGATGCTTTATTCTAGAGGCCTATTATTCAAGCTTGTTATTTTGTATATTCCGGATATGTCAGAGTCCGGTTATTCTTTAAGCCATTTTATCCGTACAGACCAAATTTACATGTCACCAGAATGCCATTGATTAATCCTAGCTAACTCTTTATTTAACCGGATCTTTAAAACACGCATTTCAAAAATATAAATTATTTTATTTCGTGAATATGATCCCGTTAGGAACAGTGGAAATACAGCCGAGCCTTCGGTACATAAGGAGGCAGCATGGTCGACACTGCACTTAACCACATTCACTTCCCCAACTGTAAAGCCAGGTATTAATTTACAAGTGGGGGACTAGCAGTGCCTTGGGCCCAAATCAGCGACCCTTATGTAAGCGTATTAATTCTTTTTCTATTAAGCAAGCTTATTCATTCTTTCTCTTTTATATAAGCGTATTCATCGTTTCTCTTTTATCTAAGCTTATTTAATATTTCTATATTTAAGCTTATTCATTATTTTTATATTACGTACGCTTAGTCATTCTTTCTTAATTACGTGAGCTTATTCATTCCTTATCTTATATTTAAACTTAATCATTCTTTTTTTCTATTACGCAAGTTTATTCATTCCATCTAAATTACGAAAACTTGTTCATTCTCCTCAATTCAGTCAGCTTTTCAGTTTCCATCATGAATTCGCACTAAAAAAGAAAAAAAAGAAAGAAACAGAATTGAAAACACAAGAGGTCGTAAAGTATAAACATGACCACAGAAAACGAGCAACAGGGGGAGACTGTGGGAATTTCAAGATAGGTTTACAAAGGGTGACGTCAGGCGTGAATATAGACATGAAAGAGTTTGTCAGGGAAAGAAAATAGGAGTTTTAAGAATATTATAATGTGTTGTGGTGTGTCAGTATAGCCAGAAGTGAATACTGAAAACCCAGAAGAGATACTATTTAATATGCAAAGGTTAATGAACACACAATCCCCCCAAAAAAGTATCTTTACTGTGGATTTTAAAACGAACACTGTGACTCCTGTTGTCTCGGTAGGGTTGTCAAAATTCTTCGTCCGTTGTGTCATATTGTCTAACACAAAATTGTAAAGATAATTTTTTTTATTAATGTGTGTGCACGTGAATGTGGCCATACAGATAATATGATGGGACTGAGTGAATTACATACTGAGTTAGGTCTGTGTGTGTGTGTGTGTGTGTGTGTGTGTGTGTGTGTGTGTTACCCCGGCGATAACACCTAAGAGTGCTGCCTCTCATAAACTCGCCCCAACGCCCCGTAAATACACAAAGATGACACGGCTCTGAGTAATATACAACAGGTCGGACACGCAAACCAACCAGGGCTTCTTCCTCTGTTCCTCCTTCTTATTCTTCTCTTCTTACTCCCCCTCTCTTCTTCCCTCCCTTCATTCTTTTCTTCCTTCTTCTATTCCTCCTAATTCTCCTGTTCCCCCCCTATTGTTCTCTTTCACCTCCTTCTCCGCATCCTCCTCCTCCTCCTATCTTTTTTCTTCTCCTGCTTCTCCTCCTCCTTGTCCTCCTTTATTCTGTTCTTCCTCTTCCTTCTCCTGCTTCTTCTTTTCCTCCTTCTGCTTCTTCTTCTCTTCCTCCTCCTACCCTATCTCTTCTGCCTCCTCTTCATCCTCTTCCTCCTCTTTATCCTCCTCCTTCTCTTTGTCCTCCTCCTACACTTATCTCCTCTTCCTCCTCCCCATTCGTGTCGTCTTTCTCCTCCTTATTCTCCTCCGCCTTCCCTATCTCTTCCTTCTCCGCTTACGACGACGAAATCGACGACAATTACACTTCCTCAGATTCGTGTTGTTTGTTATATACCTTCACGTGTGTGTGTGTGTGTGTGTGTGTGTGTCGGCATAGTCACCCACCCACCTTCAGTGTATGTATGTATGTATGTATGTATGTATGTATGTATGTATGTATAACCTAAGCACATACAATAAATATTCTACACCATAATCCTAACCTAACCTAACCCAACCTAACCTAACCTATGCTGGTACACAATGTCCACAGTTCCCTGATTAATTATCACCTGTACTTCAGCTTTAGAGAGCTTTCATGGACAGTAGACGCGACACTTCCGTCTTCACCAGGTTCGGACAGTGACGGGGGAGTGATATTGTTTTGAATATTTCACCAGGAACCTACCAGGACGGTGCTTAGTTCCCCCCTACCTCTCCTTATCCCTCCATATCCCCTCCCTATCCTCTATCTCTCCCCCACTCCTTCCTTCGCTACATCACCATTACGTCGACTACTGAAATATTTACCTCTTTTTATGCGGTTCCCGTCGTGCCACACATGGTTGAGTATCGTCTGAATTATAGTGGTGATGGTTGTAATGGTGGTTATTGTGGTGGTGATGGTTGTGGTGGTGGTTGTAATGGTGGTTGTTGTGGTGATGGTGGTGGTGATGGTGGTTGTTGTTGTTGTGGTGGTGGTGGTGGTTGTTGTGGTGGTGGTTGTGGTGGTGGTTGTGATGGTGGTTGTTGTGGTGGTGGTGGTTGTTGTGGTGATGGTGGTGGTTGTTGTGGTGGTGGTAGTGGTTGTTGTGGTGGTGGTGGTGGTGGTGGTTGTTGTAGTGGTTGTTGTTGTGGTGGGGGTCAAGTCGTCAGTCGTGACCAAAAACGGAAAGGGTTGAAGGACAAACCTTAACCTATGATACAGTGGGAAACGAGGTCACAGGTAACTCATCAACGTTATTATACACACACAGACACACACAGACACACACAGACACAGACACTTCTATTATTATTCTCGTGTGTGTTTGTGTCGACGCCCCCCCTGTCTTCTCATCCTCCAAGAGTGTGTGTGTGTGTGTGTGTGTGTGTGTGTGTGTGTGTGTGTGTGTGTGTGTGTGTGTGTGTGTGTGTGTTTATACTCGTGAGTCTGAGTGTTGAAATTTGGGAGACATATTGTTGAGGAAGGTGGCGGGAACTTGGTGTAATCAGTTTATAAAAGTTAGCCGCGTTATGAATAATTACCAGACGTCACCTAACCCTTTAGTTTTCCTTTTTAAATTTGTTCCGTTTTTTGTTGTACATTGTTCTTCATTTGTGTTTGTGTATTATTAAATCTAGAATAGTCTGAGAGATACAAGTTTTCTTCTCCCCTGGAAAGTTCTGTATCCTTATTATTTTTATCAATCTGTCTATGTATCTACCATAATAAAGTGCCTTTCATCTGTGTCCAAACGAAAAAAAAATCATAATGTTTCTTCCTCTTCCAATCACCATTAATACTCCTATATTTATTTTAATTAAAATGGCCACCAACCTCCCCTTATAGCCATACCTTCGCACATTATTTTACCTAACTATCCTTATGCAAAAGTATTTTCCTCAGGTGAGTTAGTTATACCACAGATCTCTGCGGCATTCGGTGATTGTTGCCTCGTAGTCTGTTTGCGACTGTTGTAGGTTTAGGAGCCGAAGATCTTGTTTCCCTGAGACACAGCACAGCAGACCTGAGCAAAGAGAATGATAGGCGACACCTCAACCAGACCACGATGTAACTTATGGGCTGATGCTTCTGCTCTGATAACACCTCAGCCAGTCTGGCATAGAAGCACTTTGTACAAGGTCCCATCCCACTCTATGTTGTGAACACCAGAGGAGTGAAGCTGCCTTGCTCCACATTCTGGATTCTCTGTGCAAATGCTCTGTTCTTTTCGTAATCGTTTCTCCTGTGTGTAGCCTCGAGAGTCAGGTCACGGTGACCTGCGGCCAGGAAATCGAATATCCTGATATCAGAGAAGGCTCACTGTCTCCTCGTACAGAATCCTCGAGCACTGACATTCACACTGGCTTCATTTTTTGTTGACAGTCCAATGAAGGCAACGCTCTCCATCCAGTGGGAGGGGAGTCGGTTCCACAGGGACATCGCAACATATCTCCTTCAACAGATTTGCTGTGAGGTCCCTTACTTCTCCGTGCTACATGCAAACAAAACCTCCTTTCTTTCATATCAAGGCATAATTGATGTTGTTGGGTGTTATTTTGACCAAACTCCCGCTGAAGACCTCTAAAACCCGGTCGTTGTATTCTGGCTTCACAATGAGGAAGGATTCACTGGCATTTGAGTGCTACCCTATGTGTGGACCACGTTACCAGAACCCACTATTATATATCCTATAACTACTACTGCTACTACTACTACTACTTTTTTTTTAACGTGGCCTCCAGCCTCCCCCAATAGCCACACCTTCGCCACCATTTAATTACCTTAATATTAAATATCCTAATACATATGTAGCTATCCTATCTGTGTTAAATTAGTTGAGCCGCAGATCTATGTGGCATTCAGTGACAGTAGCCTCATAGTCAATATCTGCAGCAGTTGTCGGAGTTGGGGCAGAAGCTCTCGTTCCCCTGCTACTACTACTACTGCTACTACTACAACTACTACCATAACAAACCCACATCACAACCACACAACATCCCGCCACCACCGCCACCGACACACACACCACGCACCACCTCTACCACACACCATCACTGCCACACATCATCACTACCACACGCCACCACACACTACCACACTCCATTACACCACCACTACCACACCCCATCACACGCAACCACTACCGCCACCACCACCAGCACCACACACCATCACTACCAGAAACCACCACAATCACACACCACCACACACTACAACACACCACCACATACCATCTCACACCATCACACACCACCACTACCACTATCACTCACAACCATACACCACCAATACATAACGCACACCACTATGCATCACCATAATCCATCACTACCACCCACCGTCATTACCACGCACCATCACACACTACCGTCCACGCACCATCACACACTACCCACACCACCACCACACAACACCTACTGAGACACACCACCACGCACCACTACTACCACACACCACCACTACCACACACCACCACTACCACACATCACCACTACCACACACCACCACTACCACACACCACCACTACCACAGACCACCACCTCCACATACCTCCACCACATACCACCACATACCGCCACTCGACTACTGGCTACATCCCCTTCCAGCGATTCTCGTCAAACACTGTGGCAACTTACGTGAAACTCGGATTGCGGTTCACGTCGGTGGAAAATGGTGAACCCGAGCCGAGTTTGGCCCTTAGAAGTCCGTCCGTCCGTCTGTCTGTCTGTCTGTCCGTCTGTCCGTCCAGCGTGAGTCGAGAGAAGAGGAATTGGTCTAACGGAAATGGTCAAGAAAATTGATTGCGTTTAACGTGGGAGAAAACTTGGAACAGAGGGATAGGTTTTACGAGAGCGATCGAGTTTAGGTTAGGTTAGGTTAGGTTAGGTTAGGTTAGGTTAGGTTAGGTTAGGTTATTACTGTGTTTTCAACTTGGAGACGGTAGGGTTAAGTTTGATTAGGCCAGATTAAGATATGTGGGGATAATTTTCTTAGATTAGGTTAAGGTAGATTAGGTCAGGTTTAGTTAGATGGTCAAGTTATATTAAGTTAGGTTAGGGTCAGATTAAGTTATATTAAGTAAGGTTTTAAGATTGTAACCTTGTTTTGTCCTCCCGTTTTGGGTATTTATGTAAGAAGCGGAGTGGAAGAGAGAGCTGGGGAGAGAAGTAGAAGAGAGAGCTGGGGAGAGAAGTAGAAAAGAGAGCTGGGGAGAGAAGTAGAAGAGAGAGCTGGGGAGAGAAATAGAAGGGAGAGCTGGGGAGAGAAGTAGAAAAGAGAGGTAGAAGGGAGGAGAGCAGGGAGAGGAAGGCAGTAAGATGAGAGAGACATCTGAGCGGATGAAACCCTTCCCGCGAGCCGTTACCCTGGCAAGGTGAAGCTACTGTAAAATAATGCAGTCAACGCTTTAAACTGTCTCAAATCATTGCATTATTTAACACCCAAAACAGCCGATGAGCCCGGGTGGGCTAATGCCCTTAAAAAAATAATAATAATAAAAAAACACACACCCACACTACTACTACTACTTTGCTGTCACTTGGAATCGAGTATGACGATCATCCAGCTATGATGCAATGATATGAGTTATTAGGGATGTCACCTAGGTTAGTGAGTTTTGAGGTGACTAAAGAGGCCGATACGGGACCTGCAGCGTCGTTCACATTCGTTAAACATGTGGAGGGCTCCATCTACTGCAGGAGGGGCGGTGGCAGCGTCTTTCCGGCGTTGACTCTTGTGTGCCTCGGTTTGCAGTCGGACTAACTCGAAAGTATTGACACCTTCTCGTATGGTGCTCCTCCAAGCGTTACGATGTGGAGTAATCGATTCCCAGGTGAGGGGGTCGATTTGGCACTTTTGATCTGGCCGAGGGTCTCTGCAGGTTTTTGTCATAACAGTATTAAGAGTATCCCATTCGGCACTGGGATTCACATTGTTTGCTGTTGGGTCGTTTATAAGTCCATGTTCGAGCTGCTATCTGAAAGCATGTGCTACCTCTGGATCCTCCAGACGCTTAGAATTAAAACCTTTTCTGGAGGCTTGCTGCCTTCGATGTTTTGGGGCGAGGTGAAGTGAGAGCTTGGATTTGACAAGTCGATAATCAGTGTCACAGTGGTCTGAGCCACGCATGGCACGGGTGATGTAGTCAATGAGATGCCAGTGTTTGGATAGTGAGTGTTGCCAGGAACCCTTGAACTTGTCGGCCTGCCTAAACAAGGTATTGGTGATAGTGAGGGTGTGTGCGGCACACTTGCTGAAGAGGAGTAGGCCGTTGGGAATACACTTGCCTAGTCTATTTCTCCCTATGGTTCCCTGCCAAATGTTAGCATCTCTGCCAACTATGGCATTGAAGTCACCAAGGAGCACAACCTTGTCCTCTCTGGGGATAGAAGTAAGCACTCTGTCGAGGTCGGCGTAAAAGGTCTCCTTGATGCCATCCTCTGCATCCAGTGTTGGGGCCTATGCACTGATGAAGAAGGCATGACGTGAGTGATTCGGTGGGACTCGAAGCATCATGAGGCGCTCGGTGATCCCAATAGGCATTTCAGTTAGCCTGTGTAGAATGTGTTGGCGGATGGCAAAGCCAACTCCATAAATGCGGTTTCTCTCCTCAGCAGGCTTACTCTTCCAGAAGAAGGTATAACCAGACCCCCGTTCTGTGAGTTGACCTTTGTCTGGGATGTCGATTTTATACCTAGCCAACTCTTTTGCCACAAGGGCAGTTCTTCTTTTAGGACATGCATTTGTGCCAGTATCCAGAAGGGGTCCTGACATTCCATGCACCGACCATTAGAGGTTGTATGGTTTGTTTTTGTTTGGATCTGTGATTTTGTTTGTGTTTTCGACCGCATAAGGATGACCTTACTGGGTGCAGTTGCCTAGTCAGGTTGGGTTTTTAGGCAGGCTATATTTAGGGCACCTTTTCTAGCCCCCTCCCCATGCGGGGTGAGCAGAGTGGTTCCCCAAAAGGGCTGCTCAGTCGCACAGAGAGGAATGGATTGCACTGCTGCCTAGATCCCAGTGCATAAACGACCATCTTATATGGCACATATAAGATGGTGCAGAGTTGTGACTAGAGACTCCCGGCAGTCATCTCTGCCTGTCCCCGTCGCCACTCGTCCATCGCCATGGGACTTTTGGGGGTCTAGGGGTTTTGATGATGATGAGAGGTATGATGTGCTGGATGATGGCTGCACGTTAATTGATTTATGTGGTGAGGCAGGAGCGCAGGCTGCATCCATACATCTTGGCTTTTCCTTTTCCTGATCCAGTGGTGCAAGTGTTAAAACGACTGGGGAGAGGGAGAGTCGCAATGGACTGCCGATCGTCCAGTTTGTTGAGTTTCGCCTAAATAGCCTGTCCACCAGGCATTGCCTCCGTCCACCGGTGTAGTCGTTTGGTTTCCATGGTGGTCACCTCTTCCACCTACACTGCCGTTGTGGCCTTGTTGGGGCCCTGTAAGCATGTCTGCCTGATGCGGGGCTCCACCGCAGATTTTTCGTTTGAGGCGTACTTCCGTAGCCTTATACCTACCAAGGTTAATCCGCAAGGCTGTGGGGCGGTGGTTGGTAAGCGCCAGGACGTGTCCACATGTCAATGGGCGTATGCGCCGTCCCTCTGGGGCCCACTGGTACTCCGAGATCCCCTGCTGATCTAGCCTGGGCCCACGAGGCACCCAGTTACCGTGTGTTGCCACGAGGAGGCACAGCAGGAGTCTTGATGGTGAGGAGGCTGTTTACTGGCAGGGGAAGACTTCTGCAAGTTGCTTCCCTGTTCGCCACGAGGGCTAGCCATCGGCGGTAGCTGAAAGCGAGAGGGAGCAAGCAGTGCTTGCACCTTAACGCTAACATAGTGCTGCCACTCTAGACACATTACACCACCCTGTGTGTGACAACACACACACACACAAACTCGAGAGAGAGAGAGAGAGAGAGAGAGAGAGAGAGAGAGAGAGAGAGAGAGAGAGAGAGAGAGAGAGAGAGAGAGACTCTGTCGACAACTTGGCCAATGTTTATGGCTCCGTCTCTCATAAGTTACTGAAACTGTGATTGATATTTCATCCCTCCCTCCACTTGACCCTCCCGTCTCCCATCTGACTTACCCCCATCCCTCTCCCATCTGACCTTCCCCTTTCCTCCCTCCTTTTTTATTTCCCTCAGTCCCCCCTCCCTTCCTCCCTCCACCTGACCCTCCCCTTCCTCCCACTCCTTTCCTCCCCCTTCTCCTATGTGGCCCTCCCTTCCATCCCTACCTCCAACCTCCTTCCTGTCCATCCCCTCCTGTCCTTCCTCACTCTTTCCTCCCTCCCCCCACACATCACCCACCCTAACCCTCCCCCACATCACCCATCCTAACCCTCCCCCACATCACCCACTCCTAACCTCCCTCATCACCCACCCCTAACCCTCTCCCCCCACATCACCCACTCTAACCCTCCCCCACATCACCCACCCCTAACCCCCACATCACCCAATCTCTAACCTCCCCCCACACAACACCCACCCTAACCCTCCCCCCACATCACCCAATCTCTAACCCTCCCCCTCATCACCCACCCCAACCCTCCCCCCTCATCACCCACCCTAACCCTCCCCACATCACCCACCCTAACCCTCCCTCATCACCCACCCTAACCCTCCCCCCACATCACCCACCTTAACCCTCCTCTCATCACCCACCCTAACCCTCCCCACATCACCCACCCTAACCTCCCCACATCACCCACCCTAACCCTCCCCCACACATCACCCACCCTAACCCTTCCCCCACATCACCCAATTCTAACCCTCCTCCCCCACATCACCCAATTCTAACCCTCCCCCACATCACCTACCCTAACCCTCCCCCTCATCTCGCTCACTTTCTTCCTGATGAAAATTAACCCAAATCGTCTCATTTCTCAAGTGTAATTGTCAATATTACCTCTTGCCTGGAGTCCTCCCTTCCCTCTGGTAGTTTATGTCACCGTGAGGCTGAGATTACGATATCCTGCCACCCACTGTATTAGATTGTAGGATCACCTGAAGATTAACCTAACCTAACCTAACCTAACCTAGACCCCCAGGTAGCGTTAGAGTGGTTGATCTTCAGGTGAAATAAGCTGGGGTGTCTAAGCTCCAGGTGAAATAAGCTGGGGTGTCTAATCCTCACGTGATCCGACTTATGAAAAAGACAAATACGTTACTTACAAAAAGACCCGACGTATAAAACACGTTTACAAATATAATTAATCTGTGTTACAAAGTTAAAGGTTTAGTTCTTCCTCTCCTGACTGACTGATAGTTTCTTTTCCGTCATTTTGCGTGAGGGAGTTATATCCTTGAATGGTAGAGTGAACCTGGGTGGTAAATTATTATTATTATTATTATTATTGTTATTGTTATTGTTATTATTATTATTATTATTATTATTATTACTATTATTATTATTATTATTATTACTATTATTATTATTATTATTATTATTATTATTATTATTATTATTATTATTATTATTATTGCTTTTACTAATACTATTATTGTTATTACTATTACTATTATTATTATTGCTGCTATTATTATTATTACTACTATTATTATTATTATTATTATTATTATTATTATTATTATTATTATTATTATTGCTTTTACTAATACTATTATTGTTATTACTATTACTATTATTATTATTGCTGCTATTATTATTATTATTACTATTATTATTACTATTACTATTATTATATTTATTACTATTACTATTATTATTATTACTATTATTATTATTATTATTATTAAAGGGACAGCTCATAGCCTATATCCGACCTTGGCCAAAATTCAGCGCACATATAATGAATAACCATAGCAAATTTCAGCCTTCTGCGTTAAAACTGCGTTAGTGCGTAACGAGCGTTCACATAGAGAGACACTGTTCTTTATGTCTGTAGATAATAATAATAAGCAGACACAGACACCATCATCTTCACTAATGGAAGCCCCTCGAAATCGAGGATTGCTGGCCCAAGGGCCTCCTAGGCGTGAATTTGTTCAGGTGTAGAAGCTGTCGCCAACACAACAACCACACCCCAAGTTAACGAGCTGCATGACCCAGTGTCAAGGAATAGTCCGAGAAGACCGGATAACTCGCCAACTGCACTGGCTAACCATTAACCCGGAATACGATTCGCAAATCGATTAAAATCCAGGTTCTTAATTACTACTGGGTAGACAGAGACAAATGGCGTAAAGAAACTTGCCCATAATTTCACCCTGGCCGAGTATCGAACTCGGGTCTGCTCGCTTGCTAGGCGAGGCTGCTGACTATTACACCACAGACACTCCACAGCACCATAGACTACCTCCACCACCATCACACACCACCTTTACCGCTACCGCCTTCACACCAACATCACCGCCACACACCACAGCCACCACCACCGTACACCACCACCACCACCGCACACCACCATCACCGCACACCACCACACACCACAACCACTACCACACACCATCACCACCACCACACACCACCACCACACACCATCATCACCACACACCATCACCACCTCACACCATCACCACACACCATCATCACCACCATCACCACCACACAACACACACCACCACACACCATCACCACCACACACCATCACCACACACCATCATCACACACCACCATTATCGTTACCACCACCAACATCATCATTGCCAACACCAGCAATAACACTAATACCACCTTCACACCATCACACACCTCCATCATCACCTTCAAACCACAGACTACTACTACCACCACTATTACCACAACCTCCAAACTATATACCATTACCACCACAAATACTACCACCATCACCTTCACATCTCATGACCACCACCACCTACACACAACACACCATCACCACACATCACCATTAACACCACCTAAACACATCACACCATCACCACCACACACCATCACCACCACACACCATTACCTCACACTTGCCGAAGGTATAACATTAAGTATATAGGGCTTCAAGTAATGACTCCCACAGGTGTCTTTCAACAGGTGATCATTGTACTCTGAGGTATTAAGTCTTCCTATAATGATACATTGGTGCTTGAGAGGATACATTGGTGCTTGAAAGGATACATTGGTGCCTGGTTAAGACTCAGTTATCAGTTGGTAGAATATGTGTCGCTGGTCCATCAAGGTTGGTGCTTGACGTGTTGGGGTGAGGGGGTGTTGGGGTGAGGGGGTGTTGGGGTGAGGGGGTGTTGGTGAGGGGGTGTTGGGGTGGGAGGGGGTGTTGGGGGAGAGGGCATGGAGTGAGGGGGTGTTGGGGGTGAGGGGGTGTTGGGGTGAGGGGGTGAGGGGTGTTGGGGTAGAGGGGTGTTGGGGTGTTGGGGAGAGGGGTGCTGGGGGAGGGGTATAAAGGAGGGGTGTTGGGGGAGAGGGGGTGTTGGGGTGAGGGGTATTGGGGTGAGGGGGGTGCTGGGGTGAGGTGTCAGTGAGGGGGTTAAAGGAGGGGGTGCAGGCATTCAGTGTGTTTTTTGGAAGACTATTGGGATGAGTGTGTTTTAATATGTCTCTCTCTCTCTCTCTCTCTCTCTCATATATATAGTATTAAAATATATAAATTTGTGCATATATCTCTTTTCGTATAAGCATGCAAAGAAAGACACACACACACACACACACACATACACACACACACACACACACACACACACACACACACACACACACACACGCACACACTTTCTCTTTTAGATCTAACGTCATCTTATTCCCCCTACAGCAGGCAGAGAGTGTCGGTGGTGATGGTGGTGGTGGGTGTAGCCGTGGTGGTAGTGGTGGCCCTGGGCGTGGCTTCTCTCTTCCTCTGCAACAAGAGACACGCGGCTGATAAAGGTGAGATAAAGACAGATAGAGGGAGAGATAGTCAGATAGAAGTGGTTGGCTAAGTGAGAGAAAGATGAGTAGAGGAGACAAAGAGAGAGAGAGAGAGAGAGAGAGAGAGAGAGAGCTCCCTTCTTTAACTCGTTACGCCACAAGAAGGTGATGAAAGGACCTCCTCCAGGGGTGTTCTCCGATAAACTGGGAGGGTAGTGACGTCCAGCCGCTTCGTTAACTTGTCGCTCCTTCGCCAGATTTACCTAACCAAAATATAGTGAAGATGTCCAGGGCTAACGAGGGCCCTAAACAACGACGCTCCAGTAACGAGAGTGTGAGTAACTGGACCTGGGCGATGTTTATGTGTTAGCCGCTTCAGGGAGGAGGAGGAGGAGGAGTTGGGTAGGAAGAGGAAACTGGAAGATGAGGAGAAGCAGAGAAAGAATCCGGAGAGGGTTTAACGGTTAACAAATTTATTGGCAAAGCTTGTAGTACAGTTTGCCTATTCTACGTAGTTCAGTCAGGTCTTGACACAGAGAGTGATATTACTTCTCACTGTCACGTAGGACAGAGGTTCATGCACAAAGTGGGTAACAGCATAGATCATATTCATTAATAGTATGGGTCATATTTATTAGAATGCTATCACTGTTCACTGCCACACAGGACAGTGGTTCATATACAGTAGAAGTCATATTCTATTTGAGGACTAATCAGTGTGGGGCAGCAAATTTGGGATAAACAGCAAGAATGTCCTCAAGCACTCCTGATTCAATGCAATAATTACATAGTTCATGATACAATAAGCCAGGTGCCCTAAAGTCTTGACATTATCACATTCAATAATATAATGTTCAAGTGTATGCTTTAAAGGTTTATCACAAAGTTTACATACTAACTAACTTGGCAGATGTGCCTGTATCCTAGCCTAATTCTGGCCACAACTACATCACATTGTCTGGTTCTGTCCTAATGCTGGCCATACCGGCACCTCTTGTCACAAAATTTGTCATATTTACTAATGCTGCAACTGAAAGGTCTCTCTGCATTTTTCAGTTCTTCTAGATCAGAGTTCAAGATTTTGACTTGTATGTTTTTAATTACAGCATTGGAGAAGCCAAGGTCCCGGTCTACATTTTCTTTCTTACATACCTCATTGGCCAATCTATCAGCACGGTCATGATTCCTAATCCCAACATGGGACGGGATCCACACAAATTCAATACGAAAGTTGTTCTCCTTAGCAGTTATCACATTTCTTTTAATATGTGATGATCCGGAGGAGGAGAGGGAAGGGTGGGATAGGGAGGAGGAGATGGAAGAGAGGAATTGGTGAAGGACGGGAAGAGGACATGTTGGGGAGATGAGGAGAAGGAATGAAAATATATTAATAAATGGTGAGAGAGAGAGAGAGAGAGAGAGAGAGAGAGAGAGAGAGAGAGAGAGAGAGTTTGCTAGGGATTGGGGAGGAGGACGAAAAGGAATAGATTATGGAGAAAGATAGAGAAGTGGACGGTAAGAATGGAAAAAGGGGGAATAAGAGGATGTTAATAGGAAAAGCAGGAGAAAATCGGAGAAAAAGAAAGGAAGAGGAGATGAAGATGAAGGACTGTGTGATGATTAGGAAGAAGGACGGAGGACATAAGAGGAAAGAGAGAAGGAAAAGATGGCAGGGAAGAAGGAATGAAAAGGAAATGAAAGAGAAGGGAGTGAGAGACAATGACAAGAAAGAATGTACACAAGGATGGAGAGGGAGAAAGGAGATGTATCGCAGGAGAGGAAGAGAAGGTAACAGGGGAATGGGGAAGTAAACAGAAAAGAATGAGAGAGAGATGTAAACAAACCCAAACCCCTGGTGTAGTTGGTCCGGGCCGGGGTGCTGGGCTGTGTTCCTCCATAGCTAGTCTCTCAACACCTACCTGTACACTCTTGCTCAGGTGCCTCAGTGTGTGTGTGTGTGTGTGTGTGTGTGCTCCTAATTGATTAACTTACACAGTGGTGTGACAGTAACAGCTGCCTCTATAAATCAACGCAAAATGATACAGACGAATTGTTATGGGTGTTGATAAAACAGGTAGTGGTAAGAGCCAAAGATCGACAAATGAGCATGTAACCCGGGCTGGTAATGTATACTTCAAGTAGTCGCGTGTTATGTCAGGGGATTCAGCGCCCTTCTTTGGGTATGCTGCCTATCCAGAGCACATGCACAAGCAGTGGTAAGTTGAGTGTACTCTCCGCCCCCTCCCATACTACGAACAAAAATGTCTAAATTTCAGTTTCTTGGCTCAAAAAGTGCCTGAGTTATTGCCTGGACACGTAAGATTCCAATTGAACAAACAATTGGATCAACCACTTAGTCTCCTGGTTTTCGTAATTCGTATAATCAGGTCACACGCTTCTTGCAGCACCTGGAGGTGCCCCGGGACTGTGTACAATTAACACAATATTATTTTCAAGTCAGGTTCATCCTTCTAGGGAACACGGTGGTGTAGCGGTCGGCGCAGTGTGGCCAGGAGGTGGGGACTGTGGGACTGGCCGCACGACCTAATCATGATGTGAGCAGTAGAAAATTAGCCGTGGCATCAGGCGACTCATCCACCGTCATCATGACCCTGCCGCTCCACCAGGCCGCCTCCCCTCTAGTGAGAGACCGTCGGGTTGCAGTAAAAAGTGGTTTTACCAAAGATCCTCAAAGAAATGACAGATTATAATTTTTATCTTTATTTTAGCTGCTGAAGAGTGTCGTTACCATCATCATAGCGTCTCAGTCCACTTCTTGATATGACCTCCCTCCCTCCCTCCCTCCCACTCCCTTATTTCCTGCCCTTGATACACATTTAAAATTCCTGTTTTCCTTGTCTATGAAGCCTCAGGAATCCGATAATTCGGTTTATTCCTGTGCTAACGCGAGTGGGTGGAGACGACTTGAGGTAAACATAACAGAACAAAAGTTGAGATATGTAATTATCGAATGCCTCTCTTTTCCTCTCCCTCCTCCCCTCCTGTTGCTAGCCAGCCGCTGGCCCTCGTTGTATTGGAGTTTGTTTGTAAATATTGTACAGTTATTCCTATGTTCGCACATTTTGATGTCAAGCATTCATACAATACACAGGACGTTAAATATCAAAAACAATATTTTTTGAACATAAGGTTATTTTATGCCTGATGAAATACGTTTACTTCCTTGTTCCTGCAATAGATAGTGTAAACATCATTGTTCTTGTGCTCATTTATGTGAACATAGATACCTACAGTTAAGGTGAACATTGCTTGCATTGTATATAATTTATGTATGCTAAATACTTGTTGCGGTCACAATCATGTCTGTAGGGAAATATGTAAATACTGTTTCTCTTTTGTTATAATGAATAGTAAAGTGTTATTTATATCTTTGTATTTTATTACCCTTAGGTTTTAAGTAAGGGGAAACAAAATGATAATTTCATTTTTAAAACTCGGATGTGAAGAAAAGTGAAGCACGTATATTTTCCTTAAGTTAGCCCGAAAGAGATTCGTTTTCTTTGATTGTAGACTTCTTACTTTTCTCTGAATATTTTTTGGTATACTTCTTCAAACATACTCGGCCACATGAATTTACTTTAGCCTCTTCGCTTGTTGAGATTATTTCGGATATTTCCACCGAGAATATGTGATTAATGCCGCTGTGCATCTTGCCGGCAGGAGCTCTGTTGCGTCTTAGTATGCGGGGATAGTGGGGTCGGTCGGTCGGTCTCTAGATGGAGGGAAGGAAACCTTATAGGTTCTCAAGATACAAGGAGATGTAAGAGTAAGGTAAAGTTAGAAGAGGGAAGTACAGGGAGATATTTAAAGCAGGTGGGCTATCCACCTGGCGGGCACGATATTGAAGTCCATGGGGGCAAGGTTGACAATCTTAGGTAAACTAAGCTATCGATGGTGCCATCTAGGGTCTTGTGTTTGGTTTGGGGGGAGCCTCCAGGTCCCTGTGTCTCTGGGGGGAGAAGTCTCTTCTTTTTCTTAATTGTGTGTATATTTCTAGTGGATCTGGTTCTTGTTGGGTCTTTATACTTTTTGGCCACCAGTTGCGTGTGTGTTATTGTGTTATTTGGTGTAGTATGGGGTTTGTGTTTGTTGGAATTTTTTCCCATATTGCCTTTGCTTGGGCGTGTGTTTTGATGTTGAGTGCGTCTGTCTATTTTGTGTTCTGTGTGTATATCTTGGACTGTTTGTGCATGTGGAAGTGTGTTTTAACTGCTCTTCTTAGGGCTATGTTTTTTGCATGATCTGTAGTTTTTGTTTGTTTGTTTTTTATATTGTGTTGAGTGCTTTGTACAGGTGTAGTTATGTTTCGGTGTTTAGGTTGTGGGATCGTCGCAGTTTGGTCATTGATGTGTGTGAGGATAACGTTTCTTGTGATTTTAAGGCCGAGGATTTTTCCGTTGTTTGCATATGGTATGTGTTGGTTGTTTACGAATATGGAAAGGTTTTTTTTTGTAATATGTATTATTTTGAGTTTTTGCGTGTTTGTTTGTTTATTTTTCATTTTCTTTCATAGTTGTTCATGGTCTCAATTCGTTTTGCTATCATTCGTTTTGATTTTCCTGGTTACTGGATAATTTGGGTTACATGGTCTGTATATGCCACGTATTCCGAGTTCCTTGGTTTAGGCATGTCCCCTGTATAAATAGTGTATAAGGTGGGTGATATATCGCCGTCTTGTGACACTCCACTATAAGGGTTAAAGGATTGTCCTATAAAATGGTCGATGATGAATTTGGCTTCTCTGTTGTCTAAAAAGTTGCAAAGAGCCGTGATGTTTGGTGGCATGTCGAGTTAAGTAATCTTGTATTTTAGTCCTTCATGCCATAGCTTGTCGAAGGCTTTGCTGAGGTCTTTCAGTATTGCATTGCACTGGTGTCTGTTGCTGGCTGCATTTGCTATGGATTCGTAAATTAGTGCTATTGCAGAGTTTGTACCTCGGTTTTTTCGAAAGCCGTGTTGCCTCGGGTTATATTTATCTTCGTAGTCTAAGTAGTTTCTTTGTTGTTAATTATTTTGTCCAAGTTTTTGCCGCGTGTCTCGAGTAGAGATGTTCTGTAGGTCTGTAGTTCTCTGCCTGTGTTGGGTTTTTATCTTGTTTGAGCATAAACCTTACCTTTGCTGTTTTAAATTTTGATGGGAAAAATCTGGCAGCTGGTGTGTCATTAAAAATTCCTGCAAGTTGTTTGATCATTGGTGGTGGTAAGTTTAGCAGTCCGGTTTTGTTTATTTGGCTAATTCCCAGAGACTTATTCTTAAAGCTGGTTATTGTGTTTTCCAATATCCTTTGTGGTTATTGGGGTAATTAGTGGGTTGCTGTTATCTAATGTGTTGAGGTTGATTGTCCTATAGGGTTACCATTTCTCTGTGTTCTGATTCAGGTGTATTCTCGCCATCTGTCTCTGCAAAAGTTTCTGGTGTCGTCCTCCGTGATTTTGTATATGCCGCTCCAGAAGATTGTGAATATTGTTTCTTTGAGTTCGGGATGTGTGACCTTTTGTCCACTGCTGTCTATAAGGTAACTATTGTCCACTGAACTAGTTCCCATGAAGTTTTTAACCTTGATCCAAAAAGATTTTGGGTTTCTGTAGTCTGCTTGTGTGTCTTTGATTAGTTGTGACTCAGCTTTCGTAATAATTCCTAGTTGAATGTGTTTGTTGTCAGGGATAAGTCATAAATTTATATATATATGAATTATGTAATCCATTATTTACTTGTATAAATGTATACATATTGGTGATGGATTATTATTACTGTTAAATATAATTGGTGTGATAAACGTATACGGACAACGGATTTCTTCCCTAGAGTGGTACGAGTTAACTAGCACTCGTAATTTACTTTAGGCTCGGGTGAATTAATTTATAATGTTTTTAACTTGTATCTTCTTTACAACTAATCCGTTCGTAAGAAACTTGGGAGCTCGGTTACGTCTCTGTTACACACTATTTTGCAAGTACTGGTCATGGGGAACTGTCACCCCGTCTGGTCCTCGAGGTATAGTAACGGTCGGTTGATTGAAAATGTCCAAAGGAGGGCCACTAGACCGGTACCTGCACGTCGGCACCTCAGCTATCCTCCATATACTGTGTTAGTCCTCGGGTCACCCTCCATATACTGTGTTAGTCCTCGGGTCACCCTCCATATACTGTGTAGGTCCTCGGGTCACCCTCCATATACTGTGTTAGTCCTCGGGTCATCCTCCATATACTGTGTAGGTCCTCGGGTCACCCTCCATATACTGTGTTATTCGGGGTCACCTCCATACTTCTGTTAGTCCTCGGGTCATCCTCCATATACCGTGTTAGTCCTCGGGTCATCCCTCCATATACTGTGTTATCCCAATACCTCCAGAGCTCGTGTTAGTCCTCGGCCACCCTCTCCCATATACTGTATATCCTCGGGTCACTCTTCCATACTTGTTAGTCTCGGGTCATCCTCCATACACTGTGTTAGTCCTCGGGTCATCCTCCATACTGGGTTAGTCCTTGGCCTCCTCCATATATTCTCAGTTAGTCCTCGGGTCACCTCCATACTGTGTTAGTCCCCGGTCATCCTCTATATAATTGTGTTAGTCCTCGGGTCATCCCTCCATACACTGGGTTAGTCCCCGTCATCCTCCATACTGTGTTAGTCCTCGGCCATCCTCCATATATCGTGTTAGTCCTCGGGTCATCCCTCCATATACTGTAAGGTCTCCGTCACCCATATACTGTGTTAGTCTCGGGTCATCCCATACTGGGTTAGTCCCCGGGTCATCCCTCCATATATTGTGTTAATTTCGGGTCATCCTCCATATACTGTGTTAGTCCTCGGGTCATCCTCCATATACTGTGTTAGTCCTCGAGTCATCCTCCAAATACTGTGTTAGTCCTCGGGTCATCCTCCATATACTGTGTTAGTCCTCGAGTCATCCTCCATATACTGTGTTAGTTCTCGAGTCATCCTCCATATACCGTGTTAGTCCTCGGGTCATCCTCCATATACTGTGTTAGTTCTCGAGTCATCCTCCATATACCGTGTTAGTCCTCGGGTCATCCTCCATATACTGTGTTAGTTCTCGGGTCATCCTCCATATACTGTGTTAGTCCTCGGGTCACCCTCCATATACTGTGTTAGTCCTCGAGTCATCCTCCATATACTGTGTTAGTCCTCGAGTTATCCTCCATATACTGTGTTAGTCCTCGGGTCACCCTCCATATACTGTGTTAGTCCTCGGGTCATCCTCCATATACTGTGTTAGTCCTCGAGTCATCCTCCATATACTGTGTTATTCCTCGGGTCACCCTCCATGTACTGTGTTATTCCTCGAGTCATGCTCCATATACTGTGTTAGTCCTCGGGCCACCCTCCATGTACTGTGTTATTCCTGGGTCATCCTCCGCTTATTACTGTCTTAGTCAGCAGGTCATGCCATATATTGTGTGTTAGTCCTCGCGTCACCCTCCATACACTGTATTTGAGCCAGGTCATCCTCCATATACTGTGGTAGTCCTCGCGTCACCCCCTCCATACACACTGTGTGTTAGTCCTTGGGTCATCCTCCATATACTGTGTTAGTCAGCAGGTCACCCTCCATACACTGTGTTAGTCCTTGGGTCACCCTCCATACACTGTGTTAGTCCTTGGGTCATCCTCCATACACTGTGATAGTCCTCGCGTCCTCCTTACCTGTGTTAGTCAGCAGGTCATCCTCCATATGCTGTCTTAGTCCTTGGGTCCACCCTCCATATATTGTGTTAGTCCTCGCGTCACCTCCATACACTGTGTTAGTCCTTGGGTCATCACTCCATATACTGTGTTAGTCCTTGGGTCACCCTCCATACAGTGTTAGTCCTTGGAGTCATGCTCCATATACTGTGTTAGTCCTTGGGAATTCACCCTCCATACACTGTGTTAGTCCTTGGGTCATGCTCCATATACTGTATTTGATCCTCGCGTCACCCTCCATACACTGTGTTAGTCATAGGTCATCCTCCATATACTGTGTTAGTCAGCAGGTCACCCTCCGCGCATCAGTCCTTGGGTCATGCTCCATATATTGTGTTAGTCCTCGCGTCACCCTCCATACACTGTGTTAGTCCTTGGGTCACCCCTCCATGTATACTGGGTTAGTCCTCGGGGTCACCCTCCATATACTTCTGTTAGTCCTCATGCCTCCATATACTGTGTTAGTCCTTGGGTCACCCTCCATACACTGTGTTAGTCCTTGGGTCATGCTCCATATATTGTGTTAGTCCTCGCGTCACCCTCCATACACTGTGTTAGTCCACAGGGTCATCCTTCGCCCACACTGTGTTAGTCCTTGGGTCATCCCTCCATATGCACAATGTTGAGCTTTGGGTCACCTCCATATACTGTGTTGTTAGTCACAGGTCATCCCTTCATACACTGTGTTAGTCATGGGTCATCCTCCGCCCATACTGTGATAGTCCTCGGGTCACCCTCCATATACTGTGTTAGTCCTTGGGTCATCCTCCATATACTGTCTTAGTCCTTGGGTCATCCTCCATATACTGTGTTAGGCTTGTTAGTCACATCCTCCATATACTGTCTTAGTCCTTGGGTCATCCTCCATATACTGTGTTAGGCTTTGGGTCACCCTCCATATACTGTGTTAGTCCTTGGGTCATCCTCCATATACTGTCTTAGTCCTTGGGTCATCCTCCATATACTGTGTTAGGCTTTGGGTCACCCTCCATATACTGTGTTAGTCCTTGGGTCATCCTCCCTATAGATAGATAGATAGTTATATATCTTTTTTTTATTTTTTTTAAGGGCATTAGCTCATCCGGGCTCAGGTATTTTTCAATGACCCACATTAAGGTCTGGGGATGAAAATATAATAAAATATAGCTAATGATTATGATGATGATAATAGCCATAAATAAATGCAACAATTAAAAGAATGTCAAGAGTTAGAAACAATATATGTAAGTTGTGTTGTTAAAGTAAGAGAAACAATTGAGACCCTGCAGTTGTGTGTAAACGAGGCAGAAAGTTAGATCAGGGACTTGGTGGCAATGAGATGGATAGACAGGGAGGTCATCTGTGAGGTCACCATGGGGAGGGATAGGGCCAATCTTGACCCTAAATTTCCATTTCATACGTTCATCATCCACTGTGGGGGGCTGGGTACCGTACTCTTTCTTGATCCATTTCTATAAGTCGCCAGCCAGCTAAGGATAGAACCTACTGTAGGGAGATGTTATGCAGTGAGCTTCAACGGGGGGAGCCAGAAGGCGATCACTGAGTTGGCTCACGAGGCGGTTGATAAGACCCTCAGCCGCCAACACTGTTATACTGATGGAGCTTCCTTATTGGTACGGTGAACCATCCAGGCTGAGGTACTGTACAGGGCCGAATTATGGGGATCACAGTCAGGATTTGATCAAAGGTCTGGGCGGAGTTACGCTTGGCTTGGAGAATGTCAACTAGGAGCCGTCTTGTTGGGGTGTGTGTGTTGGTGTGGTGACAGATCTTCGTCAACATCTTCAGCACAGTATTCCCTTTCCTCTCTCCTACTACTTACCTCGAACGGGTTAATATATTGTATTATATCATTGTTATTGTGATTATTATTTTTTATTATAATCACCATCATCGCCATCACCAGGGTAGTATAAATAAAATAATACTCCAATATTCTGACGTTTAATTTCGTGAATGTCCTAAACTGGTGACAATAATTGCATCAGATATTTACAAAGCAATAATTTGTGCAATAAAAATCTTCATTGTTTATATTTTTCACGTTACAAAGCAGTATAAAATGAAAATATTTCTCTTTATGACGTCACATACAACTAGAGTCTATGAGTCTGTTTATCGACAACAGAAACAGTCACCAAGTGGATTGTTGTAAAAACGAAACACGAAAAATGATATGGAATGATTTTTTTTTTTATAATTCTGTGGTTTTGATTAGGATGAGGGATAGCTCACCAGCTGATCGATGACGTCACTATTACTCAATTTCATGACGTCAGGGGCGGCGTTGATTGGTTAAACGGGATGTGTTTTGACGAATCAACGAACTCCTGACCAGAAGGTGAATTATCCTAATGACATATAATATGACCTTCAAGAAATATTGATCATGAACCAATAAACCGAGAGGATTTAATAAGAGGAGGAACAACACCATAACATTAACTGTCTAACAGGAATTTATGATACAAATTGTTAATACGTAGTGAGGTGTGTCCAGGTAACGCCCACCGCACCTGTTACATTATCAGGGAGGACAGGAGAGAGAGAGACAGGCGACAGTAAGCCAGACGGCGCACTGCCAAACCACGTCCAGGAGTATCAAGCCAGCATTACAAGTGTCAAGCCAAACCAGGGTATCACAAGCCAGGCCTATAAGTATCTATCTAGTGTCAAATAAGCCTCAGGGACGTCAAACCAGAGAATGAAGTGTCAAGTCGGGGTCAAGACACTCTCAGAAGTGTCAAGCTACATTTAGCTGTGTCAAAACCTGTGATATGTAATGTTGCACCAATGTGACTGACGCCGTGAGTTGACTCGCAAATGTTTCAAATTAGAGTTTTGGTGGGTGATTCGCTGTCTGTCGCTCGTGTTTTCTTATAGCTGATAAAAACAAATAATTTTCTTTGTACTGGTCGTCCTTGAAAATTGTCCAGGGCTGTGTGTTTGTGTGAGTGTGATTGTGTCTGTCTATCTGTCTGTGTGTGTGTCTGTCTGCGTGTGTGTCTGTCTGCGTGTGTGCCGCTGTGTGTGTGTGTGTGTGTGTTTACAAGAGATTACTTAAGAAGTTCCTTCATTGATATTGTAGCAAAACAACATTTCCTTGGCAAAAAAAAAGGTAATTATCAAAAGCATCTCGGTAACACCTTTACGGAGCAAGGGAGACGCAGCCTTCATGTGCAGACGAGACAATGTGACAACAGCAGCCTAAGAACCTCGACCCAATGAGAAAAGCGGCTGGACCATTCGACTTTGTGACTTGCCTGGCTTACTGGACACTTCTGTCACCTTCACCTGACACGTGACTCTCATAGTCCAGTCAGTACCATGCTGTCTTGCCTCACTTATGACGGGTCGTGACAGGGTGACTGGAAATAAGGGGAGAGAGATGAGGAGGGTAAGTGGGAAGACATTAAAGGCGTGGTAATGGAAGAGAAGAAAATAAGTAGTGAGAGAGAGGAGAGGCGTTGACCAGAGAGCACAAAGAGCCATCTGGAAGCATAACACAGCGCCACCCAGCCATACTGTCACACCCCAACTAAGGTCAGGCTGACGCAGGGAATCAAGACATTTTCATTATTTTCCTTGAATTTTACTCTTTATTTACCTATTCAAATGTTAATGATTTACATATTACTGTCTTGGCTTCCTCTCACAATTTCCAATCAAAAACTATCGAGGAGCATTTGTTGGTAAATTAACACCACGAATTTCAAAAGCAATAGAGTGTCCCCTCTCAGTCGTATGATCGGTTTAAGTTACAAAATCATCAATATTCAACGAGACAAGTGAGGCCGACCTACCTGGCCAGAGTGTAGTGTAGTGTATAGCTCGGTGCTGAGGGACGAGAAAAAGGCGATATAGAGGTAGTAGAGAATTATTATAAGTAAACGGGATAAAAAATGTATGAAAGAACTCGACGTTATAACAGACGGGAGGAAGAACCATTCGGGGTTCAACTCGACGTTATAACAGACAGGAGGGAGAACTATTCGTGGTTCAACTCAACGTTATAACAGACGGGAGGAAGAACCATTCGTGGTTCAACGCGGTTATAACAGACGGGAGGGAGAACCATTCGTGGTTCAACTCGACGTTATAACAGACAGGAGGGAGAACCATTCGTGGTTCAACTCGACGTTATAACAGACAGGAGAGAGAACCATTCGTGGTTCAACTCGACGTTATAACAGACAGGAGGGAGAACCATTCGTGGTTCAACTCGACGTTATAACAGACAGGAGGGAGAACCATTCGTGGTTCAACTCGACGTTATAACAGACAGGAGGGAGAACCATTTGCGGTTCAACTCGACGTTATAACACAAGAGGAAGGACCAGTCGGGGTTCTTCACCTCAAGGTACCGAGAGATGGGTTTTCCGACATCACAAAATATGATATGTGTTTTCACTTAATATTTTTTTTTATAATGTTGTCTTAGTCTAAACCTTTCTCTTTGTCATTTAAATCAATAAATTCTCCATCATCACTAAACTCTAGTCGACCATGAAAATAATAAATATGAGTGTGGGGGAAGAGTGGGTGGGGGGAAGGTGGGTTGTGGGCGAGGACCCCCCTCCCCCCCCTTCATAATGCAGAGCAAGATCCACGTGTACCCGGGCATATGAAGTGCGTTGATTGGTCCCCACACGTACTGTCGTCTGATACGCTGCCTACCGCCGCTGTCTAGTGCTATGGGTAAGAGAGGTTAGGTTAGATTAGGTTAGGTTGAGGTAAAAGGCTATTTCATGTATGATAAGACTGGATGAGATTTAGGGTAGGTTTGGCTAGGTTCAGGTATGCTTGGTTAGGTTAGATTAGGATACGCCAGGATACGCTAGGTCAGGTCAGGACACGTCAGGTAGGTTAGGTTAGGATAATTTAGGCCAGGTTAAGTGAGGTTAGCATCTTAGGTGTAGAGGGGAATAGAAACATAACATGACTGGGACGGACGGATGTACGAACGGACGGACCAATCACCACACGTCTTACCCTCATACACGTAGAATCCGCTACATCCTCCCGGCCCACTACACTTACTCACTACTAAGTCACAATAACCCACACAGCGAGAGAGAGAAAAAAAACTTTCGAAATATGAAGAGAAAAAAAAATATCTTAGATATTGAGACGACATCAAGACAGAACCATCGTCGACAAGTGAGATAATACTACGTAAAAATAGAAAACGCATCTTTGAGTATCCATGAGAGAGATATGTACACAAGAATGATGCTCCCATTAAGTGAACAGTCGTATTTTTCAGCCCCAAATTTTTTCCTCATTAAAAATACGTCCGAAAAATTAAATAAAAAAATCAGACCCCCCCCACCCCCCCAAAAAAAGTACCCAAGGACAATATATATTAATTCAAAAAAATCTACCTTTTCTTCTTTCAGCACCAAGTGATATTTTTTTCTTTGAGTTTATTTTAGTTTTTCTTTAGGTAAATATGTCTAACTAAATAGGAGCATAGTTAGTCTATTATTTATTTTATTAGTAATTATTAGTAGTAGTATAGTTTCTGTACTCTTAGTGTAGCGTCTTTACAAGCTAACCCCTGAAGTAATGCCTTTTTTCATGTTTTTATTTATTTTATTTTATTTTTTTGAGGTGCTAAGTTACTAAACTGGAGAAACGTTAAGAAAAACTCGTAGCATTTTTATTACACCAAACTTTACATTCAAAGAAGTCCCCAGAATTCCTGTTAAGTTCCCTGACTTCCTGGTACCAGATTTCCTGTTAAGTTCCCAGACTTCCTGTTAAGTTCCCAGAGTCCCAACACCCCCAGTATTGCCAACTTACCCCTGTCTACCTGAAGACTCAGTACTCTATCTTGAAAACACTGTCCCAGCCCTCCTGTTTCTCTCTTTTTCTTTTGCTCTCTTTCTCTCTCTTCTTTAACATGCCATCATCTCTTACCCCCCCCCCCCTTTTAACTAAGCAATTTCAAAGGATTTTGTTTTGGTCTTCGTTTAACTTCATAATTCTATTTGTCTTTATCAATATGTTCTGGTTTGATCTTCCTCATTTCTTCTTCCCGTCTTCTTATCTCCCTCAGTTTATCTTTTATCTTCTCATTTTCTACTTCCTCTCATCCTGGTCAGTCTTCAGCCAACCACTGAGACAAGACCCAGGATAAAGCTCTTGGTCACCTCCTTCTGTGACCCCTTCAGAGCTCCTTAACTCGCTACCATAAAAAAAAATATTCATCCAACTTCGAAGTTGATTTTAAATCTCTCTATATATCAAGGAACACCCAACCGGCCACCAAACATCTATTCCCCGACTGGAAATTTTCACGTTCATGAAAAAAATTACGCGAGTGGATTGCCTTGTTTTTCTTATTTGTTTTTCTTCAAGATAACTCTTCACCACACGGAGCATTTCTTTTTTGGGTTCATCTTACTTCCGACGGGGCAGTTGTAAGACCTAGCGAAGTCCTCGGAGTTGGAGAGGGGTCCCAGGACTCGGATAGGCCCTAAGGAGTGCACAGAGGACCGGATCTTGGAGAGGGCGTCCTCGGGTCGCATTGTGCCACACCAGATCCTGGCATAGTTGAGGAAGAACAATTGGTCGTGGTTGAGTTTGATCCCTGGCAGCAACTTCTCCTCACCGTTCCTCTTGACCCACTGACGGTACGCCTGTAAGGAGGAGAAGGGGGTGTCACTATGGCTCCTGAGGCTCTAAGAAGGACCCTGACAAGTCGTGATATTCTTCCACACATCCTGATACCTCCAGACACATCTTGATATCCCTTTAGTTTTTTATGATAATCCCACACACCTTCTCACACTACCCTGGTATTAGCATTACGAGTGGCAATGCTTAACGTATCTAGTACCTAACCTACTCACCGTGCCTCCATGACCTTTGACCTACCCTGTACGCCTGCTTAATGCCTCCGTTATCAGCAATGTTTTCCCCTTGGGTCATGCGGCCGTTGATGAACTGGTTTACTTGCTCCACCTCGTACCCCGAGTACTGGTCGATGATACACTGTGCTCGCTTCCTGTGGAATAACACTTTGTTTACATATTGATTTATAACTGAAAAAGTCACAATAATTACATACACTCTCTACCTGGCATCCTTTAAATGGATGAATAGAGATGACATAACGCAGCAAGACGAGACTGTGATCAGAGTAGAGGACACAACTACAATCATGATGCAATTACAAGATCTCAACAACTCCCAATAATCCCATTAAAATTATATTGCCTTCCTTGCCTCTCAGCTTGGCCACACAGTCCTCGCCAGTCTTCCAGAAGGACGAGACAGTATCAGTGATCGGTGGTGACACGACCAACAACAGAGAGAGAGTTTTACCACAGTCAGCCTTATACAGGTGCAGGAAGTGGTCATATCTCTGAGCTGTTTTACCATTAGTGTCAGAAACTTTGAAACCTGAGGTGTTGTCCTGGACCGGAGATATTCTAAGTCATATTATGCAAAGCTGAAATGACAACAAAGCATCCCTCTTGCCTTTACTGTAATTCCACCAAGTACAGTGTAACTCTCCAGGGACTTACAAGCGAGGTGTTTGGCGTCGCTGAGGTCCTTCTCTGTAAGATAATGTGGGTAAGTGATTGCCCTACGTAAGAATAGGCTCCTCCCTTGAGTACCTCTACCTTCACACGCTCTTCTATTAACCCAGATAATTCCCTGTGTGATGGTCGTCGAGAATTCAGCAATGTTTTTAATTCTGCAGCTGTACTCTCTTTCCTACGCCAGTCCGCACTAATAATGGCGTTTCATGAATGCTGGCAGGTGGAATAGCTTACTAACAGAAAAGAGAGAGACTGTTCCTGTATTAGCCTCTGTCAACAAATAGACAGTACTAATTATGGAAATGTGAACCGGCCCTCTCCCCACTCAGGGCTGACCCTTGAAACTAGACGTGTGGGGAGAACATGTGAATGTCATCTGGCGCGTGAGAAGGAATTGATAAACTGTCCTTCATTGCCCATTATTTCATTAATTCGTGTAATGCATATCGAACCCTGGACCTCTGCGTGTGAACAGGGATCGCTTCCACCGCGTATTTTTATAATAAATATATAAAGGAAGGAATGTTCACGTGAGCATCAAATAATCTGAACAAGTACAAACAGATATTATTAGTGACTCATTAACTGGCCAGCTGAAACTACAAGGCAAGTTACAAGAGTTACAGTACACTCTAGTTACAGCACACTAGCCGCGCTGTGTGTAACAAATAATCACAGGTGCACATCACTTATTTCTAAATACCTCAATGATTCGTTCAAGCTCTTCCAGCTCACCTGAAGGCGTGGATGGTGCGGTTGTTCCACCATTGTTTCAGGTTGCCCTCCTTGTCAAACTGTCGCCCCTTGTCGTCGAACCCGTGGGTCATCTCGTGCCCGATCACCACCCCTATACCCCCATAGTTGAGGGACTTGGGCAGGTGCTGGGAGTAGAAGAGAGGCTGCAAGATACCTGCCGGGAACACTGGAAGGAGAGCGAGCAAGCGGTGTTACGTCTTCATGTTGTGGGTAATGGGTGTTGACATGGCTATAAGGGAGACTAAGGGAACGAGAAAGACAGAGAGAAGGAGGGAGAGAGAAGGTATAGCAGACAAACAGAAAAAGGAGAGAGAGGGAGGGAGTGAGAGAAAAATTGTAAAAGATAAAGAGAGAAGAAGAAGAGAGAGAAGTGGTAAGATAAAGAGAACCATTAATAAGACATCTACGTAAATGATATCGTTTATTTTTTCTGAACACTGATCTGGTTTCTACTTTAAAAAAATGAACGTGATTCCTACCTATGTTGACCAAAATTTTCACTTTACATTAATGTGGTATGGTTTCAACCTTACTCTAGCAGGGTTTCTAGCGTGTTTTCTTATTTGGCACCTGCATGGTTTCTATCTGACACTGACATGGTTTCTATCTGGCATGGACACGGTTTCTAATTTACACTGACATATTGGCTTTACCTTTCACTTTAATTTTACATGTTTTCAATCTTACACGGTTTCTACCAGACACTAATACGGCTTCTACCTACAGTATGCTTGGTATAATGTCAACCCTACGCGGTTTCTACTTTACTATAGTGAGTTTTTTTCAGATCAAACCTCCCAAGCCAGTAAAATAACATACATATCATTAACTCTAAGGGAAGCAGTAGCGGTTATTGTTTGCAAATTGTGAGGTTGCATTATCGCCTCAGGGGCTATTCTAGATACTGCACATGATATTACCATGATCACTGTCTTTATGTGTCATCAGTTCTCTGGTATGGAAGCTTTGGTCTTGGCGGGAGGTGTAATGATTGTGTATCAGATCAAAGCGTACAGCCCAGTAGAACAACAATATATATAGCAGTAACTAATGGAGCAAGTGTACATCCACTGAAGTCGATCCATCCTACAGTAAATAAATGAGATTAAGAACTGACCCAACAAAGGTCAAGGTCAGGAAGGGAGGAGTTCTCGCCACCGTGTGATGGGAGAACAGGCCACATGACCTTATTGATCCAATAAACTGCCTTCCAGTCAGTAAACCAACACCTGAATAAACACACCTGGCCAGACACACCCAGGTTGGTAATAATTAGGAGGCATTACCGGCCTACGTACCACGATAAGCACACCACACCCCGTGACCCCCAAGCACCACACACCTGTCCAAACACACCCAGATCAGTAATAATTAGGAGACGACACCTGCCGGCCTGAGATCTCCAATAAAAGGGGCCTACAGTTTCTTCCAAGAGAAACACAACCCAGAGCCTGACGGAGTCACACTCAGTCACAAGTTCCGAGGTCGGGAGGAGGACCTCCCTCCCAGGACCGAGTCCCCAGCTGGCAGAGTCTCCCACAGGAGAGTGTCCAGCGCCTGCTGGAACCACCCTCCCCAGCCTTGCCAGGCCCTGCATTCAGAGTCCCCAGCTGCTGGGCCTTCCCCAGGTCACACGTGAGTTATTGTCAGAGCGATCCAGAGGGTGGGAAGTGTATCCATTTCATGTTTGTGTCCGGGAGTCATTGTCTAGTAACGTCAATATAATGATCTAGTAATGTGGCCACGCCATTCAGTTATCTAATAAATAGCTGTACTTAGAATTGTTGTTTAGCAGATATCCCCTATGAACAGTTAAAACAGTTAAATAACTATTGGGCCACGCCACCAACTTTCCTCACTCTGCAATCCTACTACTAAAAATTCTTACTGTACCTTCACTCATTACATTACATTAACACACTTCTTCTATCATATGCATTCTCTACGTAAAACACTCCTACCCTACACGGTCTCTACTTTACATTGCTTCTACCCTCCGCGGTCTCTACCTACACCTGGTCTCACCTATGTCGTTGAAATTCGGGTTATAGAAGGCGTTGAGGACGGCAGGTGCGGTTGACCACTTGGCCTTGTTCACGTTCTCCCTCAGGCGCCCCAAGTTCTTGCTGGCGTCGAACTTCAGCCAGTTGAACATATTCTGAAGGTGTTGGTTCTCCATTACGGTCAGCTGTCGGAGGTCAATACAGGTCACTCAACAGGGAAGCACATATACAATACGTATACAGGTCAATCAGGGTCACTCAACAGGGAAGTACATATATAGAGGTCAATCAGGGTCACTCAACAGGTAAATACAGGTAACACAACAGGTAATATAGGTAACGCAACGGGTAAATACACATACAGAAGTCATGTGCAAGTAATTCTCAACCTACCATTACCTGTATTGTACAGCTTATGATAAAACACGTACAGGTAATACAATACTCACACTAACTACCTGTGTTCTGCAAAACAAGAGTTATATAACTTTTATTTTCAACCTCAGGACTAACTTTACTTTCGTTATTGGAGTCATATACCACCAGCTGTCCACACACACACACACACAGAGGTACTCCCCCAACAGAGGAAAGACTTACGTTCCTGTACTCCTCTGCAACTTTGGGTTTAGTAAGCATTTCAGGGTAGCCGATCTTCTCGTTCATAGCGTTGGCCTTCTCTCGAGCCACCGACCTCGTCTCATCGTCCATCCAATCGTTCTCCTCCAGTAGGTCTGAGAAGGCTGACCTTAGCGTGTGAATCATCTCCAGCGCCGTCTCCTGCAGTAGCAAGAACAGTTAGTGGCAAGAAAGGAGGAGGAATCGAGGAGGGATGACATAGAAGGGGGGGACAGAGGAAGTATAGAATAGAGGAGGGGGAATGGAGTTGAGAGAATATAGAAGGAAAGAATAGAAAAAAGGGAGAATAAAGAGGAAGAAATAACAAACTAATATTTCTAAATGTTTACGTGTTAACTTTAAAATAATCACCTTTGAACTAGATACGTCCATTTAACAACAATCAGTGGACCAAAATAAAATATATAATTATGAAATATTGCTCATATGTTTTTAACTAATATTTTTCTTTCTTCACAATTTTTATTTTATTTTATATATCAGAGGTGAGGTATATCATTAAGAGTAATTAAAAACCTAAATCAAATACAGTATTGAATTCGAGGAAATGATAGTACAGGTAATTTTGTTTACCTGAGATGTAAGCTGAGTTGTCACTGGTGCTTATATGCAGGTGCAATTCATATTATGATGGTGTAACGTAGATTCGAGTAATAAAATATATTGAGACGACGACTCCAATTATAATAATTCAACAGCAATCAAACGTAACCTTTCACGTTTTGATAATGTAGCCTGTTAAGTTTATTAGCTGCAATGGAGTAAGGTCTCGTATTTTTACCTCCTGTATTACCACGGGATCTGCAGGCCAACCAACCATCAATGTATAAGCGTAAATCATTTTTGAAAAATTCCTGACACACTCCACCACTCACCTTACTCTCCGGGTTAAAGTTATCCTTGATAAACAAGGCGCCGACAGCCATACCGAGACGCTTGTTGGTCCATTCGATGCAGAGGTTCCAGCGATTTCTATCAGACTGGATGCCGAGACACCTTCTGGAACTCGTGTCTCCTGGCCTGGTAAGCTCGACTAGGTGTGGGAACTCTAGCACTAGACGCCATAACACGTAGTTCCACAAAACTCTGGAGGAGGAGTGAGGCTTTCGTCAGTGGGTCTTGTATACCTGGTGTTGTTCTTTGTCAATACCAGCCAGCCCCTCCTTACTCTACCATTCCCTTCCTACTCTTCCCTCATGACGTCCCCTTCCCCTCTGTTTCCTATCCTACCTCACCACCCATTTACCTACCCCTCTTTACTATCACCTAAAACTACCCATCTATCCCTCCCCTCCACCGCCTATCCCACCTCAACACAACCAACCCCACCCCACCCACCATCTACTCCACCACTACACCACCCAACCACCATCACCACCACCTACAAATAGAGGCACCCTCCTGGGCCTGAATATATCCACGACAGGTTACTCACATTATGTCCACACCAGGAAGGAAAAGGCAAAAAAGAGAGCTGAAAAAAAACTATACCGTCTTAATGCGTTTCCTGAGAAAAAACTCCGCCTGGTTACATCACTTATCATACAGATATTAACCTTCCAGCAGTACCTCTTCATACTATGAGCACCATCCAATTATTAAAATTACAGGTAGTGCAAATTGAAGCCTGAGATTCGTCACAGGTGAAAGATACCCCTTCACCTGAACCATACAGATGACATAAGAGATCAGAGAATAAAACCCATCAACCAGCAGCTGCACACTTGGCCAGCAGAGTCTGGCAAAAGATAGAACGATCTAGAAGAACTCCTTCAAAGACTCACGCCAGACAACAACAACAACCATACATGGGTCCTAAAAGGTTACCAATCAAAAGGTCCATTACCACCCCCGATCTATACGGCCAGGCAATAGACAACCTCCTCACCAGCATCCGCCAGTAAGGGTGGAGGAAATATGAAATAAGGCCTCAAAACATCCATATATTGAATAGGGTGGCTGTCTAGTGCCTGTACGACAGACAATGACAAACCCAGGACACAACCCTAACACACTATTAGCTTAGCTAACTTACACCAGGGTCAAGCCTCCCTCTTCCTACCCCCAACCAAATTTCTTCAATTTCCAAACTATAACTTCTTCCCCCACCTCTAATCTTCTTTCACCCCTCTCGATCCCAACCAACCACCACCCACCCACCTACCCTCCTTCCGCCTCTCATACCTCCCTCTTCCACCACCCACCCCACCCCACCCTTTGTAAACTCTACTCTGTAACTTTGCCTACCGCTCACAAGATGAGTATAAGTGCACAAACTAGCTGCTTAAGTGCAAAATTAATATTTTAAATAAATACCCACCTTCCCACCACACCCATCCACCTACCCCTTCCCACCACCACCCATCCACCCACCTTCCCACCACCACCCATCCACCTACCCTTCTCCACCACCCATCCGCTCCCTTCCCTCCACCACCCATCCACCCACCCTTCCCACCACCACCAACCACCTACCCCTTCCCTCCACCACCCATCCACCTACCCTTCCCACCACCACACCAACCACCTCCCTTCCCACCACCACCCATCCACCCACCCCTTCCCACCACCACCCATCCACCTACCCCTTCCCTCCACCACCCATCCACCCACCCCCTTCCCTCCACCACCCATCCACCTACCCCTTCCCCACCACCCATCCACCTACCCCTTCCCCACCACCACCATCCACCTACCCCTTCCCTCCCACCACCCATCCACCTACCCCTTCCTCCACACCCATCCATCTACCCCTTCCCACCACCACCCAACCACCTACTCCTTCTCCACCACCCATCCACCTACCCCTTCCCACCACCACCCAACCACCAACCCTTCCCTCCACCACCCATCCACCAACCCTTCCCTCCACCACCCATCCACCCACCCCTTCCTCCACCACCCATCCACCTACCCCTTCCTCACCACCACCCAACCACCTACCCTCCCTCACCACCCATCCACCTACCCTTCCCACCACCACCCATCCACCTACCCTTCCCTCCTCCACACCCATCCACCTACCCTTCCACTCCACCACCCATCCACCTACCCCTTCCTCCCACCTTTACCACCCACCCCTTCCTCCACCACCCATCCACCTACCCCTTCCTCCATCACCGATCCACTTACCCTTCCCTCCACCACTCTACCACCTACCCTTCCCTCCACCACCCATCCACCTACCCTTTCCTCCACCACCCATCCACCACCCCTTCCCTCCACCACTCTCCCACCTACACCTTGCCCACCATCCATCCACCTACCCCTTCCCTCCCACACCCATCCACTTAACCCATTCTCCACCACCCATCCACCTACCCTTCCCTCCACCACCCATCCACCACCCTTCCCTCCACCGCCCATCCACCTACCCCTTCCCTCCACCTCCCATCCACCCACCCCTTCCTTTCCACCCATCCACCTACCCTTCCTTTCACCACCATCCACCACCCTTCCCATCACCACCCATCCACCTACCCCTTCCTCCACCACCCATCCACCTACCCTTCCCATCACCACCCATCTACCCTACTCATCACCCCACATTCCACCTACCCTCCCTCCCATTCCACCTACCTTATCCACCCACCATCCACTACCTTTCCTCCAACCCATCCACCTACCCCTTCCTACCCATCCACCCTCCTTCCACTCCACCCCACCCACCTACCCCTTCCTCCACCCTCTACCCACCTACCTTCCCTCCACCACCCATCCCTACCCTTTCCCACCACCAATCCACTTACCTTCCCTCCCACCACTCCCACCTACCCCCTCCACCACCCATCCACCTACCCCTTTCTCCCCACCCATCCCTACCCCTTCCCTCACACTCTACCCCTCCCCTTCCCTCCACCATCATCCACCTACCCCTTCCTCCCCACACCCATCCCATAACCCATTCCCTCCACCACCCATCCACCTATCCTTCCCTCCACACCCTCCCCCTTCCCTCCCCGCCCATCCACCTACCCTTTCCCTCTCCCATCCACCCTACCTTCCCTTACCCATCCACCTACCCCTTCCCATCACCACCCATCCACCTACCCCTTCCCATCACCACCCATCCACCTACCTTCCTCCACCCCATCCACCTGCCCTTCCTCCACCACCCATCCACCTACCTTCCCTCCACCACCCATCCACCCTACCCCTTCCCCCACCACCCATCCACCTACCCCTTCCCTCCACCACCCACACCACCCCTTACCTCTCCCCTCCACCACCTATTCCCCAACCACCTCCATCCCTTCCCGTCCACCACTACCCACCATCACCTTCCCATCCGACCCCATCACCCACCACCACCACTCATGCACCTACCCCTCTCTTCATGACCACCACCTTACCTACCTCACCTCATCTCATCACCATCTGCCTCACCTCACCACCATCTGCCTCACCTCACCACCATCTGCCTCACCTCACCTACCTCTTATCAGTAGTGACCATTATCTTAGCCGAGGCTTGGAGTGGGGCATGAAGTACACGACTATTGGCTCGTGTGGGGTCAGTTTCTCTTTGAGGAAGGCGGACAGGTAGTCTAACCAGTTGAACTCCGGCACCTCCGCCATCAACTCCGCCAAACTGAGCTTCACGTAGTTACTCCCAGTGTCGTGACGGTCAGCCTCCGGCATCGTCGCCTACAGGGGTGAGGTAGAAGATGTTATTATGTTTTGAGTGTTGACGGATTTTGGTGGATGTTGACGGGTGTTGGTCGGTGTTGGTCGGTGTTGACGGGTGTTGGTCGGTGTTGGTCGGTGTTGACGTTGGTCGGTGTTGGTGTGTTGACGGGTGTTGGTCGGTGTTAGTCGGTGTTAGCGGATGTTGAAGGGTGTTGGTGAGTGTTGGTCAGTGTTGCCGGGTGTTGGTGGGTGTTGAGTGGATGTTAGTGAGTTGTGGTTGAGTGTTAACGTGTTGTTGTGATGGGTGTTGATGTGTTGGTGGGTGTTGACGAGTGATGAGTGTTGGTGGGTGGAAATGGGTGTTGGTGGAGTGGTAATGGAGTGTTGGTGGGTGGTAATGGGTGTTGGTGGGTGGTAATAGGGGTTGTTGGGTGTTGACAGGTGTTAGTGGGTGTTGACGGTGTTGGCGGGTGTTGATGAGTGTTTGTGGGTGGAAATGGGTGTTGGTGGAGTAATGGGTGGTGGGTGGAAATAGGTGTTGGTGGGTGTTAATGGAGTTGGTGGGTGGAAATGGGTGTTGGTGGAGTGGTAATGGGGTTGGTGGAGTTAATGGGGGTTGGTGGTGTTGACAGGTGTTAGTGGGTGTTGACGGAGTGTGGCGGGTGTTGACGGGTGTTGGTGGGTGTTGACAGGTGTTGGCGGGTGGTGAGTTGTGGTGGGTGTTGGTGGTGTTGACAGGTGTTGATGAGTGTTGGCAGGTGTTGACGGGTGTTGGTGAGTGTTGACGGTGTTGGCGGGTGTTGAGTTTTGGTGGGTGTTAGTTAGTGTTGACGGGTGTTGGTGGGTGATAGTGTGTGTTGGGTGCTGTTGGGTGTTGGTGGATGTTGACGGGTGTTTGTTGAGGTTGAATACTGAAAACTTTTTAAGGGTTGATAATGAAGATTCAGGGGTTATGGACTTGTTAGGGTGAATAGAGACTCAACAAAATTACTGACCAATTAACAAGTGTCAATTGTTTAATATGTGAGAGAGAGATCACACACACACACACACACACACACACACACACACACAGGGTAAGACACAAACCAGGAAGAGTACCACGGCTGGGAGGAGGAGGGATGGGAAGGAGGGAGGTATGGGAAGCAGAGAACCGAGGAGGGAAAGGGTCAGAGGAAAGAGGAGAGGATCAGGAAGGAGGAAGGAGGGAGGGAGGAGGAGGAGAGTATGGAAGCAGAAGAACCGAAGAGGGAGAAAGAAGGAGGGTCAGAGGAAGAGGAGGGAGGATCAGAAAGGAAGGAGGGAGGAGGAGGAGGAGGAGGAGGAAGAGGGGAGGGAGGAAGGGTCAGAGGGAGAGAGGGAGAGGAAGGAGGTCAGGGAGAAGGGAGAGGAAAGGAAGATCAGAGGGATGGAGGGCGGGAGGAAGGGAGGATCAGAAGGAAGGAGGGAGGGGAGGGAAGGAGGGAGGAGGATGGGTCAGAGGGAGGAGGGAAGAGGTCAGAGGGAGGGAGGGAGGGAGGAAGTCTTAATAGCCAGGCGTGTCTCCAGGGCCAGCACCTCCTGTAACTCCTCGGCTCCTTCTTCCCGATCAGCGCCCACCAGCTCCGCCACGTCTGTCATGAACCTGAAGACATACACACATACAGTGAATACAGAAGTTGGAACACACACACACACACACACACACACACACACACACACACACACACACACACACACACACACACACACACACACACACACACACACACACACACACACACACACACACACACACACACACACACACACACACACACACACACACACACACACACACACACACACACACACACACACACACACACACACACACACACACACACACACACACACACACACACACACACACACACACACACACACTGCTACTACTACTGTTTTAATGTCATCAACCTCCACTTATAGCCATACCTTCTCCACCATTTTATCACCTAACTATTCTAATACACAAGTAACACAAAGCTGAATTAGTCAAGCCACAGATCTATTCAGCATTCAGTGACTGTTTCCTCGTAGTCTATGTCTGTGACTGTTGTTGGCTTATGGACATATGATCTTGTTCCCCTGAGGCAGAGCAATGCAGACCTGAGTAGAGGGAAGCTTAGGCGACACCTCAACCAAGCCAATGCGTAGCTTCTGGGCTGCTGCTTCTGTTCTGCTATCAACTCGGCCAGTCTTTCGTAGAAGCACCTTGCACTAGGCCCCCATCCTGCCAGAGGTTGTGAACAGAGGGTGAAGCTGCCTTGATCCACGTTCTGGATTCTCTCTCTCATACGTCCTACTCATACTAGTACAAACACACTACTACTATTACTACTTTGCTGTCACTCGGAATCGAGTATAACGATCATCCAGCTATGATACAATGATACGAGTTATTAAGGATGTCACCTTCGTTGGTGAGCTCTGAGGTGACTCGAGAGGCCGATACGGGAACTGCAGGGTCGTCCACAGACGTTGCACGTGTCGAGGGCTACATCTAGTGCGGGAGGGACGGCGGCAGCGTCTTTCCGGCGTTGGCACTTGTCTGCCTCGGTATGCAGACGGGCTAACTCGACACACCTTCTCGTGTGGTGCTCCTCAAAGCATTACGGTGTGGAGTAATCGTCTCCCAGGTGAGGGGATCGATTTGGCACTTTTCAGGTTTATCTTAAGACTATCCTTATACCTTTTCAGTTGTCCGTCAGCATTGCGTTTACTATTCGTTAGGTGACTGTAAAGTCCAGAGTAGTTGTTCATGGATAATGGTAGTCTCAATGCTCCTACAGTTGGTGTCAGCAAGAATACTGGCAACTGTTCTCTTGTTCTCCTAGCGAACTCGGAGGGTGGAATGTAGAATACGTTGGTGGAAGTTTTCAAGTGTCTTGAGGTGCCTCCTGCATGTGACCCATGTCTCGCTGCCATAAAAAGCAGAGTGGGGGCACTGCTATATATACGTGCAACTTTGTAGATAATTTCAGCTCCCTGCAGCTGATGACACGGGTACGGAGTCTGCCTAAGGCTTCAGGATGTACATCTGATCCGATGTTGAGTCTCTTCATCGATGTCCGTCGTGGTGGACAGGTGGGAGCCAAGATACTGATAGTGGGTAACATTAGAGAGGGTAGTGCCATTAAGCTGGATGGATGGTGGAGGTGTGTCTGAACCAGGGGCAGGCTGAAAGAGAATCCGAGTCTTACATACATTCACCTCAAGGCCGAAGTGTGCATACGCATCTGTGTAGGTGTTCAGGATCTCCTGTAGGTCACGTTCAGTGTGAGCAACAAGGGTGAGGTCGTCTGCACACTGAAGTTCAGTAATGGAAGCTGCCGACACCTTTGTTCCTGCCTGGAGTCATCTTATTTTGAAAAGACCCTTCATCCTGTACTGGATATTCACCCTTGGCTAAATTGGCACTGGCACGGGTAAGAAGGCAGCCAGAAAATGGAAAAGAGAGTTGGTGTCAGTACACATCCTTGTTTTACCCCCGTTTGGATGGGGAAGAACTCAGACTGGGTGCCACTGTGCAGGACATTGCCGTTCATGCCATCGTGGAGTTGCCTCACAATGGCGATGAATTTTGTTACACACACACACACACACACACACACACACACACACACACACACTGAAAAATCTACAAATTAGTTTACCACAAACCATATCACCATTAACCACACCAAGACCAAGGTTATGCACATCAACACTCTCCAAGTTGTGGACTCCACCAAGCTCCTCGGCGTCACTATAGAAAACAAACAACTGGAAATCACTGTACAGCCGTTAAGTCATGCCGTTATCCTCTCCACCTCCTTCGTCGTCTTGGACTTCCTGTGTCTGAGATCACCGTACAGTACATACTTCCTATAGTTGATCGACTATGTTTCCCCTGCCTGGTCTTCTCCCTTGGCTGCTACTCAACCCCCACCGACCACGTACTGACCGCTTAAAGAACAGCCCCACCCCAACCATTGTACACATCATCATCAATAACTCGTAGATATTTTGTGTTCACTCCTTGTGTGTTCACCGGTTCTTGTGTTCACCTTGTGTTCCTGTTCATCCTTGTATGTGTTCATTCATTGATTCACTTTGTGTCCCTTTTGTTACATTGTGTTTATTCATTGCATGTTCACTTCTTGTGTGTTCACTCTTTGTGTGTTCACCCTGTGTGTTCACCTTGTATGTTTACTGCTTGTGTGTCTCACTTTGTGTGACCACTCCTTGTGTGTTCCTCCTTGTGTGTTCACTCCTGTATGTTCACACCTTGTATGTTCACTCCTTGTGTTCACCTTTGTGTTCACTCCTTGTATGTTCATTCTGTGTGACCACTCTTGTATATTCACTCCTTGTGTCTTCCTCCTTGTGTTTTTCCCCTGTGTTCCCTTCCCTTGTATCTTTTGACCCCTTGTATGTTCCTCCTTGTGTTCCCTCGTGTTCCCTTGTGTCCCTTCCCTTGTGTGTTCACCTTGTTCACTCCTGTGTTCCTCCTTGTATGTCTTCTTGTGTGCCATTCTCTTGTGTGTTCCCTGTATTCCTCCTTGTGTTTCTTCTTGTACTCTTGTGTTTACTCCTTGTATGTTCACTCCTTGTGTGTTCTCCTGTGTGTTCACCCTTGTGTGTTCATTTGTTTCCGTTTCTTTTTACCCTTGTATGTTCACTCCTTGTGTGTTCCTCTTTGTGTGTCCTCCTTGTGTGTTCACCCTGTGTGTCCTCATATTCTCCTTGTATGTTCACCTTGTATGTCTCCTTGTATGTTCACTCCTTGTGTGTTACCCTTGTGTGTTCACCTCGTGTTCACTCCTTGTATGTTCACTCCTTGTGTCCCCTTGTGTTCCTCCTTGTATTTCCCTTGTGTTCCCTTGTGTCCCTTTGTGTTCACTCCTTGTGTTTCACCTTGTGTGTTCACTCCTTGTATGTTCATTCCTTGTGTGTTCACTCCTTGTGTGTTCACTCCTTGTGTGTTCACTCCTTGTGTGTTCACTCCTTGTATGTTCACTCCTTGTGTGACCACTCCTTGTGTGTTCACTCCTTGTGTGTTCACTCCTTGCCTATCTCATTTGTATACTGTAACTGTGGTGGTATTCTTTGTTAAGTGACCCTCCCCATATCTTCTGTATACGTTCAGCTCATGACTGGTGTATTTGTCAAAAAACCGCTCATCATCATCATTATTATCATCATCATCATCATTATTACCACCACCAACATTATTAATATCATCATTATCAGCATCATAATCAACATTATTATCATCATCACTATCAGTATATCATCATTATTATTTTCATTATTATTATCCATTATCATTAATATTATCCATTATTATTATTATTATTATTATTATTATTATTATTATTATTATTATTATTATTATTATTATTATTATTATTTAGCTAATTATTTATATTATTACATCATTATTTTTATTTACAAACACACATTCATAGAATAGAAAGTTGGACACACACACACACACACACACACACACTTTACATTCCTCCCTCTGGTCTTGCTTCTGATAATTACGGTTGTTACTCTGACCTACATCCTAGTGTGTGTGTGTGTGTGTGTGTATGAACCTTAGACTAGGTTAACCTTAGATTAGATCACCCTCAAACAAGGTCACCCTAAAAATACTTCACCCCCACACACTAGGTCACCCTCAGACAAGGTCGCCATAACAACACTTCACCCCCACACACTAGGTCACCCTCAAACAAGGTCACACTCTAGTACATACTTGACGTAGGCATCGAGGGCTCGGCGGGTAGAGTTAGTCCTTAAGAAGTAGTCGCGGCTGGAGAGACCCAGAGCCATCTGGTCTAGCTGGAGAGAAGGACAACAGGTCATCATTGGTCCTTACAGGTCATTTGGCGTCATTGCAGGTCATTTGGCGCCATTGCAGGTCATTTAGGGTCATTAGAGGTCATCCTTGGGTAATTACAGGTCATCTAAAGTTATTACAGATCCTCGTGGGTTATATGAGGTCATTAGTGATCATCACAGGTCATCCTGGGTAATCAAAGCCATCGTGAGACATTGCAGGTCAATTTGAGTCATTACAGGTCATCGTGGGTTATTACAGTTCATCATGGGCCACTACAGGTAGTTAGAAGTCAACACTGTACTGTCTATACCAGAACCAACCATTACAAGTTACAGAATAATTAAAGGTCATTACAAGTCATGGTACAATTAAAGGTCATTACAGGTCACACTCAATCGAGGCCATTATAGGTCATAGAATAATTAGCGGTCACAGGGTCATTACAGGCCAATGAATCATTGCGGGTCACAGTATAAATGTCATTACTGATCACAGAATAATTACAGGTCATTGCAGATTACAGGATAACTATAGGTTACAGAATTATTAGATGGTATTACAAGTTATTAAAGGTAATAGTAAGGGCAAACATTTAAATAATAATAATAATAATAATAATAATAATAATAATAATAATAATAATAATAATAATAATAATAATAATAATAATAATAATAATAATAATAATAATAATAATAATAATAATAATAATAATAAACAGGATAAAATTACTGAATGAAGACAAAAAGAAAATTATGACACTAAATAACACAGGATAACTGTTGTTGACACTAGGTAACAAAGGATAACACTAAGGATAACACTTGTTGACACTAAATAACACAGGATAACACTTGCTGACACAGTATAACACTTGATGACACGCGATAGCACAGTATAACACTTCTTGCTGGCACTAGATAGCACGGTACAGCACTTGTTGATACTTGATAGATAACACAGGCTAACACATTTTGACACCAGATAACACGGGATAACACTTGCTGACACTACGTAACACTTACTGATACTAAATAACACTTGTTGACTTCAGATAACACTTGTTGACACTTATTGTCACTTTTTGACTCTTGTTAATATTTGTTGACACTTGTTGTCACGAGATAACACTTGTTGATATTGGATAGCACTTGTTGACACTACATAACAATTATTAACAATATATAAAAAATGTTGATGCTAGAAAACACTTGTTGACACAAGATAACATTTGTTGACACTAGTTAACTCTTGTTGACACTAGTTAACATTTGTTGACACAAGTTAACACTTGTTGACGCTAGATAACACTTGTTGACACTAGATAACACTTGTTGACACTAGTTAACTCTTGTTGACACTAGTTAACTCTTGTTGACACTAGTTAACATTTGTTGACACTAGTTAACACTTGTTGACGCTAGATAACACTTGTTGACACTAGATAACACTTGTTGACACTAGATAACTCTTGTTGACACTAGTTAACTCTTGTTGACACTAGTTAACACTTGTTGACGCTAGATAACTCTTGCTGACACTAGTTAACACTTGTTGACACTAGTTAACACTTGTTGACACTAGTTAACACTTGTTGACACTAGATAACACTTGACACTAGATAACACTTGTTGACACTAGTTAACTCTTGCTGACACTAGTTAACACTTGTTGACACTAGTTAACACTTGTTGACACTAGTTAACACTTGTTGACACTAGTTAACACTTGTTGACACTAGTTAACTCTTGCTGACACTAGTTAACACTTGTTGACACTAGTTAACACTTGTTGACACTAGATAACACTTGTTGACACTAGTTAACTCTTGCTGACACTAGTTAACTCTTGTTGACACTAGTTAACTCTTGTTGACACTAGTTAACTCTTGTTGACACTAGTTAACTCTTGTTGACACTAGATAACACTTGTTGACACTAGATAACACTTGTTGACACTATATAACACTTGTTGACACTAGATAACACTTGTTGACACTAGTTAACTCTTGTTGACACTAGTTAACTCTTGTTGACACTAGTTAACTCTTGTTGACACTAGTTAACACTTGTTGACACTATATAACACTTGTTGACACTAGTTAACTCTTGTTGACACTAGTTAACTCTTGTTGACACTAGATAACACTTGTTGACACTAGTTAACTCTTGTTGACACTAGTTAACTCTTGTTGACACTTGTTGACACTAGTTAACTCTTGTTGACACTAGTTAACTCTTGTTGACACTAGATAACACTTGTTGACACTAGTTAACTCTTGTTGACACTAGTTAACTCTTGTTGACACTAGTTAACTCTTGTTGACACTAGTTAACTCTTGTTGACACTAGATAACACTTGTTGACACTAGATAACACTTGTTGACACTAGATAACACTTGTTGAAATCATACGCACATCTCTATACCAACACTGCAAAACTCACTTGAATATGTCACAAAATGAACGGCCTTGATATCTAGCTATTTAATTTGAAAGACCAACACTACTTCCGGATCTGTGGCGCTACTTCCTGGCAGGTGATGTCATTGGAGATTCAAAGACGTCACTTTCTGGTAGGTGATGTCACTGGAGATTCAATGACGTCACTTTTTGCTAGGTGATGTCACTGGAGATTCTCTGACACCACTTCTGGTATATTTACACTTATTTACACCCGCCTAGAAATTTTGTGTTTTGAGTTTCATTCTCTGTCTCTACTCACTTCAGGCCCGAGGACGTCACTTCAGGCCCGAGGACGTCACTTCCGGTCTTTCTGGTACATTTAAATTCAACTAAATAAACCGTGAGGCCATTTTGTGAGAACTCTTTATCACCCAAACATGAATAAATAAATACAAATTATCGCTTCGCCATCTATTGGGAAGTGATACAACTACATTCAAATTAGTAAACAAATGCATGTCTAATTCTACGCCATTTATTTGTGATTGATTAAATACAGTTATTTCTAGGGAATCTACTCAGAAATAACACCAAGATTGTATTTCCAAGTGAGTCAACAATTGTATATCAACGCCATCTACAGTAGTGAGGTTGCTTTAACTACTGTGCTAGCCAGGATGTAAACTATGATGAGCTGAACCTTTTATAACGCTGTGACATAATATAACAACCTTTAACAACACTGATATAATGTAACCTTAAATAACACTTGTGATATAATATAACCTTTAATCTGTGACCTAATAACCAACCATGTAACATAAAGTAACAACAACCATTAAATAATTCTGAACTATAACAAACCATAATACAGCCTGAAACGACTACAATACCACTAATTAGACAGGTGTCACCCAGGTGTTCGGGGGTAGGGGGGGGGGGTAGGGTCTCTCACCTGTATGACGTTGACGGAGGAGTTCTTGTCATCAGGCCCCACCCACTGGTCGATGAGCACTCCTTGGTTGAGCTGCCCCCGCATCCTGCCTATGAGGGTCTCCACCGAAAAATCTGGCAGCGTCCAGTTAGGAGATGTCACAGGCCACCCACCAAGAGAGTTCAGTACCGCGATTACAGGTGCATCTCCCGTAGTCTCGATCTCACCTGTCGGGTGCATGAAGTTAATTTAACACAACTCACTTAAAACTGTATTGCACTTTTAGCTTATAAGAACCCCTACTCAAAACACTTTACTACAACTTACTTAAAATACTATTGCACTTTAAACTAGAAGACAAAGTACTGAAAACACTTTACTGCAGCTTACTTAAGACTCTATTATACACAGGAGATTATTTCTTAACTATCTTCTATTACTTACTTAACGTTCTATTGCACTTTAAGACGTGGGACATTATACTTCATGGCTGCTTCACCTTACTACGCCCAACACATTTCTACTTCACCCTAAATAAGTCTTTACCTCAGCGTATTTTAATAATGTACTCCCAACTGAGAGAGAGAGAGAGAGAGAGAGAGAGAGAGAAAGAGAGAGAGAGAGAGAGATAACCTAGTTCTGGCCGCCTCACTGCTATTTACTACCATCTCTCTCGTGTTCGTCTTAAGGCTATACCCTCCCTAGGGTCATCAGGGCTATCAACACCGGCCCTGGACATTATTACCCTCAAGGTCACATACTAGTTCAGGGGGAGGGAAGGAGAGGGGGGAAGAGAGGGAGAGAAAGGGGAGAGAGGGGGAGAAAGGGGAGAGAGGGGGAGTGGGAAGAGAGGGAGGGAGTGTACTCTCTTTCTCTCCTTTACTTTACTTTCTTTATTCCCTGTATTTCCTATCTCTTTCTTCCTACTCCACCCTCACTCTCTCGTTCCTCCTCCCTCCACCTACCACCATCCAACTCCACCCATCTCTCCACCCACCATCATTCAATTCCACCTAACTCTGCGCCAACTCCATCCCATCCACATTTCACCTCCACTATCCCTCCACCCACCTCCCACACCCTTCACCCACATCCTCCACCCACCGCAAACACCCACCAACCACACCCTCCACCCACCGTCCATACCCTCCATCCACTGCCCACAACTTCCACCCTCCATCCACGGATCACAACTTCCACAGTCCACACACTCCGCCCAACGCCCACACCCATCAACCCCCGCCCAAACCCTCCACCCCCACCCATTGCCAACACCCTCCACTTACACCCATCAACCTCCACCCACACCCTCCACCCGACTTACTGGTATTCATACAGGCAGAGTAGAACAATTTGGCCTTCTTGGTCGCTTCTCCTTCGTCAGGTGAGACAGGTTCCTCTAACAAGCCTGTGGGGGAAGACAGAATTTAGTGTGTGTTAGATGGTGTGATAGTGTGTTAGTGTGTTAGATGGTGTGTTGAAGTATTAGGTGGTGTGTTAGATGGTGATCTAGGCAGCAGTGCAATCCGGTCCTGTCTGTGCGACTGAGCAGACCTTTCGAGGAGCCACTCTGGTCACCCCACATGGGGAGGGGGCTAGAAAAGGTGCCCTAAACATAGCCTGCCTAAAATGCAAATCTGACTGGGCAATCGCACCCAGTAGGGTCATCCTTATGCGGTCGAAAACACAACCATAATCACAGTTCCAATCAAAAACAAACTATACAACCTCTTATGGTCGCTGGATGGAATATCAGGACCCCTTCTGGATACTGGCACAATTGAGCATTCTGAAAGAAGAACTGCCCTTGTGGCAAAAGAGCTGGCTAGGTATAACATCGACTTAGCAGCCATTAGTGAGTCCCGGCTCCCAGATGAGGGTCAAATCACAGAACGGGGGTCTGCCTATACCTTCTTCTGGAAGGGTAAGCCTGCTGCAGAGAGAAACCGCATTTATGGAGGTGGCTTTGCTATCCGCCAACGCATCCTACACAGGCTAACTGAAATGCCTATTGGGATCAACGAGCGCCTCATGACACTTCCAGTCCCACTGAATCACTCACGTCATGTCTTTTTGGTCAGTGCATACGCCCCAACACTAGATGCAAAGGATGATATTAAGGAGGCCTTTTATGCCTACCTCGACAGAGTGCTAGCCTCCATCCCCAGAGAAGACAGGGTTGTGCTCCTTGGTGACTTCAATGCCAGAGTTGGCAGAGATGCTAACATTTGGCAGGGAACCATAGGGAGAAATAGACTAGGCAAATGTATTCCCAACAGCCTACACTCCCTCAGCAAGTGTGCTGCACACAACTTTACTATCATCAATACCTTATTTAGGCAGGCCGACAAGTTTAAAGGTTCGTGGCAACACCCACGTTCTAAACACTGGCATTTCATTGACTACATCATTGTCAGAGAAAGAGATCGCCGAGATGTCCTCATCACCCGTGCCATACGTGGCTCAGACCACCGTGACACTGATCATCAGCTTGTCAGAGCCAAGCTCTCACTTCCCGGCGCCCCAATACGACTAAGGCAGCAAGCCTCCAGAAGAGGTTTTAACACTAAGCGTCTGGAGTATCCAGCGGTAGCACATGCCTTCAGAGAGCAGCTCGAACGTGGGCTGATAAACAACCCAACAGCAAACAACGCAAATCCAAGTGCTGAATGGGATATTCTCAACACTGTCATGACAAAAACCTGCAGAGACCCTCGGCCAGATCGAAAGAATACACTAGGACTGGTTTGATGAAAATGACCCGGCAATCAATGTACTCGTCGATGATAAACATGTTGCTTTCACTAACTGACAGAACAACCCTCGGTCTCGGACCAAAGCTGATACCTTCCGCAAGACGAAAGCGGCGGCCTAGCGGGAACTTCGCATTCTAAAAAACGACAGGTTTAAAAATAAAGCATGTGAAACGCAAAAATTTGCAAATCAGCACAAGAGGCGCGAATTTGCTAATTCCACTAAAACATTTTATGGGCCAATCACTCGTGACGCAGCCCCCCTCCGCTCATCCGTTGGTAACTTCATAATTAAAGACAATGAAGTCCTCCTTCAGCGCTGGAAAGAGCACTACCATTCACTGCTCAACCGAATTACCGACGAGGATGTCCTGACTACCCAGCAGGCCCTCAGCATCCAGAGCTGACCAACCTCAGCTATCCTTCATCCCTGGAGGAGGTAGCTACTGCCATCAAACAGATGAAAAATAACAAAGCCTCAGGGTCTGATGGAATCCCAGCCGAGGTGTAAAAAACAGGAGTACCTTTGCTTACCAGCCGTCTCCACTCTCTCCTGGAGAATATATGGAAAAAGGAGGAAATCCCCCACGCTCTTAAAGACGCCTCCATCGTCAATATTTATAAGAACAAGGGAGACCAGTCAGAATGTGGTAACTACCACTGGATCTCGCTGCTCTCCATAGCTGGCAAGATTATCGCCCGAGTCATCCTAAACAGACTTCTACCTGAGGCGGAAAACTTCCTCCCAGAATCTCAATGTGGCTTTAGACCATCACGTGGCACCACTGACATGATCTTTGCTGCCCGCCAGATACAGGAAAAGTGCAGAGAACAGAGCCAGGACCTGTACATGGCTTTCATCGACCTAACCAAGTCCATCAACTCGGTCAACACTGAAGCCCTCTGGTGGACTCTCAGCCGTTTTGGCTGCCCACCAAAATTCATTGCCATTGTGAGGTAACTCCACGATGGCATGAACGGCAGCGTCCTACACAACGGCACACAGTCTGAGTTCTTCCCCATCCAAACGGGGGTAAAACAAGCGTGTAGTACCAACTCTCTTTTCCATTTTCTTTGCTGCCTTCCTTACTCGTGCCAGTGCCAATTTAGCAGGCGGGGTGGACATCGAGTACCCGGTGAAGGAGGGTATTTTCAACTTAAGACGATTCGGTGAAAGAACAAAGCTGTCGGCAGCTTCCATTACTGAACTTCGGTATGCAGACAACCTCACCCTTGTTGCTTACATTGAACACGACCTACAGGAGATCCTGAACACCTATGCAAATGCGTATGCACACTTCGTCCTTGAGGTGATTGTATTTAAGACTCGGATTCTCTTTCAACCTGCCCCTGGTTCAGACACACCTCCAGCCATCCAACCACCTTAACGGTACTACCCTCTCTAATGTTACCCACTTTCGGTATCTCGGCTCCCACCTGTCCACCACCGCAGACATCGATGAAGAGATTCAGCATCGGATCAGATGTGCATCTCAAGCCTTTGGCAGACTCTGAAACCGTGTCTTCAGCTGTAAGGAGCTGAAATTATCTACAAAGCTGCACGTATATCGAGCAGTGGTCCTCCCCACTTTGCTATATGGCAGTGAGACATGGGTCACATACAGGGGGCACCTCAAGGCACTTGAAAACTTTCACCAACATAGGCTACGTCCCATCCTCCGGGTTCGCTGGGAAGACAAGAGAACAAATGCTAGTATTCTTGCTGACACCAACTGTAGGAGCATTGATGCTACCATTATCCATGAACGCTGGACTGGCCACGTTACCCGCATGGACGACAGTAGACTACTAAAGCAGCTACTTTACAGTCACCTAAGTAATAGTAAACGTAACGCTGAGGGCAATTGCAAAGATATAAGGATAGTCTAAAGACAAACCTGAAAAAAATGCCAAATCGACCCCCTCACCTGGGAGTCGATTACTCCACATCGTAACGCTTGGAGGAGCACCACACGAGGTGTCAATAATTTCGAGTTAGTCCGATTGCAAACCGAGACACACAAGCGCCAACGCCGGATAGACGCTGCCACCGCCCCTCCCGCACTAGATACAGCCCTCCACGTGTGCAAAGAATGTGAACGACTCTGCCGGTCACGTAACGTCCTCTTTAATCACCTCAAAACTCACCAATGAAGGTGACATCCCTAATAACTCATATCATTGTATCATAGCTGGATGATCGACATACTCGACTCCGAGTGACAGCAAAGTAGTAGTAGTAGTATTAGTTGTTAGATGGTGTGTCGGGTGGTGTGTTGGGGTGTTGGTGTGATGGTGTGTTAGATGGTGTGATGGTGTGTTAGATAGTGTGTCGGATGGTGTGTTAGTGTGTTAGATGGTGTGTTGGTGTGATGGTGTGATGGTGTGTTAGATGGTGTGTTAGATGGTGTGTTTGATGGTGTGTTAGATGGTGTGATGGTGTGTTAGATGGTGTGTTGGAGTGTTGGTGTGATGGTGTGTTAGACGGTGTGTTAGTGTGTTTAGATGGTGTGTCGGATGGTGTGTTAGTATGTTAGATGGTGTGTTGTTGTTGGTGTGATGGTGTTAGATGGTGTGTTAGATGGTGTGTTTGATGGTGTGTTAGATGTGTGTGTGTGTTAGATGGTGTGTTAGATGGTGTGATGGTGTGTTAGATGGTGTGTTAGATGGTGTGTTAGATGGTGTGTTAGATGGTGTGTTTGATGGTGTGTTAGATGGTGTGTTAGACGGTGTGTTAGTGTGTTAGACGGTGTGTTAGTGTGTTAGTCTGAGAATGTTATCATTTGACCAGCATCAGATACATTTGTATACATAAATAATGATGATGATGATGATGATGATGATGATGATGATGATGATGATGATGATGATAATAATAAGAAGACAGTAAACATTGCTACGGGAGAGGATGGAGGAGGAAGAGGAGGAAAAGAAGAAGGAGGATGAGAGAACACCCTTGAGAAAAAATCGGCGGAGAAAGGGGAAGGACGGAGGCCACACAGAGGAAGAAGAACAAGAGGAAAAAGAAAAGGGCGAAGACCAACAACAACGAATAACAAGAAGAAGGAGAAGTACAACAACAACAACAAGAAAAATAAGAACAACAAGAATAACAGAAGAAAGGCAGGAAGAAAGGCAGGAAGGCAGGAAGGAAGGAAGGAAGGAAGGAAGGAAGGAAGGAAGGATGAAGCCAAGCCATCAGGTCATCCACCCACCTCTAAGGATTTTCTGCAGTTGGTCAGCCATCACTTCGAAGGTGTTGATAGAGGCGCGGTCTTCAGGTATAACGTGTTTCTTATTCCACATTCCACACGCGAACTGGAAGAAGTCGGTGCAGGGGTCCGCCGTTTGGTCCATCGCCGCCAGCAGTGACGCACCTGTAGAAGGGTCAGGACCTGTTAGTGCCTGGGTGTTGAGGGAAGGGGTTTGTTGTGAGGCCATAGTAGTGGTTGAAGAAGGAGAGGTCACTGTGTTAAGTCTTCAGGGTCATCTGAGGTCATGGCAAGGACCTGTTAGTGCCGAGGGGGGTCACTGTTTACGTCTATGGGTTGTGTGTGTTTGTTTATGTTTGTTTGTATGTTTGTTTGTTTGTTTTGTTTGCTTCTTGAGAGTATACAAAAATATATAAAAGATAAACATAACAGCCAAATCGTCGCAAACCAGAACATAAAATAATTATGTTAGTATAGGCTCCGGCAGTATGTGTTATTTATGACGTAATAAACATATCCGGTCGGCCGTCACCCGTGGTATAAAGTCAATATCCGGCCATCCATCACCATCATTGCCCGGCCTACTACAATATCCGGCTATCCATCACCTACATTATCCGGGCATCTATCACTAACAATATCCGGCCATCCATCACCAGTATTATTCGGCCTAGTAATATACCCGGCCATCCATCACCAACATTATCCGGCCATCCATCCCCAATATTATCCGGCCATCCATCCCCAACAATATCTAGCCTAGCGCATTAGCCGGTCACCAACAATATCCAGCTCAGCACAATATCCGACCATTCATCACCAACATTATCCGGCCTAGTACAGTATCCGGCCATCCATCACCAACAATATCCAACCTAGTACAACATCCGGCCACCCATCACCAACATTATCCGGCCTAGTTATATACCAGGCCGTCCATCAACAATATCTGGCCTAGCACAATATCCGGCCATCCGTCACCAACAATATCCAACCTAGTACAGTATCCGGCCATCCGTCACCCAAATTATCCGGCCATCCATCACCAACAATATCTGGCCTGGTACAACATCCGGCCATCCATCACCAACATTATCCGGCCTAGTACAGTATCCGGCCATCCATCACCAACAATATCCAACCTAGTACAATATCCGGTCACCCATCACCAACATTATCCGGCCTAGTTATATACCAGGCCATCCATCAACAATATCTGGCCTAGCACAATATCCGGCCATCCGTCACCAACAATATCCAACCTAGTACAGTATCCGGCCATCCGTCACCCAAATTATCCGGCCATCCAACACCAACAATATCTGGCCAAGTACAACATCCGGCCATCCATCACCAACAGTATCCGGCCTAGTACGACATCCGGCCATCCATCATCAACAATATCCGGCTTAGTACAATATCCGGCCCTCCATCAACAATATCTGGGCTAGTACAACATCCGGCCATCCATCACCAACAATATCCAGCCCAGCACAATATCCGGCCAGCTGTCACGAGGCTAACTAGGAACCATCAATCCAGCTTATTTATCAAGGTCATAACCCGGATGTAATATAATGGTGGGCCGTCAAATATGATTTTTACCAGCTAAGATAACTCGTGCAGGTAAGATAACAGTTTCCTCTACCAAGATAACAGTTTCCTCTACCAAGATAACAGTTTCCTCTACCAAGATAAAAGTTTCCTCTACTAAGATAACAGTTTCCTCTACTAAGATAACAGTTTCCTCTACTAAGATAACAGTTTCTTCTATAACGATAACAGCTTACTCTAAAGGGATAGCAGCTTTCTTCTATAACGATAACAACTCTTCTATTCCTTCACAAAGATAACGGTCACAAATACGATAAGAGAAATTACTAAGATAACAGTTGCTACTATGATAACAGACCCTACTAAGATAACAGGCCCTACTAAGATAACAACACCTACTAAGATAACAGGCCCTACTAAGATAACAGGCCCTACTAAGATAACATTCCCTACTAAGATAACAGGTCCAATTAAAATACCATGCCCTATTAAGATAACAGCTCCTACTCACATAACAGGCACGTTATCAATACCTTTTATCATAAGATAACAAAAGCCCTCAGCTGCCGAGATAACAAGATCACTCGGCTACTAAATAGGAAAATTAGTTACCAGGATATCAGGTCCATGTGTTATCTAGTTAATAATAAAATCAATAGAGGTTACCTACCAAGATAACAGATCTCTATAAGGATAACAGATCTCTATAAGGATAACAGACTCGTGATCATGATAACAGAGCTCTATAAGGATAACAGACTCGTGATCATGATAACAGAGCTCTATAAGGATAACAGACTCGTGATCATGATAAGAGGATTATACAAGGATAACAGAATTGTGTAAAAGTTCGCTTTACCTGTTTTTTCCACTTGGTGAACTAAAGATAACAGGATAACTCACTCACCAGTCTTCACACAGTCCTCTTGGTGAACTAAAGATAACAGGATAACTCACTCACCAGTCTTTACACAGTCCTCTTGGTGAACTAAAGATAACAGGATAACTCACTCACCAGTCTTCACACAGTCCTCTTGGTGAACTAAAGATAACAAGATAACTCACTCACCAGTCTTCACACAGTCCTCTTGGTGAACTAAAGATAACAAGATAACTCACTCACCAGTCTTTACACAGTCTTCCGTCAGACATATTCTTGACGTGTCTGAAATAGAGAGAGAGACATATATTAGCGAGTTAATTATAGGTGTATAATGACACTGATATATTTGACCTAATTACTAAAACATGCAGCAGGGTGTATCATGAAGCTTCAGGGTGTAACGAGGAGGCTCCAGGGTGTAACGAGGAGGCTCCAGGGTGTAACGAGGAGGCTCAACGTGTACCATAAGGTTCAGTGTGTACCAGAAGGTTCAGGGTGTACTAGGAGGCTCAGCGTGTACCAGGAGGCTCAGGGTGTATCCACGAAATTTATGGGTGTGCCAGAAACTCCAGTGGTGTACCAGAAGGCTCCAGGGTGCACCAAGAAGCTCCAGGGTGAACCAGGAGAGTCTGTAGGTCGTAAACCAGGAAGTACAGCAGGTAAGTAGGCTGTGATTACCTTTTATACAGGTAATGGCCATTATGTGTGTCAGGTGACGGGCAGCGTGTGTTACCCCTAATGATGCTGGGAGAGACTAAAATAAGAGAGAAAGACACCGAAAAAGACAGACAGACACAGATAGACAGACAGACAGAAGGAGGATAGTGATGAAGAAACAGCAAGAGATAGAGATACTACACTTATATACAAACACACTGTAGAGAGAGGCGATGAGCCCATCTGCCTGTCAGCTGATACCATATTTACACCAAACACATGGTGGTAAGTGTCCAATCAGGTGATTTATGATTACCAACACACAGGGTGAGTGGTTCTGCCCATAAACTGAGTCTTGTTTACTAACAGCTGGGGAGTGATGGCGCTGCTCTCTGAAATTTGATTTGGCTTCTGTTACGTGTCAGGTCGACTCTTACTCCCCATCAACATCCCCGGAGAGAGAGAGAGAGAGAGAGAGAGAGAGAGAGAGAGACAACTCCACCCCTTCTGTCTCTCTGAATGCTTCTCTCTCATCTTAATCAACAGGTTTACATAAGACTATAATTTACCATTTTCTCGGTTATGTTTCCTGTGTTTTATGTCATTCAACGTGTGACCTTCTTTACCGTTTCTTTGTTTTCTTGATATATCTATAATTTCATGCTTCCGCTGATGGATTGTGTGTGTGTGTGTGTGTGTGTGTGTGTGTGTATGTGTGTGTGTGTGTGTGTGGGCGCAAAGCGTCTATAATAATAATAAATAATAATAATTAAAGGTTTATTGAAAGAGCATGGCAGCCGGAAGGTTAAAAATAGACAGTTACATAATTGGGGAATGGGTCTCTTGATTTACAAATAATATACAAGTAACATAAGTGATACAAATATGATATATAATAAACTAGGCGGGGAGAAGGTCATACTACAGGACATTTCAGCATAGTGACAGTGCAAAAAGTAAGATTGACTGGGAGTGAATACACTGGTTGATTACAAGTTATTGATAATTTTTTACGACGGTTAGGACTGGGCTGTTCTTATAGCGATCAGTTCGTACTCGTATGGACTGTCTGTTCCCTCCAAGTTCAAAGTCTTCAACAACAACAAAAAACTTGAACCTACATTAAAGTGTTTAAATTAATTGAAATTATGTAAAAAAAAATATCCCTCCCCCAAAAAAAAAAAAATGTGTCGTCTCCAAGTTTGATGACCAAGACACAACTCACTGCTACGTATATTTATCACTTGGCATCGTTCAGTTTTATTATTGTTTCGTCCTAATATTACGTTCAGGAGAAGAAGGGAGTGAGGAGGAGGAGGAGGAGGAGAAGAAGAGGAGAAGAGGAAGACCAGGAGAGAAGACAGGAAGAGGAAGATAATAAGATGAAACAGGAACTACTTACCAAACAAGACACTCAACAATGTGCTTAAAAAGAATTCCTGCCACTATCCACACAACATAAGAATAGTGATAATAATGAGTGAAACAAGGAGAAGAAGGAGGAGGAGGAGGAGGAGGAAAGGACGAAGAAGAAGAATAAGGAGGAGGAAAAGTAAGGCTAAGATCAAGTCACTAGGTAAGATGGGTGGAGGTGGCGCAGGGCCGTGAACGTGTCAGTAGTAATCACCAAGATGGTTCAAGAAGGTTATGTGGGGTGGAAGGGAGGGAGGCGAAACAGGGACAAGGTGATCTGCCTAAGCTAACACTAACCTGACCCAGACACAGATAAAGAGAGGCGATAATTATTAGAGCAGAAATATAGTGTGTGTGTGTTGTGATAATCATCAGTGTGAGGCGAGGCAAATGAAAGGACTACGAAGGGAGGAAGGAAGAGAACGTAGCAAGAGGCCGTGGCACCACCAGGAGGGAGGGCCGTGGCACCACCAGGAGGGGCCGTGGCACCACCAGGAGGGAGTGGCACCACCAGGAGGGCCGTGGCACCACCAGAGGAGGGCCGTGGCACCTGGGAGGGAGGGCCGTGGCACCCCAGGAGGGAGGCCGTGGCACCAGAGAGGGAGGGCCGTGGCACCACCAGGAGGAGCCGTGGCACCACCAGGAGGGAGGCCGTGGCACCACCAAGAGGGCCGTGGCACCACCAGGAGGGAGGGCCGTGGCACCACCAGGAGAGGGCCGTGGCACCACCAGGAGGGAGGGCCGTGGTACCACCAGGAGGGGCCGTGGCACCACCAGGAGGGAGGGCCGTGGCACCACCGGAGGGAGGCCGTGGCACCACCAAGAGGGGCGTGGCACCAGGAGGGAGGGCGTGGCACCACCAGGAGGGAGGGGCCGTGGCACCACCAGGAGGGAGGGCCGTGGCACCACCAGAGGGAGGCCGTGGCACCACCAGGGAGGGAGGGCCGTGGCACCACCAGGAGGGAGGGCCGTGGCACCACCAGGAGGGGGCCGTGGCACCACCAGGAGGGAGACGTGGTACCACGGAGGGAGGCCGTGGCACCACCAGGAGGGAGGCCGTGGCACCACCAGGAGGGAGGGCCGTGGTACCACCAGGAGGGAGGGCCGTGGCACCACCAGGAGGAGGGCCGTGGCACCACCAGGAGGGAGGGCCGTGGTACCACCAGGAGGGAGGGCCGTGGCACCACCAGGAGGCCGTGGCACCACCAGGAGGGAGCCGTGGCACCACCAGGAGGAGGGCCGTGGCACCACCAGGAGGGCCGTGGCACCACCAGGAGGGAGGGCCGTGGCACCACCAGGAGGGAGGGCCGTGGCACCACCAGGAGGAGGCCGTGGCACCACCAGGAGGGAGGGCCGTGGCACCACCAGGAGGGAGGGCTCTCTATATCTACCTTACTCCACGTCTTCCTCAATACTGCCAGGTGTGTATTATATCCTTTACCACACCTGAGACACATGTGCTGCCAGGTGTGTATCATATAGTTTACCACACCTGAGACACATGTGCTGCCAGGTGTGTATTATATACTTTACCACACTTGAGACATGTGCTGCCAGGTGTGTATCATATAGTTTACCACAAGACACATGTGCTGCCAGGTGTGTATCATACTCTTACCACACCTGAGCCATGTGCTGCCAGGTGTGTATCATATACTTTACCACACCTTACAGACACATGTGCTGCCAGGTGTGTATATATCCTTTACCACACCTGAGACACATGTGCTGCCAGGTGTGTATTATATCTTACCACACCTGAGACACATGTGCTGCCAGGTGTGTATTATACTCTTATACCACACTGAGACACATGTGTTGCCAGGTGTGTGTATTTACTCATACCACACCTGAGACACATGTGCTGCCAGGTGTGTATTATACTCTTTACCACACCTGAGACATGTGTTGCCAGGTGTGTGTTATATACTTTCCACACAGAGACACATGTGTTGCCAGGTGTGTATTATACTCTTTACCACACCTTACAGACACATGTGCTGCCAGGTGTGTTTTATATCCTTTACCACCTGAGACACATGTGCTTCCAGGTGTGTATTATACTCTTTACCACACCTGAGACACATGTGCATCCAGGTGTGTATTATCTCTTTACCACACCTGAGACACATGTGCTGCCTGATTCACTCTCACACCACCACCAATTATGCTAAAATTAGACACCGGTAATTAGCTGAACAAATGAACAAATAGACTACATTCTCGCTTCACGGGGTCTAAAATTAGTTCCCGTAACCGTACTTTTGGTATGTTAAATAAGTTCATCATGTGTGTGTGTGTGTGTGTGTGTGTGTGTGTGTGTGTGTGTGTGTGTGTGTGTGTGTGTGTGTGTGTGTGTGTGTGTGTGTGTGTGTGTGTGTGTGTGTGTTGGTGTGTGTGTGTGTGTGTGCAGGAACCTCAATCCACCCTCATGAAATCCACCTTATCAAAAATCCATCACTCAATTACACCCCATCCATCCATCCATCCATCCACCAGCGTTCACCGTCTAGGTACTGAATCGATACTTCAATAACCAGCTACTTTAATGTGATTCAGGTTACTTCCTCTACCTACATCGTGTTTGTCGCCAACACAACACAACACAACACATCATAGAGTACAGACACAACACAATATACAGTTCAGACACAACACAACACACAGTACAAACACAACACAACATAGAGTACATACACAACATAACGCAACACAACACACAGTACAGACACAACACAACGCAACACAACACACAGTACATACACAACACACCGTACAGACCTAAAACTAACCACTCACCATCATCACCACCACTCCACCATCATCACCATCACTCCACCATCACCACCATCACCACCAGTCCACCATCATCACCATCACTCCACCATCACCACCATCACCACCACTCCACCATCACCACCACTCCACCATCATCACCACCACTCCACCATCATCACCACCACTCCACCATCACCACCATCATCCACCATCACCATCCACTCACCATCACCACCACCACCCTCCACCACCCACCACCACCACTCCAACATCATCACCATCACTCACCATCCACCACCACTCCACCATCACCACCACTCCACCATCACCACCACCCTCCATCCTCCCACTCCACATCACCACCATCACCACCACTCCACCATCATCACCACCACTCCACCATCATCACCATCACTCACCATCACCACATCACCCACCACCACCACTCCCTATCCCACCACCCTCCACCATCACCACACTCCACTATCCTACCACCTCCACCACCATCACCACCACTCCCACCATCACCCTACTCACCACCCTCCCATCACCACCACTCCTACCATCACCACCACTCACCATCATCACCATCACTCCACCCATCACCACCACTCCACCATCATCACCACCACTCCACCATCACCACCACCCTCCACCATCATCACCATCACTCACCATCACCACCATCACCACCACTCCACCATCATCACCCACCACTCCACCACCATCACCACCCTCCACTATCACCACCATCACCACCATCACCACCATCACCACTCTCCATCATCACCACCACTCCACCACCATCACCATCACCACCACTCCACCATCATCACCACCATCACCACCATCACCCTCCACCATCACCACCATCCACCACCACTCCACCATCATCCCCACTCCACCACCATCCCACCACTCACTATCACCACCACCATCACCCACATCACCACCATCACCCACCACTCACCATCATCACCAATCCCCATCACCCACTCCACCACCATCACCACCATCACCACCACCACCATCATCACCACCATCCACCACCATCACCACCACTCCACCATCCACCACCATCACCACCATCACCACCATCACCACCACTCCACCATCATCACAGTCCACACACTGTTGTCGGTGCCCCCCTCCTCGGGCACCATGCAGCTCCCTTCGTCTAGGTGACCCTCATCACGCTGCTGAGTCCCCTCCTCTCCCCCACCAGGAGGAGGACGAGAGCTGTGTTTAGCAGGAGGATGGTACCCCGAGTCTCTCCCCAGTAGGAGGGAGACAGCCTGTGTCTGTTCCTGAAGGAGGAAGTTGTTGAAGCTCTTAGTCACGCTCAGCAGACAGGAAGGAGGAGTGTCTATCACAGGAGGGGGGAGAGGAGATGGAGGGGGAGGCAGGCACAGTACTGAGTGTCTGACCCAACTAGTGAAGGGAGCAGCGCCTGTCACAGCAGGAGCAGGGCCTTCTCAGCAGGAAGTAAAATAATGTCCCCTGCAGCAGGAGAGAAGTTGAAAGGAAGAAGAGGAGTTTTTACAGTGACTCGCTAACAGCAAACAGCAGGAGGGGGCGGGGGGAGGCCTAACGTAGAAGGTTGGGGGAGGAACCTCATACAGTACTCAGGCTTACCAACACGGGGCAGGGAGACATATCTGTCGCGGGGAGGAAGAAGAGGACTGGTGGTGGTACACTGCCGACACCTGACCAAGAGAAAGAGAGCAGTGACTGTCGCATGAGGACCTAGTACCCGGAGTCTCACACAGCAGGAAGGCGAGAGCTGTGCCTGTCGCAGGAGGGAGAGGAGGAGCAGGAGGAGTAGGTCAGGGGGAGGGGGGCCGCTTCCGGGAGGGCTGATACCTCCTCCCTCGGGAGCCACCAGTTAAAGGGGACCACCTCGAACCCCTATTTCTACGCCTTGCCCGCCCGCCGCCCTAGTTTGTGGGCGGCTGGGCGGCCCTTAATCACTCCTTTCGTCATGGTCTAGTACAGCCAGCGTTGTTACCTGGGCCAGAAGACCCGAGGAGAGAGATAGAGAGAGACAGAGAATGCCAGGTACGTGTCAAGACCCAGACTATAGTCGTATCTTGCCCAGAAGAACATCATGTGCTACACCATCACCCTCGACCTTCTACACCTGAAAGACCAAACATAAAATATCCTCCCCCTCCCCTCCCCCTCCCCTCCCCCTCCTCCCCCTCCCTCCCCCCTCCCCCTCCCCAGCCTCTACCTCCCACGGTAAAAACAAACAAACATTTGGTACATTTAACACATTCTAGTTTTTGTAGTTTATGGTAAAAATAACTCAATGTTGTGTCGGAAATTAAACCCTCGAGTACGAGTTTATGTCAATACCTCAGTAGTTTATTTTTGAGGTTATTTCCAGTCAAAAATATTTTATGAACACAAGTCCGGTTCTCTATGGTTACAGAACTACGGGTACAGTATTTCAAGCTAAAGACTGATTACATATAATTAAGAGGCTTTACTGAATAAGTGCTACGAATGTATAGTTTAGCCTACAATAAATGTTCAAAATGGCGGCTTACACCTTGGATACGGGGAACAAAACGAACAGAAAAGATGAACAGCTTCGTCAAGTTATGTTACTGATTCACTGCTCTCTCTCTCTCTCTTGTCTCTCTCTCTCTCTCTCTCTCTCTCTTTCTCTCTCCTCAACTTCACCTCTTCCTCTCCTCCTCTTCCTGCTCCTCCTCTCTATCTATCTATCCCCAATTTCTTCGCCTCTTCTCCTTTCCTCTTCCTCCTCCTCTTCCTCCTCCTCCTGTCATCTATCCCCACCTTCTTCACCTCTCCTCCTCCTCCTGCCTATTCATCTATCCCCACCGTCTTCACCTCTCCCCTCTGTCTATTCATCTATCCCCTTCTTCACCTCTCCTCCTCCTGTCTCATCTATCCCCACCTTCTTCTCTCCTTCTGTCTATTCATCTATCCCCCCTTCTTCACCCTCTCCTCCTCCCTGTCTATTCATCTATCCCCACCTTCTTCACCTCTCCTCCTGTCTATTCATCTATCCCCACCTCTTCACCTCTCCTCCTCCTGTCTATTCATCTATCCCCACCGTCTTCACCTCTCCTCCTCCTGTCTATTCATCTATCCCCACCTTCTTCACCTCTCCTCCTGTCTATTCATCTATCCCCACCTTCTTCACCTCTCCTCCTCCTCTCTATTCATCTATCCCCACCTTCTTCACCTCTCCTCCTCCTGTCTATTCATCTATCCCCACCTTCACCTCTCCTCCTCCTCCTGTCTATTCATCTATCCCCACCTTCTTCCTCTCCTCCTCCTGTCTATTCATCTATCCCCACCTTCTTCACCTCTCCTCCTCCTGTCTATTCATCTATCCCCACCTTCTTCACCTCTCCTCCTCCTGTCTATTCATCTATCCCCACCTTCTTCACCTCTCCTCCTCCTGTCTATTCATCTATCCCCACCTTCTTCACCTCTCCTTCTCCTGTCTATTCATCTATCCCCACCTTCTTCACCTCTCCTCCCCTGTCTATTCATCTATCCCCACCTTCTTCCACCTCCTCCTCCTGTCTATTCATCTATCCCCACCTTCTTCACCTCCTCTCCTGTCTATTCATCTATCCCCCACCTTCTTCACCACCTCTCCTCCCTGTCTATTCATCTATCCCCACCTTCTTCACCTCTCCTCCTCCTGTCTATTCATCTATCCCCACCTTCTTCACCTCTCCTCCTCCTGTCTATTCATCTATCCACCTTCTTCCACCTCTCCTCCTCCTCCTCCTGCTCCTCCTCTCTATCCATCTATCCCCACCTTCTTCCACCTCTCCCCTCCTGTCTATTCATCTATCCCCACCTTCTTCACCTCTCCTCCTCCTGTCTATTCATCTATCCCCACCTTCTTCCTCTCCTTCTCCTGTCTATTCATCTATCCCCACGCTCTTCACCTCTCCTCCTCCTGTCTATTCATCTATCCCCACCTTCTTCACCTCTCCTCCTCTGTCTATTCATCTATCCCCACCTGCTTCACCTCTCCTCCTCCTGTCCTATTCATCTATCCCCACCGTCTTCACCTCTCCTCCTCCTGTCTATTCATCTATCCCACCTTCTTCACCTCTCCTCCTCCTGTCTATTCATCTATCCCCACCTTCTTCACCTCTCCTCCTCCTGTCTATTCATCTATCCCTTCTTCACCTCTCCCCCTCCTGTCTATTCATCTATCCCCACCTTCTTCACCTCTCCTCCTCCTCTACTACAATATCAGGAAAACTCACCTGCACACAAAGCGTCGTTGGATTAATGGAAATATATTTTTTTCTAAATTCGCAGTTGTCGACCTCGCCCACCCCATCCCTCTCCACACACACACACACACACACACACGCACACACAAAACACACACACACTCACACACACACACACACATACACAATTCAAACCTTATGTACTTCTGAGAATATTTTTCAATCGGTGTTAGTCTTTTTGGAGGGAGGTAGGGGGAGAAGGAGAGGAGGAGTGTAGGTGGAGAGGAAGGGGGTAAGAGAGAGGACGAGGAAAAGAGGAGGGGTGGTTGAAAGAGGAAGGGGAGAATAGTGAATTTCCATTTTTCGAGATAATTAAAAAAAATAATCTCGGTTTCTTTGGGTGGATTGAGACATGTTTTGACAGGGAGGACGAAGGATAGGAAGGAGGAAGAGAGGAGGGAGGAAGGAGGAGAGGGTGGGAGGAAGGAAAGAAGGCTAGGAGGAAGAGGAGTGTGGATGGGAGGTTGGGAGGGGAAGAAGGAGGACAGGAGGAAAGAGGGAGTGGATGGGAGGGAGGAGGAGGGGTGGGAGGAAAAGAGTTGGGACAGAGGCGGAGAGAGATGAAGAGGAAGGAAGAGGGGGTAGGCTGAGGGAAGAGGGAGAAAGAAGGGGTAGAAGGAGGGGGAAGAGAAGAGTGACAGGAGGGACGGGAGTGACAGAAGGACGGGAAGGATGGACAAAACAGTAATACCGTCCGTCCCATTCGCCCGTAAAAATATAGATTACCTCCAGCCCATAAAGTCCATAGACCCAACAGGCTGACGCTAGTTGTGGCCTCAGAGCGTATTAAGGCACTTCCTTACTCGGAGTCGTTTGGCTGTCCCCCTAAAGCCATCGTCGCCGACTCTTAGGACACACATTAAAACAAGTTGTTCTCAAAGTCTGTATTTTCTATGGCCAGAATTCACAGTTTACGACGTTTAAACCATTAACAGTGTTTAAACCATCATCCTGAGAGGGTTAAATCATCATCCTGAGAGGGTTAAATCATCAGCATCATCCTCAGTGGGTTAAATCATCAACAGAGGGTTAAATCATCATCCTGAGAGAGTTAAATCATCATCCTGAGAGGGTTAAACCATCATCATCAGAGGGTTAAATCATCATCCTAAGAGGGTTAAATCATCATCATAAGAGGGTTAAACCATCATCATCAGAGGGTTAAATCATCATCAGAGGGTTAAATCATCATCATGAGAGAGTTAAATCATCATCCTGAGAGGGTTAAATCATCATCGTCCTGAGAGGGTTACATCATCATCCTGAGAGGGTTAAATCATCATCCGAAGAGGATTAAATCATCATCATCCTGAGAGGGTTAAATCAACATCCTTAGAGGGTTAATCAGAGCTTCAGTGTTATAAAGTACAAGGATACGGACACCCACAAGGTGACACGCTGGGGCCTCATCCAATTGAATATACCATAACATTACCGTAACTCTTGTTTAAGAATCCCCTAGTGTAGACGGGGTGTTGAAGGGTGAAATCGCTAATCATACGTATTTTCTGCGTCTCATTTCCTCCCCCCCCCCCCCCCCCTTTTTTTTTGTCTTTCGCTGATATAGTTTAGTTTCCCTTTATCTCTCATTCCTTCCACTTGATCTTTCCCCCAAGAGACCCATCTCCTGTGTAAACAAATAGTTGTAAACAAACAATTCCTTCGCATCCATCACATTTATCGTGACATTGATGTATGTTTTGATAGATTGTATAATTGGTCTGGGAAAGAAGTAAATAGATTCCGCTTTCGTTCAATAACAACCAAACCTCAGTTCGTCAAATATTATACGAGTATACGGAAGATAGGAAAGAGACCCACTTGACGTGTGATTGATGTTTTGTTGGAAACTCGCTAGATGGCTCTGCCAAGGTTTGTTGTCTGATAGGAGACACACGCAAAATCCAATTCAGTGTTTACCAGAGTTGCGTGGTTGGTGGATGTTATCCTTGCGTCATATGCAGCCGAGTCAATATAATGGAAAGAGATATCATCATGTACATGTTTGAAATATATACTGTATGTATGATGTAAACTGTAATACAAAATATAAAGAAAGCAACAAAAATATAACCTAATACGAACATTTTTTTGAATATTAATATAGAGATAAAACTAATATAACTATTTTCCCCTGGTATGGACCACAGCTGATTAACACATCATGTATGAACCTCAAAATGTATATTGTGGTACTATACAGGGTACAGTACATGTGACTAAACATATGGCTACCACTCCCCTACCTTTCCTATAAAGTCTCTGTCAGTCTGTCAGTCTGTACAATCGACGAATTTCATTTCAACAATCATTAAAAATCTCACTTAAATCTTTCTCTTTTCTTTTCCTTCAAGTTTTAATGAAAAGTTATTATTAAAACAACCAGAAATATTTAAACCTTTACTATGCTGTTATCCCGTTGCTGTTGTCTTGGTCCGTTTACACCGTTTCAGTAATTATTCACGATATAATTTCAGGTCCTTGTTTACACTAGTCAGTCCTCGGATAAAACGTCGCAATAAAATGGTTTCTATGGCCAGATTTTTATCAACTGAGCGAAACTAAATGAAAGACGGAGAATACAAATTGAATAAAAACGGGAGATGGAAAAAGCTAGATAAAGTAAGGAATCAAGAGAGAATGGGAAGGAAGATGTGAATGAAATGAAGATAAAATAAGATATATATAGACGTAGATCAGAATATAAGATTGAAAGACATGGTGGAGAAGAACAAGAGAGAGAGAGAGACGACAATAACGAGAGAGGAAGGACAGGACCGACAACTATATGGCAGAAGGAAAATAAAAGGAACCAGAAGACATAAACAAAGAGACGTAATGAAATAGAACACGAGATAGATGGCAATAACGAAGGAGAAAAGAAACGATCGATAACTAGTAATATGAAGAATACCCCCAAAACGGCTCTACAACACCTCACAACAAACATGAGATTCTTACAACATTGCCATAGGAAACGTGGCTGTATTTTGCACCTAGTGATGACAGTGAAATATGGAAACTAAACGCCGTAGACTTATGTGCTCTCTCTCTCTCTCTCACACACACACACACACTCACTCACTCACTCACTCACTCGCACACTCACTCTCTCTCTCTCGGTATTGGTTCAAAGAGCGAGAGAGACTTAAAGGGATAACTGCGACAAAGCGAGAGAAAGGGTGTCAGCTATCAACGTATTAAGCTCTTGATAATCTCTTCCATTCTCCCTCGTTTCCTCCTCCTCCTCACCGTTGTATTCTCTCTCTCTCTCTCTCTCTCGTTACTACAGGAAGTATGGTACAGCAGCAAGACGCACGTGTGTGTGTGTGTGTGTGTGTGTGTGTGTGTGTGTGTGTGTGTGTGTGTGTGTGTCTCATTCCTTATAAAACCTTCACGTAATACTCAGCTAAGAGCCAATGTAAACAAAACGATATTTCTTGGGACTAGAGACGACTGTTTGGTAAAATTCCCTTAAGAAGAGATACAATAAATAATTAAATTCATAAATAAATAAATAAATAAATAAATACATACTGTAGATATATACATACATACATACATACATACGTGTACAGTACATACATACATACATACATTCATACATAAATAAATAAATAAATAAATAAATAAATAAATAAATAAATGAATAAATAAATAAATAAATAAATAAATGAATAAATGTATGAATGAATAAATAAATAAATAAATAAATAAATAAATACATACTGTAGATATATACATACATACATACATACATACATACATACATTCATACATACATTAATAAATAAATACCTCAGAAAATCTTACCTCACTCAAGACGAAAATTTACCTCACCCCTAAAAATTATCTCACTTCAAGCTGACAAATTACCTCCATAATAAATGAAGCTGTGTCTTTCCTCTTAGCTAAATTAATTTGCTGGATTTTGTGAATTAGAACATTTTATTTGTGTCTTCCGTGTGCGTGAGAGAGAGAGAGAGAGAGAGAGAGAGAGAGAGAGAGAGAGAGAGAGAGAGAGAGAGAGAGAGAGCATACAAAAATAAAAACACGAAAAAATAACCAACAAAAGAAAATTAGAAGTGGAAAAAAGAAAGAAAGAAGAAAGAGGAAAGAAGAAGAAGAAGAAGAAGAAGAAGAAGAAGAAGAAGAAGAAGAAGAAGAAGAAGAAGAAGAAGAAGAAGAAGAACACAACAAATTGCTAGGTAAGAAGAAGTGGAAAGACCAGGATACCACCCTCAGCGCGGGCCTTAGCGAGTGTAACCGAGAATCCTTATCACTTTACGGCGGATTCTCGCTTGGATATAAGAAAAAAATCTAAATAAATCGAGCGTTTAAGCGACCGACTCCGGGGGGGTGAGATTTTCTCCTCTAGCGAAGAAATATGACCGAGTTTATTTTATCTTACTGGGTGTTGCTTCCTTCGCTAAACACGCTAACTTAGCTGTCGTGGGGAGGGAGAGGGAGGAACGAGGGAAGGAGAGTGAGGGAGGAACGAGAGAGGGAGCGATGGGAAGGTGGGAGGGAAGGAGAGGGTTGGAGGAAGGTGGGAGAAAGGAGAAAAGAAGAAAGAGATAGAAGGATAGAGGGAAGGGGAGGGTGATGGTGTTTTTTGAAGGCAGGGAAAGAGGGAGAGTAGGAAGAACGACACACACACACACACACACACACACACACACACACACCACCGTGTTTGGCTCAGAGTAGCATAAAAAAAGGAGGAGGCAAACACACCACAAGCAAACAACAAAAAAACACAAACACCACAAGTACACCGTAAACACAAAGGAAACACACAAACAAACACAGACAACAAACAAACACTCAACCACAGGAGAAAGTAATAATCCCACAGGTGCTGTTGAAGGTAATTAGGCCAGGTACTAATTATAAATATCATAAGTGTAAAAGTAAAGGTGAGGTAAAGTAAGCCACACTAAACACTTAAAACACTTAAAAATACTACCACTAAACACTTAAAACACTTAAAAGTATATTGTTACTATCCACTTAAATAATTACCCATACTTGCACTTATCATAAACGCCTCAAGCATTACTTATACTTAACATCAACACCTCAAGCATCACTTATACTAAACATCAACACCTCAAGCATCACTTATACTTAACATCAACACCTCAAGCATCACTTACACTTAACATCAACACCTCAAGCATTACTTATACTTAACATCAACACTTAAATCACTTATTCAGGACACTTAAATCAGTAAAGTAGGTGGGCCAAAACCTGACAAGTATATATTGCGGTGGAGCCTTGGCAGAGGTCCCCCGGGAAATTAATTTAAGTTACTTCACTTTTTCGACCAACGTTGCTCCTCCTACCAAGGCAAGACCATGCAAGTACGTACCCTAGCCCCGTGTTGGCACCTGTCCTAGCCCCGTGTTGGTACCTATCCTAGCCCGTGTTGGTACCTATCCTAGCCCCGTGTTGGTACCTATCCTAGCCGTGTTGGTACCTATCCTAGCCCCGTGTTGGTACCTATCCTAGCCCCGTGTTGGTACCTATCCTAGCCCCGTGTTGGTACCTATCCTAGCCCCTGTGTTGGCACCTGTCCTAGTCTCTGTGTTGGTACCTCACCCTAGTCTGTGTTGTACCTACTCCCAGCCCTCTGTAAGTTGGTACTTCATCCTAGCCCCTGTGTTGGCACCTGTCCCAGCCCTGTGTTGCACCTATCCTAGCTCCCGTGTTGGTACCTATCCCAGTCCTGTCTTGTTACCTATCCAACCCTGTCTTGGTACCTATCCTAGCCCCTGTCTTGGTACCTATCCTAGTACCTCTGCAGCCACGTAAAATTAAAGATAATATACGGTGCATGAAAGACTGTATTCTAGGGTGCTGACGGTACGTGTCCTGTCCAATACGGTATAGATATGCGTCATCCATCAATACAGTGTCGGTACATTCTCCTTTCCCCAGTAAACATAGGTACGTACCTGTCCCACTATAAGTACTTCAACCCCCCCAACCCCCCCCCAATTCTGGAATTAGTGGGTACAAATGATTACAGTAAAAAATTGTCCATACCCAAGACCCTATTTTACGATAAGCTATTACTAGTACTCAGGGGTTAAAGCCATAGTACTCAACGGGTTTAATCATTGTATTCAAGGGGTTAGGCTATCGTACTCAAGATGTTAAGTCAACGTACTCATAGTATTAACACCTCATACACAGGAGTTAAGACATCGTACTATAAGCAGATTTCTGCTCTATGAGGTAACTGTAAACAAAAATATTATTAAGTTCTCTAGTTAGTTATTTACATTGCAAACTTCCGTTGGAATTGTAAATACAGGTAAATACCAACCCTGTAAATGCCTGGGTTGTAAATACTGAAAACTTCCCGTAGGCTGTAAATACTCTAAACATACATACAAGAAAAATAAATCCTTCTCCAGTTATACCTTAGAGCAAGGACGTGCGCACAGCGAGCGTCTTTTGTTTCCTTGTTTACTTATCACATAAGACGCGGCACGATGTTATCTCGTGAATTTTCCTCCAGCACTATTTTCCTCCTACCGTCAGAGATAAAAATATTTCGTTTGTTTTATTAGACATACGATTATTCTTTTATTAAATACAATATATATTTTTCTGTCTTAAGTAAAGTTAGGATTAATTTAACGTTTTTATTACCACATAATTCGCTTGCCTGATATAAACACCCAAAATGTTTTTGATTGTATGACATTTATCACTTCACGGCTTCTGATTGGTCGTGTTATTGTACTGAAGATTTTAATTGGTTGATGTTTTAGCACCACCACCACCACCACCCCCAAGGCAAGAACCACCACTCATCACCACTGTTCCACCCCAGGCAGACAACAGGTAACAGGGGGAACAACTTACACTCCCAGGCCAGACAACGGGTGACAGGGGGAACAACTTCCACTCCCAGGCCAGACAACGGGTAACAGGAGGGAACAACTTACACTCCCAGGCCAGACAACGGGTAACAGGAGGGAACAACTTACACTCCCAGGCCACACAACGGGTAACAGGAGGGAACAACTTACTCCCCACCTGTAACGTGAAGGCTACAAACACTTCAACAATACATTCATTTATAAACAAAACATACAACTACGGTCCTCATGTTAACATACACATCCTCTTAACACAGCAGGTGGCCAGGCACAGTAGTAAGGGCTGTACCTCACACTAACCTTAGCATGGCCCTCCAGCACCACCAGCCCAGCCACCCTCTCCCGGCTCTCCACCACACTCCCAGTTTTATATCCCACCTAAATGATTCACTCTGGTTTCATACCGCTCTTCGAAGCTTTATCCCCCGTCTATATGATTCACTTTTGGTTCATGTTATCTCATCGAAGCTTCGAGGGGAAGCTAGTTGTTGTCCCGTTCTCTGGAGTGGTGAATGACATGACGACCATTCGTTTAAACAGCAACTCACCACACACTTTGTTACAACCACCACCAACACCTCTCGTAGGATGAGTATGGGGTGCACAATAAACTAATTGCTGTCCGCGTCAAAATTCAAACTTACACTATAGCCACCATCGCTAACCCATCATTAACACTACAACCACAACCCTCACACCATAACCACCATCACCAACCCACCATTAACACTACAACCACAACCCTCACACCATAACCACCATCACCAACCCACCATTAACACTACAACCACAACCCTCACACTATAGCCACCATCGCTAACCCATCATTAACACTACAACCACAACCCTCACACCATAACCACCATCACCAACCCACCATTAACACTACAACCACAACCCTCACACCATAACCACCATCACCAACCCACCATTAACACTACAACCACAACCCTCACACCATAACCACTATCACCAACCCACCATTAACACTACAACCACAACCCTCACACTATAACCACTATCACCAGCCACCATTAACACTACCAACCCACAACCCTCTGCACCATAACCACCATCACCAACCCACCATTAACACTACAACGCAACTCACCACCAACCACCATCACCAACCCACAACAAACTACGACACAACCTCACACCACATAACCACCATCACCAACCCACCATTAACACTACAACCACAACCCTCACGCCATAGCCACCATCACCAGCACATTAACACTACAACCACAACCCTCACCACCACCAACCACCATCACCAACCCACCATTAACACTACAGCCACAACCCTCCGCCATAACCACTATCAACATCACTACCTGGTACAGATAGCAACAGAGTGAGTGAGAGGCAGACTTATATCACATTACCTATACACAGGTCAGAGTCTCTCTCTCTCTCTCTCTCTCTCTCTCTCTCTCTCCCCGACAGCAAATTTCCTCCTCGGCGACCTTATCTGCCCCTTTCTGATAATATAAATACCTCCTCCTCCCCTTCCTCTCCTCCTCCCCCCCCCTCATCTTTTTTCTCTTTCTCCTCCCCTTCTTCCTCCTTCCCTCCTATTTTTCTTCCTCCTTTCCCTCCCCTCCTCCTCCTCCTCCTCTTTTTCCTCTTCCATTTTCTCTCGCCTCCTTCTCCTCTTCATCCCCGCCTTTCTCCCTCCTCTTCTGTGTCTCCCTCTTCCTCCTCTTCTTCTTCTCCTTCCTCTTCCTCCCTCCACCTTTTGCTCTCCCCAGCTCTTCTTCCCCCCTACCCTCTTCCACTTTCTCCTCCGTGTTGGGTAGCAGAGGGTGTTTGCCACGTCCTCTTCTTCCCTTCCTGCCTTCACATGTTATCTTGGGTCCTCGTCAGCCAGTGTGTGGGGGGGTATATATCTCAAGCTGAGGTTCTTCCCCTCCCCTACCCCCCCTCCCTGCCCCTTCCCCTCCACTACCCTTCCCTCCCCCTACCCCTCCCCCTACCTGTGTCGTGGCGTACATATTGAGGTGAATCAATACATGTGAGGAGATGTAATGCTGTGTGTGTGTGTGTGTGTGTGTGTGTGTGTGTGTGTGTGTGTGTGTTCGTGTCATCGCTGTCAAGTGCTATAAACACTGTTAAAGCGATGTAACTTCCCTTATATGGCGAGGAAACACACAAAGTATAAGGTAAAGAAACGTTTAAATATAAGGAAAAGAAACGTAAACACACAAAGTATAAGGTAAAGAAACACACAAAGTATAAGGTGATGTAACTCGGGAGGAGGAAGCGTGAGAGTGTCGCTCTGGATAGCGTTGGAACCTATTTGAGCTCGGCGATTAGATCAGGACCCGAGACTCCGTAGGGGACCTGATCCCACTTTTCCTCGGGTCACAGGTTCGATTCTCCGCCTCCTCTGATCAGTGACCAGATATGGCGATTCTTTCCCTTGATAGAGCATGGCCAGATTCTGATTTTTCCGTGGCAGACTTTGATGTTTTCCGGCCAGATTTTGTTCTTCCAGGTCAGATTTTTTTCCTTCTGAGCCACATTTCGTAATTCACGTTAAGACTCGCATCTTCGTTAACCCGTGCTGGGATTTAATCCATTAGAAACGCGGTGTTTATGTCACCTGGGAACACCTTCAATTAACCTGATGCGAGTTTTAGTAAGTTGCCCGATGTTTTGTTTTATAATAATAATAATAATAATAATAATAATAATAATAATAATAATAATAATAATAATAATAATAATAATAATAATAATAATAATAATAATAATAATAATAATAATAATAATAATAATAATAATAATAATAATAATAATAATAATAATAATAATAATAATAATAATAATAATAATAATAATAATAATAATAATAATAATAATAATAATAACAATATATCCTGGCTGGTACACCTGAACACACCCTGGCTGGTACACCCTAACACACCCTAGCTTGTACACCCGAACACACCCTGGCTGGTATACCCTAACACACCCTGAGGTCCAATTATCGTAATCAATTGCTCGTCATCATGCTAATTTCCGTTCGATTTCGAGACGGACTACGATTGGCCTAATTGAGATACACCCTAGCCTGTGAGCGTAACACACACACACACACACACACACACACACACACACACACACATACCCACACACACACACACACACACACACACATAAAGACCTTTCCACTCTCTTTCGTTCTGTGCTCTCATGAGCCTGAGAGACACTCACAGATACTAGCCCTGAGAACTTGAGCCTTAACCTGTTTGCTGTGTAAACTGTAGACAAAGCTTGTAGTCATCTTCCTCTTCCCTCCTCCTTCTAACCCTCCTCTTCCCTCCCTCCTTCTGGCCCTCCCTCTTCCTATCCTTCTGGCCCTCCTCTTCCTTCCTTCTGCCCACCTATTCCTCCTCCCCTAGCCCCCTCTTCCTCCTCCTTCCTAGCCCCCTCTTCCTCCCCTCCTTCTAACCCTCTTCCTCTTCCTTCTAGCCTTCCCTCTACCCCTTTTCTTTCATCTCTTTCTTCCTCCTCGTCCCTCTAGCCTTCCTCTTTCCTTCTCTCTCTACCCCTTTCATTTCCCCTCCCTCCTTTCCTTCTTCCTTCTCCTCCTCCCTTTTCCTTCTCTCTACCCCAGTACCCCTTCCCCCTTCCCCTTTCCTCCCTCTTTCCCCAGCCCTCATCTTCCTTCCCCCTAAGCCCTTCTAAGCCTTCCTTTCCCCTTCCCTTTCCCCCTTCCTTTCCCCCTTCCTTCCCCCTCCTCCAGTGAAGTTCATCCTGGGTTTAGTACATGAATCAGCCTCCCTTAGCCCTACCCCAGACCCCCCCCGCGCGTGTGTACTTTTCTTCCTCAGAGACTGGAATAGGAGAAAATGTGTTGTTGGAGGCCATAAGCACACTAGAGACAATGGAACTCCCCCCCTCGCCGCCTACCCCTGCCCCCCTGCCCCCCTCCTGCTCCCTTTACCATCCAACACCCTCCAATAAGCTCCATTTCATCCCTTCCTCCTTTCACTCTCCCTCGCTCATTCCTCCCCAGCCATCTTACATAATACAAACATAATACAAACCAATCCCTCCCCTCTTTCACCCCTCCGCCTTCATCTCCCCTCCCAACACCCCCAATACACATCACCCCACCCCTACCTCACCCCCAAGGCGTTGCTGTTAGATATACAGTTTATAGTGTAAACAAGAAGCCCGAAGAATAACAATACGTCAGAGGGCGGAGTTGCCAGATGAGTAGTGTAAACAACGTCTTTGAAGGCGGTATTGCCAGATCAGTAGTGTACACACACGTCAGTGGGCTGTGTTGCCAGATCAGTAGTGTAAACAATATCTGAGGGCAGTGTTGCCAGATCATTAGTGTAAACATTATCACTGAGGGTGGTGGTGCCAGCTCACTAGTGCACATGCACGTTAGGGGGCGGTGTTAAGAGGGCCCAGGTTCACTAACATGACCGTAACTTTGATCGTATCTCTCCCCATATCTCGAGAGGCTATGGTGACCGTACGATATTGTTTGTAGGCGATTCACCGAAGGTTCGTACGGCGTCCGTACGTTTAGGTCAGTAAGCTACCACTAGAAGGTGATGTGAATTTGTTTTGTTTCCTCACTAGACCAATCACCGTGTCTGGAACAAACACTGTGAAAGAATATTAACCAATCACAAGTTACCCGTGCCAGCAGACACCACATAAAGTCACACATGATATGAACAATGGAGAGACAATAGTTTATAAGAAAAGGCGGCTGAGTTTCTCTGATGATATTTTCCTTAATAATAATAATAATAATAATAATAATAATAATAATAATAATAATAATAATAATAATAATAATAATAATAATAATAATAATAATAATAATAATAATAATAATAATAATAATAATAATTATGGAAATATTAATAATATTAAAAATAATAATATGGTAATAATAATAAAATTAATAATAATGCTATTATTATTAACACTATTTACTTGGAGCAAATACACTTCATAATTCAACTACACTCTGGAAACCACCACTTGCGAAAAACCTCAGTTATTAACACAGACGTACTGTGTATAGCCAGAGTATATCCCTTCATAGCAGTCTGTGGGCATCAATTTGTGGCGGGTCTAAAGGATCCCTATACACCCTTTCTCTCTGGAGTGCTCGGCCAAGACCTAAAGTAATCATTAGTTACATCTTCACTCACTAGTGACGCCTGAAGTACTGTACAGGTGCAGACAAAGGTTCACTCTCCGTGGTGAGACTGTCATCTGGTGCGTGTGTGCTGTTATATCTCATGTGGGGTCGATACTGCTTCATTTGGGAGGTTGTGAACTTTTGACCCCGACTGTATATTTGGCAGTTGTGTGTGTCTTGGTACGGGTTGTATAGTAGAGAAAAATGAAGTTATTTGCGCCTTCCAAAAGCTTACAGGTGCTCGGTGACCACCATAACTTTTGATATATGATAAGTTAGGTAACGGTCGCTGTAAACTGTCAGTGAATCACCTGTTCAGCCTTAAGGTTGATCGTAGGGACTTACAGTGACCGTAAGTCGTTTGTGAATCTGTGTCCTGGTGTACACACACACACACACGTCAGGGGGAGGTGGTGCCAGATCAGTAATTGCACACACACACACACACACACACGTCAGGGGGAGGTGGTGCCAGATCAGTAGTTGCACACGCACACACACACACACACGCACACGTCAGAAGGCGGTGATGTCAGGTCAGTAGTGCACACACACACACACACACACACGTCAGGGGGAGGTGGTGCCAGATCAGTAGTTGCACACGCACACACACACACACACGCACACGTCAGAAGGCGGTGATGTCAGGTCAGTAGTGCACACACACACACACACACACACACACACACACCACGTCAGAGGGGTGGTGCCAGATCAGTAGTTGCACACACACACACACACACACACGCACGTTAGGGGACGGTGGTGCCAGATCAGTAGTTGCACACACACACACACACACACACACACGCACACGTCAGGGAAGGTGGTGCCAGGTCAATAGTTGCACACACACACACACACACGCACACGTTAGGGGACTGGTGCCAGATCAGTAGTTGCACACACACACACACACACACACACACACACACACACGCACACGTCAGGGGAGGTGGTGCCAGATCAATAGTTGCACACACACACACACACACACACACACGTCAGGAGGTGGTGCCAGATCAATAGTTGCACACACACACACACACACACACACACACACGCACACGTCAGGGGAGGTGGTGCCAGATCAATGGTTGCACACACACACACACACACACACACACACACGTCAGGGGGTGGCAAGTTGCCGAATCAGTAGTTGCACACACACACACACGTCAGGGGAGGTGGTGCCAGATCAGTAGTTGCACACACACACACACACACACGCGTTAGGGACGGTGGTGCCAGATCAGTAGTTGCACACACACACACACACACACACACACACACACACACACACACACACGTCAGGAAGGTGGTGCCAGATCAATAGTTACACACACACACACACACACACACACACACACACACACACACACACACACGTCAGGGGGAGGTGGTGCCAGATCAGTAGTTGCACACGCACACACACACACACACGCACACGTCAGAAGGCGGTGATGTCAGGTCAGTAGTGCACACACACACACACACACACACACACACTTCCATGAATCCATTAGGCATAAGGGATTACCAAGACAACAACATGAGCCCCGCTGTGTCCCCTGAAGGTTGAGGACTAACGTCTTATAAGATGCAACCCGGGGCTTAAGACACGTGGGAGAGAGACGCAGAAATGGATGTGTGTGTGTGTGTGTGTGTGTGTGTGTGTGTGTGGGTGTGTGTGTGTGTGTGTGTTACTGAACTTGCATCACCGCCCTCTAACGTGTGCGTGTGTGTGTGTGTGTGAATGAACTGGCATCACCGCCCTCTAACTTGTGCGTGTGTGTGATAATGTTAAACCTCAGTACACATCAAAATTAAAAGCACACACACACACACACACACATTAGCTAATACCGGCGATTATGCCAACGTAGTCCAGTACTAGGTATAGTTGACGACCTGTGGTGCAATGGTCAGTTTGCTCATTTTGCAAGCGAGTAGACCCAGGTTCGTTTCCTGTACAGGGTGAAACAATGGGCAAGTTTCTTTATACCATTTGCCTCTGTCTACCCAACAGTAATTGAGGACATGGATGTTAATCGATTTACGGATCGTATTCCGGGGTAATGGTTAACCAGTGCAGTTGGCGAGTTTTCCGGTCTTCTCGGACTATTCCTTGACACTGGGTCATGCAGCTCATTAACTCAGGGTGTGGTTGTTGTGTTGGCGACAGCTTCTACACCTTAAACAAATTCACGCCTAGGTGGCCCTTGGGCCGGCCATCCTCGAACACTTGGGGTAACCATTATAGTTGACATCGTTGTACCTCTCCATCTTTGCTTCCCTCATGTCAACACCTACCACAAACAGACACTTATTTCTCCAACACCACCATTACCTGCTCTATATGTCAACACCTACCACAATCACCACCATCACCCCTCTTCTCAATCACCACCATCACCACTTCCATCTCTGTCAACACCTACCACCAACAGATACCCCCTTTCTCTACCACTACCACTTCTACCTTCACTACGTTTGCATCCTCCCTACCACCGCCTACCACAAACACCTCTCACCACAGCCGCCACACACTTCGCCCACTCCTCTTATAATTAACTTTAAGCGACCACAACTACCAACAACTTAGCCACAAAAGATGTTGGTGCGTCTGGCGTAAAATTTGATTAAAAAAATTTAATGGTTAACTCTATAGTGTAAAGAGCTCTCCCGTAGACGCTGTTGTTTACGCCGGCAGGAAGGATGGTGAATGGAGAGAGGTTGGACCAATCAGGAGTGAGCAGAGAGGGGAGAATTATGAATGGAAAGAGGTTGGACCAATCAGGAATATGCAGAGAGGGGAGGATTGTGAATGGAGAGAGGTTGGGCCAATCAGGAATAAGCAAACAGGAATTATCGTGAATGGAGAGAGGTTGGACCAATCAGAAATAAGCAGAGAGGGGAGGATTGTGAATGGAAAGAGGTTGGACCAATCAGGAATATGCAGAGAGGGGAGGATTGTGAATGGAGAAAGGTTGGGCCAATCAGGAGTAAGCAGAGAGGGACGATTGTGAATGGAGAGAGGTTGGACCAATCAGGAGTAAGCAGAGAGGGAAGATTGTGAATGGAGAGAGGTTGGGCCAATCAGGAATAAGCAAACAGGAATTATCGTGAATGGAGAGAGGTTGGACCAATCAGGAGTAAGCAAGCAGGAAGCATCGTGAATGGAGAGAGGTTGGACCAATCAGGAGTAAGCAAACAGGAAGGATCATGAATGGAGAGAGGTTGGACCAATGAGGAATAAGCAGAGGGGAAGGATTGTGAATAGAGAAAGTGTGGACCAATCAACGCCAACGCACTTTTACCGACCAGTAAACAAACACAAAATAACAAAAGAAAATATCACAATAAAAATGAAAAATAAACAATAGAGGAAAAACAATATCATCATAGGGGAATAAATATATCACCTGTATGCGACTCAGGTGAAATATATCAAGACACATAGATGTATATTTCATTAACTCACGACTATGTTTATAAAGTGAGTCTGTGGCTATAATTATATATTTTATGAACTGATTATATATTATTTAACTGTCATATAATCATTGTAATTTTTCCCCTAATTAATCTACCTTTTCACAATTCTTAAATCACCAGGTAGTCAGACACTAATACTGACATAATTAAATCAACTCTAATTACTCATTAATAAATAAAAAAACTGAACACGTTACAAGGGAAATTACACTAAATAATTGAGATAACAGAAAATGTCTATTATAATCATATGACTAATTAAAGGAATTTTGATAATTAATTATATAATCTCAACTCATTAACTAATTATAATGATATTCACGGTGATGGAACATAGAGAATTCGTTATCCTATCTATCTATCTATCTATCTATCTATCTATCTATCTATCTATCTATCTCTAACATGCAACCCGTACCTTTGACTTACGCTAAGGCAACACGGCACTACATTCCAGTCTTTTGTCAATGAGCATCAATATCGAGGCGTTACGATGGACCAATATTGAAGGAACGAACATCAAAGGTGAGATTATTTACACTGGACACACGGAGGTAAATCCCTGGACACTTTTTGGCACTATTTGGCACCATCTACCTGAGGATCACTTAGGTAAAGGTGGCACTGAGGTATTAACTTGTATTTACTCTGATTTTTGTTTTCGTTGTATCAATAGAGTAGATGCCAGATGTTGCCAAGCGTTCAGGGAATATTGGACCCGACTGCAGTGTGTATTGATGAGACTATATTATTGTAAGGCTTTTATGTGTTAAGTACAGCTGCAGGTAAAAACTGAACACTCCTCACACACACACACACACACACACACACACATTCACAAGCAAGCCATTCCTTTGCAATCCTTATCTTACTGTCAATTAGATAGTCTAGACTGTGTCATTAATCATGTTTGAGTTTTATATACCCGGCGCGACATGCCATACTAAAAGTTCCAACTAGTTTATAATATGCATATTTCAGGGCTTTGAACCGCGGGGCGAAGCAGTCATTAGCTGGGGGGTCCTGCAGCTATATAACACACGCTCGGGCCCTGCAGCTATATAACACACGCTCGGGTCCTGCAGCTATATAACACACGCTCGGGTCCTGCAGCTATATAACACACGCCGGGTCCTGCAGCTATATAACACACGCTCGGGTCCTGCAGTTATATAACACATGCTCGGGCCCCAGCTGCAGCTATAACACACGCTAGTATATATGCTCGGCCCCAATATAACACACGCTCGGGTCCTGCAGCTATATAACACACGCTCGGGTCCTGCAGCTATATAACACACGCTCGGGTCCTGCAGCTATAACACACGCTCGGGTCCTGCAGCTATATTAACACACGCTCGGTCCTGCAGCTCGCTCGGGTCCTGCAGCTATAAACACACGCTCGGGTCCTGCAGCTATATAACACGCGCTCGGGTCCTGCGGCTATATAACACACGCTCGGGTCCTGCGGCTATATAACACACGCTCGGGTCCTGCAGCTATATAACACACGCTCGGGTCCTGCAGCTATAAAACACACGCTCATAAACCTGGCAGTGGCGTTTCCCCTAGCAGTCTCTGTAAATTACGTCTACAATATAAATACAGCCCTATTTTTATAACTTAGTGGCGCTACTCAACAACAGTCTTACGTGGTGTAACTTCTTCTGTGGAAAGCTGTGAAGCCAATGATGAGTCGACAACACCTGCACTGCTCACCAGGTTGCCAGCTGTGGATTAACTCTTCACTCAGTGTTCTGCAGTGTATATACCTCTATCAACAGGGTACATACACACACACACCAGCTGCTACTTGAAGGCGTTCTCTCCCCACCCTTGCGTTATAACACAGTAAGCGTGGCGTATATCGCTGAGAGACGTCACCAGGAGTGTGTAAGCCTCTTATCAGGGATCAAGAGAGCCAGAGCTTTATGAACCGAGCATTATTCATCCTTATCAGCCTCGTCTCTCAAAGCCTATTAGTACTTTAAAGAGAGAGGGAATATTAATTGAAATTCTACGAGTCAATATTGTTGAAGTGGTGGCTGTCCCCCCCTAAAGTCTACCTACAGTGTACACCTTACCTATAGTGTACACCTTACCTATAGTGTACACCTTACCTATAGTGTACACCTTCCCTATAGTGTACACCTTACCTATAGTGTACACCTTACCTATAGTATATACCTTACCTATAGTGTACACCTTACCTATAGTGTATACCTTACCTATAGTATATACCTTACCTATAGTGTACACCTTACCTATAATGTACACCTTACCTATAGTGCACACCTTACCTATAGTGTACACCTTACCTATAGTGTACACCTTACCTATAGTATATACCTTACCTATAGTGTACACCTTACCTATAGTGTACACCTTACCTATAGTGTACACCTTACCTATAGTGTACACCTTACCTACAGTACTGTATAGTGTACATCTTACCTAAAGTGCACAGCCTACTTATACACTGTACACTCCGATGGTACAAGTTACACTCTACTCACACATTGTACACTATACAATAATAATATTTTTCTATATACTTCACGGTTTATAAAATATCAGTGAAGATTTAAAAATACAACGAATCACTATTACAAAAATATATAGAATTTTGACCATATAAACTGTATAACGAGACAAAGTGTTAACATATCGCCCTGGGAAATGTTTTAGTGCCTATATAGAGTGTCCCAGAAAAATGTCCGTCTCCTTCCTTCCTTCCTTCTCTCCCTGTCTGCTCCCTGCCTCCCTCCCTGCCTGCACCCTGTCCTCCCTCCCTGCATGCTACCCGTCCTTCTCCCTCCCTGCCTCCCTCCCTCCCTCCCTCCCTCTGCCTTCTCCCTGAGACACCGTGAGTTGGAAGGAGGCAGGGAGCAGGCAGGGAAGGAGGCAGGGAGCAGGCAGAGAGGGAGTCAGGGAGCAGGCAGGGAGGGAGGCAAGAAGCAGGCAGAGAGGGAGGCAAGAAGCAGGCAGAGAAGGAGGAATGGAGCAAGCAGGGAGGGAAGGAGGCAGGGAGGGGAGGAGGCAAGGAGCAGGCAGGGAAGGAGGCAAGGAGCAGGCAAGGAGGGAAGGAGGCACGGAGGGGAGGAGGCACGGAGGGAGCAGGCAGGGATGGAGTCAGGTAGCAGGGAGGGAAGGAGAGAGGCAGGGACATTTTTCTTGGACACCCTACAATACAGTACAATGTCTCTTTCCTATTCGACAACTGTATAATGATCAGACATTATTCCTATTAATGTTTAGATTCATGTTTATTGCCTTTTCTAATACAGTAATGACCCTGTATGTTTAAATGTCTATCTACTGTTTATCTCGAGGCTGTGTGTGCGTGTGCGTGTGTGTGTGTGTGTGTGTGTGTGTGTGTGTGTGTGTGTGTGTGTGTGTATTATAGTCTACAAAGGCAGTTACAAGTATATCCTTAACACACACACACGAAAAATAAAGCAAAAACAATTAAAAAAAAAGAAGAGTAACTTGCTATGTAATTTGGCTCAATCAAACGTGTCATTTTAATTAGCTCTGTCCAATTATACGTCCCATTAAAATCAATTAGCATTGGAAGTAGTGAATCGAGAGTTATTGATGTTTTTTGCCTACGGGGACGGACACAATGGTTGACTCTCCTCACTAATGATAAACTTGTTTAATTTGTATTGTAGAGGTGAGGGGTGAGGCAGAGGTTGTTGTTGTTGTTGTTGTTGTTGATTGTAGAGGTGAGGGGTGAGGGAGAGGTTGTTGTTGTTCTTGTTGATTGTAGAGGTGAGGGGTGAGGGAGAGGTTGTTGTTGTTGTTGTTTGTGTTTTGTTGCTCTGTGTGTATGTGTGTGTGTGTGTGTGTGTGTGTGTGTGTGTGTGTGTGTTTTTTAAAATTTTGGTCTTGGTGGGTCGTGGTCTCCAACCCTCAGATAAACAACAAAAATAAGGAGAGCTTAACATATTTACTTTATTCCTTATTTCCACTTATTTACTTTATTTTCTTTATATTTCTTAACTTATTAATTTACTTTACCAATCACTTATTAATGTCGACTAATCTCTTAATTTATTCACACCTTCAATTATTTACATATTATACTAAATTATTAACATCAGTATATCCCAAGAGACTACTTATTATTACCACACGTAGCTATATTACACCAAAGCCTCGATTAATATTACCAAACGTTCCTACGACAAATATTCCCCCATGACTAATATATCTTTTAGAATATATCCAATTACTTAACTTAAACTAAAATCACAAATAATATGAAAAATTACCCTAAAATCACATTGCTGAGTCTAACTGGATGACAAATGCTAAAAACCCACATGAAATAATCGGGAAAAATAGAATTAGTTTTTAAATCACACTTCTGGCATTCTCTTCCTTAATTTGATAACGTTCACTTAATATCATTCAAGAGAACATGAGATGAACGTACGTAATACCTTGGTCAATAATCATAGACGTTCATTTCGCCCCCCTCCCCCCCCTGAGTGAACGTAGTTAGTGGGTGGGTGGGTGGGTGGGTGGGTTGGTGGGTGTGGGTGGGTGGGTGGTGGGTTGTGTTCTGGCTTATTACCTTTGTTGTAGTCTTATGTCTTTTCTTACGAGGTAAAGTTCATCTTGTGATTCTTCTCTGTGTCTGGGAAAAATACTGGGTGGTACTAGTGAGGGAGGGAAGGAGGGAACGATGGAGAGAGATGAAGACAAGGAAGGAGGGAGAGAGAGAGAGATGGATGATAGGAAGGAGGGAACGATGGAGAGAGATGGAGACAAGGAAGGAGGGAGAGAGATGGAGACAAGGAAGGAGGGAGAGGGATAGAGAGAGAGATGGATGATAGGAAGGAAGGAAGTAAGGAGAGAGGGAAAAAAGGAAGGAAGAAAGGAAAGAAAGAGTGAAAGGAGGAAGGAAGGAAGAAAGGAGGGAGAGAAAGAAGGAAGGAAGGAAGGAAGAAAGAAGAGAGGGAGGGAAGGAAGAAAGGAAGGAGAGAAAGAAGAAGGAAGAGAGAGAGAGAGAGAGAGAGAGAGAGAGAGAGAGAGAGAGAGAGAGAGAGAGAGAGAGCGCCAGCGTTCAGCCCTAAGAAACACTCAACACGACATACTATTTGGTCAGTAAATATCCCCCCGGGAGACGCTGACACTGGCTGGACCAGAATTCAAAGGTGGGGATTAAAATATCGTGCATAGGTCAGGAGGTCAGCAGTCAGTGTGGGAGGTCAGCAGTCAGTGTGGGAGGTCAGCAGTCAACGTGGGAGGTCAGCGGTCAGTGTGGGAGGTCAGCAGTCAGTGTGGGAGGTCAGCAGTCAGTGGGAAGCCAGCAGTCAACGTGGGAGGAGGTCAGCAGTCAGTGTGGGAGGTCAGCAGTCATGGGAAGTCAGCAGTCAGTGTGTGGGAGGTCAGCAGTCAGTGCGTGGGAAGTCAGCAGTCAGTGTGGGAAGTCAGCAGTCAGTGTGGGGAGGTCAGCAGTCAGTGTGGGAGGTCAGCAGTGTGGGAGGTCAGCAGTCAACGTGGAGGTCAGCAGTCAGTGAGGGAGGCCAGCAGTCAGTGCGGGAGGTCAGGCAGTCAGTGTGGGAAGTCAGCAGTCAGGTGGAAGTCAGCAGTCAGTGTGGGAAGTCAGCAGTCGAATCGGGGTGTGGAGGCCAGCTGTCAAGATATGGTGTGGTAGGTCAGCAGTCAAAATCTGGTGTGGGAGGTCAGCTGTCAAGATATGGTGTGGTTGGTCAGCAGTCAGGTCATGGTGTGGGGTGGTCAGCAGTCAGGCTGGCAGTGTGGGAGGTCAGCAGTCAGTGTGGGAAGTCAGCAGTCAGTGTGGGAGGTCAGCAGTCAGAATCGGGTGTGGCCGGTCAGCAGTCAGGTCATGGTGGGTGGTCAGCAGTCAGGTCATGGTGTGGTTGGTCAACAGTCAGGCCATGGTGGTTGGTCAGCAGTCAGGTCAGCGGTGGGTATCAAAGCAGTCAGGTCATGGTGTGGGTGGGTCAAAGGTCAGGTCATGGTGGGTTGGTCAGCAGTCAGGTCATGGTGTGTGGGTGGTCAGCAGTCAGGTCATGGTGTGGGTGGTCAGCAGTCAGGTCATGGTGTGGGTGGTCAGCAGTCAGGTCATGGTGTGGGTGGTCAGCAGGTCATGGTGTGGGTGGTCAGGAGGGAGGGAGGGAGGGAGAGCGCAGTAGGACAGTACCAGCCGGCAACAACTTATGTCATCGAGACCTGAATTAAAATATACACAACAAATGTATTCATAACATATATGTAAGAATAACACTTAAGTAACAAGATAATTTGACCCACACAAAAATCATCGAGTATTAATCACAAAAGAAAATAAATTAGTTATAACAATAAAGAAACTTATTTTGTATTTATTTAATCATTTATTATATTGTGAGGAATGAAGAACAGTCCACTGGCTTGCTGGAGACTGGCAGAGGAACTGATAGGTAAATACTGACAGATAATCAAAAGCAAAGTGACTTAAGATGTTGTTTAGGTTGTTACTTGACGTTAAAAAGTTACTTACAATGTTTCGTGTGTGTGTGTGTGTGTGTGTGTGTGTGTGTGTGTGTGTCACTCGCCCGCCCCACCTCTCAACATTATTGAAACTTCCCCTGTCATGCCCAGTACCACAGACACTCTATTACGACCCCACGCCCACAACACCTACGCCCACGCCACGCCCACACCGCCAATCACATACACCGCCCAAACCCACACCACCAACCCTCACACTACCCACACCACCCGCATCTATACAGCCCACATCACCCACGCCCACATCACTCACACAACCCACGCCCACATCACCCACGTCAGCATCACCCACACTCACATCACCCACACTCACATCACCCACACCCAAATCACCCACGTCCACATCACCCACGCCCACATCACCCACGCCAGCATTACCCACGCCCACACCACCCACGCCCACATCACTCACGCCCACACCACCCACGCCCCCAACATACAAGCCCTCTTACCTAATTGGTCGTGTGTAGAGAACATGACAAATTGCTTTAGCGAGAAACGATTTAACAGTCTGTTTACGTTGTATACACCAGTGACGCAGAGTGCCAGTGACGCAGAGTGCCAGTGAAGAGAGTGCCAGTGATGGAGAGTGCCAGTGACGGAACGTACCAGTGATGGAGAGTGCCAGTGATAGAGAGTGCCAGTAACAGGAGTGCCAATGATAGAAAGTGCCAGTAACCCGATGGCAATTATGTTGATGTATCATTTTAAGTACTTTCACACACACACACACACACACACACACACACACACACACACACACACACACACACACACACACACCGTTCCTCTCTAAATGAAGATGTCAGAACGTCCCTCTTTTTTAATTAAAGTTACCGAGAGAGATGAAACAGGTCTCCCCGTCAGGTCTCTTCCCTCCTGAGTCTTACCCCCTGACAAAAATTGAATTATATATCGAGGAAAATATTTTGATCTGTTGGAAGTTACCGTTGGAAGTTACCGTTGGAAGTTACTGTTGGAAGTTACTGTTGGAAGTTACTTTAAGAGGTTACTGTTGGAAGTTACTATTGGAAATTATATGATCCTCGAAAAACATTGTGTGGTAGCCAGGATTATAAATATTGAAGGTTATATGATATAGGAAAAACATTGCGTGTGTGTGTGTGTGTGTGTGTGTGTGTTTGACAGATAGTTCCATGATAAACCGCCTCATTAAACTTCTTTTACTTAAGCTACGACACGGAGTTGGATTCATAAAGGTTCATATCATAAGCCACTCCGCTTCACTGAATCCCACCCAACGTAACTCACTGGTATCGTTCAATCTATGGTTATAAAAGTGTATATTCTTAAAAAGACGCGTAGGTTAATATTTACCACTTAACTAGAGATGTAAAAAAAAGACACTAATAACAAAATAATATCGTAATTGGCTTTTAAGAATATTTCGTAAGTACATCAGTCATTAGCTTCAGTTGCAGGAAAACATTAATTTTATCGAAGGAATGGTTCAGGTCCCAGGTTGCGTGTGAGTAACTATGTGAGAGTGTTCTTACGAGTGTGTGTGGGTGGGTGTCTCCGTGTGTGTATGAATGAAGGGTATGTGTGTGTGTGGGTGTGTGTGCGTGCGTATGTCCCGGGTGTGGGTGTTGTAAGTGGATATAAGTATGCAGGAGTGTGTGTCTGCGTGTGTGTCTAGGTATAATTATATGCAAGTAATTTACATGCAGGTGACCGTGTGTGTATGTAAGTATGTATGTATGTATGTTGTATGTATGTATGGTGCGACCTGTGGTGTAAAGGTCAGCACGCTCGCCTCGCAAGAGTGTGAATCCGAGTGCTATCCACAAACAAAGTGAAAGTATGGGCAAATTTCTTTACGCCATTTGCCTCTGTTTTCCCAGCAATAATTGGGAACCTGGATGCTAATTGATTACAGATTGCGTTCTGAGGTAATGGTTAGTCAGTGCTTTTACACGTTAAGAAATTACGCCTAGGTGGCCCTAGAACCGGGCATCTTCGAACACGAGAGGCAACCGTTATGTGTATGATTTTATACAGATAGGTGTGTATGCATATGTATAAATCCATGAGTATGCATTTCTGTGTGTAAACACGAAATTGTATACGTGACACCATGCATGTGTGTATCCTTGTCTAAGAGAACATGCGTCTGTTGTTCGTATGCAAGTCTCCTTCAAGTAGTGGTAGTGGACTACGCCGTAGTCCACTACCATCAAGCCACCACAACACCACCAGCAGTAGTCCTTAATACAATTCGTCGTCCACACCCCAGGAGAAGAGGAACACCATAGGCCTCAGAATAGAGACTCAACTTACCAGGCAAACACACGTGTCTCGATACCTCGGTCTCATAGTCAGATGGGAAACTGGCTGATCGGTGCTCACTGGGGTCGAGTGAAGCAGTTTCTTCTCCTTGTATCCAGGTGGAGCAAGTGATGTTTATGGTGGTAGAGTGAGGAGGGGACAGAGTCGTCACAATATATATATACTGTACAAGTATACCCTACACACACACACGTACACACGGCCATGTAACACGTAAATACAAGATGTTATGAGAGTAAACAGAGCTAAGGAAAACACACATACAGATATTTAACCAACAAGATGTACCAAAACTTATGACCCACGTGACCATGAACACCGGTTTCTGCATCGTCTTCCTCTCGCTTTTACTTCCAGTTGTTTTTTTTCTTATTTTCTTTGTGTATTTTTGTTTAGTTAATTACCCGCCTGTCGGTAACTTTGGGTCCGGGTATTGTTCTCGGCCCAGTCTGTCTGTCTGTCTGTGTTTCTGTTTGTGTCTGTTTCTCCGTTTTTCTGTCTGTCTGTCTGTCTGTCTGTCTGTCTGTCTCGAAAATAACTCGAGAACGGTTTTACAAATTTACACCAAACTTTGTACTGTAGGTCTGATTATATCACGTAACACAAGCCATTCATTAAACTTCTGTGTCCAATCAGCGGGGTGAGGGGATGGGGGCGGGAGGGGAAGGGAGGAGGTCAGGCGGAGAGGGCAGGGGCGGGGGTCCTGGGGGTGGGGGCGGGGGGTGGGTGGGGGCAGGGTTGAACTGTTACGTCTTTTGCTTCACTATTTATTTAATTGCTCAGATTTCGAAGTACTGTACGTGTCTAAAGTAATTGATAAATACTTTAGAAAATTACACATTCAATTAAATAAGTATAATAATGTATAAAATAAAATAAAAATAAAAAAAAATTAATTAAACAATAAATGATGGAAATTGAAGAACACAAAGAAAACAGGAATAAAAATGAGGAGGAAATGAAAGAGAAAACGAAAATAAAAACCAGAAACGAAACGATATTCCATTTTTTCATTTTAATTATTATTTTTTTTTTAACACTTTCCACTAATCTATTTTACATAATTTACAAATCTACTTACTTATTTTACTTTTCACAAACCCACTTTACTTTTTACTTATATACTTTCCTTTATCTACTTTACACTTTAATTATCTACTTTTTACTTGTCTACTTGACTTTATTTCGTCCACTTTCATTACCTTCCTCCTCTTCCGTTCATTTCCTTTTCTTCCTCATACTTCTCCTTCCTTTCTTTCATTCTCCTTTATTCCTCCTCGTTATCTTCTTTATTTATCTCCTTCGTTTCCTTCATTCTCCTTCATTATCCTCTTCCATATTCTTCTCCTTCCTTTCCTTCAATCTAATCCATTCCTCCTCCTCCTCCTTATCCTTCTCTTTGTTTCCTTCATTCCTCCTTATTCATTTCCTTCCTTTCCTTTATTCTCCTTCACTCCCTCTCATTATCCTTCTCTTTTTCCTCCCTCCTTTATTTGCCCAGGTGTTTATCTTCTACGAGTCTTCGCTATTCCTTTGCTTCTGTCGTCGCAACGAGAGTACAGCAGACACAGTAACGAGAGTACAGCAGACACAGTCACGAGATGACAGCAGACATAGCAACGAGATGACAGCAGACACAGCAACGAGAGTACAGCAGACACAGTAACGAGAGTACAGCAGACACAGTAACGAGATGACAGCAGACACAGCAACGAGAGTACAACAGACACAGTAACGAGATGACAGCAGACATAGCAACGAGATGACAGCAGACACAGCAACGATATGACAGCAGACATAGCAACGAGATAACAGCAGACATAGCAACGAGATGACAGCAGACAGTAACGAGATGACAGCAGACACAGCAACGAGAGTACAACAGACACAGTAACGAGATGACAGCAGACATAGCAACGAGATGACAGCAGACACAGCAATAATAGAACAGCAGATACAGCAATACAAGAACAGCAGACACAGACATAAAAGAACAGCAGACACAGCAATAAGAGAACAGCATACACGGCAATAAGAGAACAACAGACAGCAATAAGAGAACAGCAGACACAGCAATAAGAGAACAGCAGACACGGCAATAAGAGAACAGCAGACAGCAATAAGAGAACAGGAAACACGGCAATAAGAGAACAGCAGACACAACAATAAGAGAACAGACAGCAATAAGAGAGCAGCATACACAGCAATAAGAGAATAGAAACACGGCAATAAAGAGACAACAGACACGGCAATAAGGAACAGCAGACAACAATAAGAGAACAGGAAACACGGCAATAAGAGAACAGCAGACACGGCAATAAAGAGAACAGCAGACACACGGCAATAAGAGAACAACCAGACAGCAATAAAGAAGACAGAAACACGGCAATAAAGAACAGCAGACACGGCAATAAGAGAACAGCAGACAGCAATAAGAGAACAGCAGACACAGCAATAAGAGAACAGCAGACACGGCAATAAGAGAACAGCAGTAACAGCGCCGTGGAGAGCATCACGTAAAGGCTGTTAAGTGGGAGTCCTGCAGGATATTAAACCCGGGACGAAGGAACTCTCGACCTTTAGGACACCCTCGACGCAGGACACACTCGACGCAGGACACACTTGACGCAGGACACACTCGACGCAGGACACACTCGACCCCTAGGACACTCGACCCCTACTGGGATACCTCCACCCCTAGGGATTTACCCTCGACCCTAGGACACATCGACCTCTGGGACACCTTCCACGCAGGACACCCTCGACCCTAAGTTTTCCCTCGACCCCTAGGACACTCGACCCCTGGGACATTCACCCCTAGGACACACTCCACCCCTAGGACACACTCGACCCCTAGGACACATCGACCTCTGGGACACCTTCCACGCAGGACACCCTCGACCCCTAGGACACCCTCGATCCCTAGGACACACTCCACCCCTAGGACACCCTCGACCCCTAGGACACACTCGACCTCTAGGACACACTCGACCTCTTGGAAGCCCTCGACAAGAAAATGTAACAAGATCATTATGAGGAAGGAACGCATCTTGAAGTCATCCGTTCTCCTCCTCCTCCTTGGTAAGCGTTTCAGGTACAGACAAGCAACGATTTATTTAATTATCTTTTTACCTGCGTTTGGTTTTCTTTTCGCTCGTCAATGTTTCAGAATGAATTAAAGATGAAACACTTCTCGAGTACAATGTTTTACCTAAAAATATAAATTACAAATATTTATTAATATTTATCGCTGCAATCCTCACTACATCAACACGGTACGATATTCCTCTAAAGAAACGTTTTAAGGTTAGGTTGAGTAAAACGTTTGATCTCAGATAATAAAACACACGATTATTTCAGTCTTACAAACGTTTCAGTACCAAGCAGTGACAATACCAGTTTGGAGAAATGTTTTATAAACCAAGTGAGAGTAAAACGTTTTAGCTCACATACTAAGAGCCACGATTATTTCACTCCAACAAACATTTCAGCACCAACCAGAGTAACAATAGCTCTCTCTCTCCCACTTGGAAAAAAAAAAAACGTTTTTGTCAAGAGTGAATGTCGGGGCGCTCTTATAGGTTTTGAGCCCCAAGAAGGAGTTGATACGTTTAAAGGGGACTAACTCTCTGGCGCTTTACTGTAGCTGTTGTTATTTTTGTTAATGGTTTAGGCAAGAAGTTAGGACTACAGTAGGGGTTCTGGTTCATGGTGTATGTTAAGGTGTGGTTATGAGCATTCCAGGATATTTTGTGACTTACTTTTTCTCTCGACTGTTTTCTTTCACATATTCTTCTTCTTCTTCTTCCTTCTCCTTCTTTTCTTTCCTCCTTCATTTCACTTCCTGTTTCTTTTATATATTTTTCCTCTTCTCTTTCTCCTCTTCCTTCTCCCTTCTTCTACTTCCACCGCCTCTTCTTCTGCTTTTTCTTCCTCCTCATCCTCCTCCTCCTCCTCCTCCGTCTTTTCCCCCTCCTCCTCCTCCTCCTCCTAGAACATGTGCATCAGGTCCTCTCACCCCAGCGACGCACAGGATGATTTAATTAGGCAGGTGTACCCAGGTAGACGCTCCCTCCTTCCTTCCCTTCCCCTTCCTACTATACCTTACTTCTTCCTTTACTCTTTACTTTCCTCCTCTTTACCTCCCCCTCATTCTCCCTCCCTCCTTCCTTTCTCCCTCGTTATCCCCGTCTTCCATCTTCCTCCCTCCGTCTTTCCCCATTAACTCCCCCTCACTCTTACTCTCCCCTTCCCTTCCTCCTTTCCTCCATCTTTCATTCCTCTTCCCTCACTTCATCTTTCATTCCCCTTTCCTGTCTCCCTCCTCACTCCTCCCATCCTCACTCCTCCCATCCTCACTCCTCCCATCCTCACTCCTCCCATCCTCACCTCCTCCCATCCTCACCTCCATCCTCACCTCCCATCCTCACTCCTCCCATCCTCACTCCTCCCTCTTATCTCACCAGTCACTGCTGTCGTTCCTGCCACGCTCCATCATGCTCCATTATATTCCATCATGCTCTATTATAATATATCATGCTCCATCACGCTCTATTAAGTTCACCCACGTTCTGTTATGTTCCACTATATGACTGACTGACTCACTGACTGACTCACTGACTGGATCACTGACTGACTCACTGACTGAATCACTGACTTAATCACTGACTGACTCACTAACTACATGACTTCTAACTACACGACTTACTGACTGACTGACTCACTCGCTCACTCACTCACTACATGATTGACTGACTCACTAACTACACGACTGACTGACTGACTGACTGACTGACTTTTATCTTTTCATTTAACTGTAAGAAATAAAAGACACTAAGAACAGACGATAAAGAGAGTAAAACGATAATGATCAAACCAAGTAATAATTGGCAATAGAAATAAGGAATAATAATAATAATAATAATAATAATAATAATAATAATAATAATAATAATAATAACAATAATAATAATAATAATAATAATAATAATAATAATAATAATAATAATAATAATAATAATAATAATAATAATAATAATAATAATAATAATAATAAGCGATAAAAGGAATAAGAAAACATAATAAATAATATTATACGAAAATTATCATGAAATATCCCATGTAACTCTCTCTCTCTCTCTCTCTCTCTCTCTCTCTCTCTCTCTCTCTCTCTCAATAAGTGGAGATATTACACAATACGGAGATGGTATAGAGCAAGAGACGATAAATGACAATAAATAAAGATGGAAATAATAAAGAACAGTGGACGACAACGACAATAAAGAAGCAGAACTAATTAGTAATGGACGATAATTGTTAATAAAGAAGTGTGATAGGGATTAAGGGGCGATAATTGACAATAAGGACCAGGAGGCGATTATTGAGACGATTATCCGGTAACAGGGTTTGGGGCCAGCCTATCGTTCTAACTTAAGGGTTTGGGGCCAGCCTATCGTTCTAACGTCAGGGTTTGGGGCCGGCCTATCGTTCTAACTTAAGGGTTTGGGGCCAGCCTATCGTTCTAACTTAAGGGTTTGGGGCCGGCCTATCGTTCTAACTTCAGGGTTTGGGGCCGGCCTATCGTTCTAACTTAAGGGTTTAGGCCAGTCTATCATTCCTACTTCAGGGTTTAGGGCCAGCCTATCGTTCTAACTTAAGGGTTTAGGACCGGCCTATAATTCTTACTTTGGGTTTAAGACCGGCCTATAATTCTTACTTAACATCCAATCATAATATGGCACAGCACTTACCTCTAATGGCAAGATAGCTGATACACTAAGACTACAGTATGTCCATATATTGTACCAAGCAACATCACAACACTGTACTGGCAACACTAACACTCAACGCCCTCACCACCGGGGTCTCATGAACACCCTTTGTGACTTCTCTCTGTAATCTTTTTTTAAGGTATCACACAAAGGGTGCACAATAAACTAGTTGCTCTCTAGGGCAAAATTAAAATATCTTTACACACACACACACACACACACACACACACACACACACATTACTACTACTACTACTTTGCTGTCACTCAGAATCGATTATGACGATCATCCAGCAATCATGCAATGATGTGAGTTATTAGGGATGTCACCTAGGTTGGTGAGTTTTGAGGTGACTAAAGACACCGATACGGGACCCCACAGCGTCGTTCACATTCGTTGCACATGTGGAGGGCTCCATCTACTGCGGGAGGGACGGTGGCAGCGTCTTTCCGGCGTTGGCGCTTGTCTGCCTCAGTTTGCAGTCGGGCTAACTCGAAGCATTGACACCTTCTTGTGCGGTGCTAATCCAAGTGTTACGATGTGAAATAATCGTCTCCCAGGTGAGGGGGTCGATTTGGAACTTTTTCAGGTTTGTCTTAGGACTATCCTCATACCTTTTCAATTACCCGCAACACTGCGTTTACTATTCGTTAGGTGACTGTAAAGTAGTTGGTGTCAGCAAGAATACTGGCATTTGTTCTCTTGTCTTCCTAGCAAACTCGGAGAATGGAACGTAGACTATGTTGGTGAAAGTTTTCAAATGCCTTGAGGTGCCTCCTGTATGTGACCCATGTCTCACTGCCATATAGCAGGGTAGGGAGGACCACTGCTCGATATACGTGCAGCTTTGTAGATAATTTCAGCACCCTACAGCTGAAGACACGATTTCGGAGTCCGCCAAAGGCTTGAGATGCACATCTGATCCGATGCTGAATCTCTTCATCGATGTCTGCGATGGTGGACAGGTGGGAGCCGAGATACCGAAAGTGGGCAACATTAGAGAGGGTAGTACCGTTAAGCTGGATGCATGGTGGAAGTGTGTCCGAACCAAGGGCAGGATGAAAGAGAATCTGAGTCTTACGTACATTCACCTCAAGGCCGAAGTGTGCATACGCGTCTGCGTAGGTGTTCAGGATCTCCTGTAGGTCGCGTTCAGTGTGAGCAACAAGGGTGAGGTCGTCTGCATACTGAAGGTCAGTAATGGAAGCTGCCGACACCTTTGTTCTTGCCTGGAGTCGTCTTATGTTGAAAAGACCCTTCATCCGGCACTGGATGTTGACCCTCCAGGCTATATTGGCATTGGCACGAGTAAGGAAGGCAGCCAAGAATATGGAAAAGAGCTGGTGCCAGTACACACCCTTGTTTAACTCTGACTGGGTGTCGTTGTGCAGGACACTGCCGTTCATGCCATCGTGGAGTTGCTTCACAATGACGATGAATTTTGGTGGGCAGCAAAAACGGCTGAGAGTCCACCAGAGGGCTTCCCTGTTGACCTAGTCGAAGGCCTTGGTTAGGTCGATGTAAGCCATGTACAGGTCACGACGCTGTTCTCTGCACCTTTCTTGTATCTGTCGGGCAGCAAAGATCATGTCAGTGGTGGCACGTGATGGTCTAAAACCACATTGAGATTCTGGGAGGAAGTTATCCGCCTCAGGAAGAAGTCTGTTTAGGAGGACTCGGGTGATAATCTTGCCAGCTACGGAGAGCAGCGAGATCCCACGGTAGTTGCCACAGTCTGGCCGGTCTCCCTTGTTCTTATAAATATTGACAAGGGAGGCGTCTTTAAGAGCTTGGGGGTTCTCACCCTTTTCCGTTATATTCTCTAGGAGAGAGTGGAGACGGCTGGTAAACAGAGGTCCTCCTGCTTTATACACCTCGGCTGGGATTCCATCAGGCCCTGAGGCTTTGTTATTTTTCTTCTGTTTGATGGCAGTAGCTACCTCCGCCAGGGATGGGGGATAGCTGAGGTGGGTCAGCACTGGATGCTGGGGGACCTGCTGGGTAGTGAGGACATCTACATCGGTGTTTCGGTTGAGCAATAAATGGTAGTGCTCTTTCCAGCGCTGAAGAAGGCCTTCATCGTCTTTAATTATGAGGTTATCATCAGATGAGCGGAGGTGGGCTGCGCCTAAAGTGACTGGCCCATAAAATGTTTTAGTAGAAATGAAAAATTCGCGCATCTTGTGCTCATCTTCAAGTTTTTGTGCTTCACGTGCTTTATTTTTAAGCCAGTCGTTCTTTAGATTGCAAAGTTCCCGCTGGGCAGCCGCTTTCTTCTTGCGGAAGGTATCAGCTTTGGTTCGAGACTGAGGGTTGTTCTACCAGTCAGTGAAAGCAGCACGTTTATAATCGATGAGTACTTTCATTTCCGGGTCATTTTCATCAAACCAGTCCTGGTGTATTCTTTTGATCTGGCCGAGGGTCTCTGCAGGTTTTTGCCTTAACAGTATTAAGAGTATCCCATTCGGTACTGGGATTCACATTGTTTGCTGTTGGGTCGTTTATAAGTCCATGTTTGAGCTGCTATCTGAAAGCATGTGCTACGGCTGAATCTTCCAGATGCTTAGTATCAAAACCTCTTCTGGAGGCTTGTTGCCTCTGCCGTTTTGGGGCGACGTGAAGTGAGAGCTTTGATCTGACAAGTCGATGATCAGTGTCACATTGGTCTGAGCCACGCATGCCACGGGTGATGAGGACATCTCGGCAATCCCTTTCTCTGACAATGATGTAGTCAATGAGATGCCAGTGTTTGGATAGTGAGTGTTGCCAGGAACCATTGAACTTGTCGGTCTGCCTAAACAAGGTATTGGTGATAGTGAGGTTGTGTGCAGCACACTTGCTGAAGGGGAGTAGCCCATTGGGATTACACTTGCCTACTCCATTTCTCCCTATGGTTCCCTGCCAAATGTTAGCATCTCTGCCAACTCTGGCATTGAAGTCGCCAAGGAGCACAACCTTGTCTTCTCTGGGGATAGAGGTTAGCACTCTGTAGAGGTCGGCGTAGAAGGCCTTCTTGATGTCATCCTCTGCATCCAGTGTTGGGGCGTATGCACTGATGAAGAAGGCATGACATGAGTGATTCAGTGGGACTCGAAGCGTCATGAGGCGCTCGTTCATCCCAATAGGTATTTCAGTTAGCCTGTGTAGGATACGTTGGCGGATGGCAAAGCCAACAGCATAAATGCGGTTTCTCTCCGCAGCAGGCTTACCGTTCCAGAAGTGTAGCCAGACCCCCGTTCTTTGAGTTCACCCTCATCTGGGAGCCAGCACTCACTGATGGCTGCTATGTCGATGTTATACCTGGCCAGCTCTTTTGCCACAGGAACAGTTCTTCTATCAGGACGTGCATTTGTGCCAGTATCCAGAAGGGTCCTGACATTCCATGCAGCGACCATAAGAGGTTGCATGGTTTGTTTTTGCTTGGATCTGTGATTTTGGTATTGTTTTCGACCGCAAAAGGATGACTTTACTGGGTGCGGTTGCCCAGTCAGGTTTAGTTTTTAGGCAGACTATGTTTAGGGCACCTTGTCTCGCCCCCTCCCCATATGGGGTGACCAGAGTGGCTCCCCAAAAGGGCTGCTCAATCGCACAGACAGGACCGGATTGCACTGCTGCCTAGATCCCAGTGCATAGACGACCATCTTATCTGTGCCGCCCATGTGCAGAGTTGTGACTGGAAACTCCAGGCAGTCATCTCTACCTGTCCCCGTCGCCACTCGTCCGTCACCATAGGACTTGTGGGAGAATAGGGGTTTTGATGATGATAAGAGGTATGATGAACTGGATGATGGCTGCATGTGAGTTGATTTATGTGGTGAGGCAGGAGCGCAGGCTGCAACCACACATCTTGGCTCTTCCTTTTCCTGATCCAGTGGTGCAAGTGTTGCAACGACTGGGGAGAGGGAGAGTCGCAATGGACTGCCGATAGCCCAGTTTGTTGTGTTTCACCTTTGTCGCCTCTCCATCAGGCATTGCCTTTGTCCACCGGTGTAGTCGTTGGGTTTCCATGGTGGTCACCTCTTCCACCTACACCGCCGTTGGGGTCTTGTTGGAGCTCTGTAAGCATGTCTGCCTGATGTGGGGCTCCACCGCAGATTTTTCGTTCGGGGTTTACTCCCGTAGCCTTATACCTGCCAAGGTTAATCCGCAAGGCAGTGGGGCGGAGGCTGGTAAGCGCCAGGGCGTGTCCACATACCAGTGGGCCTATTCGCCGTCCCTCTGAGCTCCACTGCTACTCTGAGATCATCTGCTGATTTAGCCTGGGCCCACGAGGCATCCAGTTACCGTGTGTTGCCACAAGGAGGCACAGCAGGCTGTGTACTGGCAGGGAAGACTTATGCAAGTTGCTTCCCTGTTCGCCACGAGGGCTAGCCAGTGGTGGCAGCTGAAAGCGAGAGGGACCAAGCAGTGCTTGCATCTTTACACCAACATAATGCTGCCACTCTAGACGCATTTCACTATCCTGTGTGTGGCTACACACACACACACACACACACGCGCGCGCACACACATACACACGCAAATGCACGCACGCATGCACAAACACACGCACACACACACGCGCGCAACACACCCAATCACACATCACTCACCTTTACCACACATCTCACACACCTGCAGCATACAACACACACAGCTACCACACACCACCACCACCACACACAACACACACCACATCTTACCTCACACACCACACCCTACCACCACCATACACACCCCCATCCTCTCCACACACACACACACACACACACACACACACACACACACACACACACACACACACACACACACACCACAATTTAAAATAGTGCAGAAGCTTTGTGTGGGTTAACGAGGGAGGCTGCCAAAACTCTCTATAGTGTCAGTCTGATGAATGAACGACGCGCTACCAACACATTGCCGGGATGAATCTTCCTGGGAGACAGACAGACGGACAGACGGACAGACAGACTGACAGAAAGAAAGAGCGCAAGAGAGAAAAGAGATACTGGTAAATATGTGTGTGTGTGTGTGTGTGTGTGTGTGTGTGTGTGTGTGTGTGTGTGTGTGTGTGTGTGTGTGTGTGTGTGTATAAACCTCCCTACACACACACCACACCCTTTAACACACCACCACACACCCTTTAACACACCACCACACCCTTTAACACACCACCACCACACCCCTTTAACACACCACCACACACCCTTAACACACCACCACACCCTTTACCACACACACACCACACCCTTTAACACACCACCACACCCTTTAACACACCACCACCCCTTTACACACCACCACCACACACCTTTAACACACCACCACACCCCTTTAACACACCACCACCCTTTTACACCACCACCCTTACACACACACCACACACCCTTTTACCCTTTAACACACCACCACACCCTTACACCACCACCACACACCACACACCACCACGCCACCACACCTTTAACACACCTTTCCACACCACCACACCCTTTAACACACCACCACCACCACACCACCACACCCACACACCACCACACCCTTTAACACACCACCACACCCTTTAACACACCACCACCACACCCTTTACACACACCACCACACCCACACCACCACACCCTTTAACACACCATCACCACACCCTTTAACACACCACCACACCCAACACACCACACACCCACACCACCACACCCTTTAACACACCACCACCACACCCTTTAACACACCACCACACCCCTTTAACACACCACCACCACACCCTTTAACACAGCATATATCTCCCTACACAAGGTACTACACAAACTTTACAGAACACAACCACCCCTCTCCTTCCTCTCCTCCCTTTTCTCCTCTCCTTCCTCTCTCCTCCTCCCTCCCTCCCTTTCTCCCTCTTTTCCTTCCTCTCACTCTTCTCCCTTCCTTTGTCCCCTCTCCTTCAACTCTTCCTTCTCCGTTCTTTCTCCCCTTCTCTCCTTTCTCCTCTTCCTCTCCTTTCTCCTTCCTCTCTACCTCCGTCTCCCCCTCTCAACCCCTTCTCCCTTTCTTTCTACCTCCTCCTTCCTCCTCCTCCCCTCCTCCTTTCCCACACCATCGCCATGTTGAATTTTGGCGAAGTCGAGTTAGATTTTAAAAAATTATTCCCGTTTACTAAAGTTTTCTCGTGTGCGTGAAAAGACTGTGAGATTGGTTTATTGTGTTGCCGTTGTGTGTGTGTGTGTGTGTGTGTGTGTGTGTGTGTGTGTGTGTGTGTGTGGTGATGCGTACATGGATAGCAATGTTGTTGTACCTGACAGAGAAAAATGAATATATTTTAATCATTCTAACATCAAATCTCAGTTGTATTATTCACACATAAATTGAAATGTGTGTGTGAAACGTAGGTACAACTTCAGTCATTTATATTTTCTTATTAATATTTCTCCACAGTCATATATATTTTCCCACAGTCATATATATTTTCCCATAGTCATTTATATTTTCTAACAGTCATTTATATTTTCTCCACAGTCATATATATTTTCCCGCAGTCATTTATATTTTCCTACGGCCACCAATATTTTCCCACGGTCACCAACATTTTCCCATGGTCACCAACATTTTCCCACGACCACCAACATTTTCCCACGGTCACCAACATTTTCCCACGACCACCAACATTTTCCCACGGTCACGTCAATTTTCACACCTGCAGGAAGACCTTCCAATAATGCCTCTGACACCTGTTGGCAGACCAAATCTCATCATTTCCCCTCCTGTCTTCCCCCTCCCCCCTCCTGTCTCCCCCTCCTGTCTTCCTCCTCCTGCTGTTCTCTCCTCCTCCTGTCTTCCTCCTGTTCTCCCTCCTGTTTTCTCACCCCTCCCTCCTTCCCCTTGACCTCACAGGAATATGGCTTCCATCAGACACTCAGACACTCAAAAGATGTAGAGAAAATCAGAAGACAAAAAGATCAGTTTCATCAATATTTAAAAAAACAAAAATTGTGTAGCCTATATAGACGAACCCTCGTGTGTGTGTGTGTGTGTGTGTGTATGAGTATATGTGTGTGTGTGTGTGTGTGTGTGTGTGTGTGTGTATGTGTGTGTGTGTGTGTGTGTGTGTGTGTGTGTGTGTTTAGAATGGCCAATGGGAGGATGATAAACACAAGCCGAGTTATTTTGGTGTTAAGGGAGAGAGAGAGAGAGAGAGAGAGAGAGAGAGAGAGAGAGAGAGAGAGAGAGAGAGAGAGAGAGAGAGAGAGAGAGAGAGAGAGAGAGAGAGAGAGAGAGAGAGAGAGAGAGAGAGAGGATTATATAACTAAACATAATATCTATTACTATAAAATAATTAAATATGTACACTACGAATTTAACACAAAATACACATTAATAACTAAACAAATTATACTGTACAAATAGGTAAATATATATATATATATAATTAAGGAAATCTATAACTTACTGAACACATATAATTATATAGAATCTATACCTATATTAAATAAATGAAACAAATAAAGGAATATAGTAAATTAAATCGATATAAAAATAAATATCAAATTAGATATAAAATAAATCAAATAAATTAACCAAATTACATACACAAAAAATAATCAATTACATAAATACCCTAATTAACCTGGGGAGAAAGGTAATTAAAGGGATCTAAAGCAAAATCAATGGATAGTTAACAAATCACTGAAATAATAAAGGTAGTAAATTATTTCCCAGGTAAAGGTGACATTACATACAGTTCTTGGGCAGGAAATATTTCATTCTTTTATTTATTTATTTTTTTAAGTGAATCCGGAGGTCAATCATGGGAGACACGAACAGAAAATGGAACACGGTACAAAGAGAGCAGAGAGAGAGGTAGGGAGAAGGAGAAGGGAGGAAGAGAGGGAGGAAGAGAGGAAGAGAGGGAGGTAGGGAGAAGGAGAAGGGAGGAAGAGAGAGAGGATGAGAGGGAGGTAGGGAGAAGGAGAAGGGAGGAAGAGAGGGAGGAAGAGAGGAGAAGAGAGGAAAAGAGGGAGGAAGAAAGGAAGTGGGGAGGAAGAGAGTGGGGAAGGGAGGAAGAGAGGGAGGTAGAGAAGAGGTAGGGAGAAGGAGAAGGGAGGAAGAGAGGGAGGAAGAGAGGAAGAGAGGGAGGTAGGGAGAAGGAGAAGGGAGGAAGAGAGAGAGGATGAGAGGGAGGTAGGGAGAAGGAGAAGGGAGGAAGAGAGGGAGGAAGAGAGGAGAAGAGAGGAAAAGAGGGAGGAAGAAAGGAAGTGGGGAGGAAGAGAGTGGGGAAGGGAGGAAGAGAGGAAGTAGGGAGAAGGAGAAGGAGGAAGAGGGAGGAAGAGGGAGAGGTGGGGAGAAGGAGGAAGGAGGAAGAGAGGGAGGAAGAGGAGGAGAAGAGGAAAGAGGGAGGAGGAAGGAAGGAGAGGGAGGAAGAGAGTAGGAGAAGGGAGGAAGAGAGGAGAAAGAGAGGAAGAGAGGGAAGTAGGAGGAAGAAAGGAAGTTGGGGTGGAAGAGAGGAAGTAGGAAGGAAAAAGGGAAGTAGGGAGGAAGAGAGGAGAAAGTAGAAATGAGAGGAAAGAGGAAGGAGGGGGTGGAGAGAGTGGAAAGGGGAGGAAAAGAGAAATGAAGAGAATGGTAGAGGAGGAAACAGGGAGCTCGGAAAAGTGTAGAAGAGAGGATAAAAGAGGAGGAAAGAATAGAGGAAATAGTAAGAGGAGATAAGAGAATACAGGAGAAGGAGAAGCAGAGTGAGTACAAGAGGAAAGGAGACAGACAGACGGACGGACAGACGGACAGACGGACGGACGGACAGACAGACAGACGGACGGACGGACGGACAGAAAAGAAAGAAAGAAAAAGAAAGAAAGAAAAGAAAGAAAGCTATCTCACTCTGTCTCTCAGTTGAAGGTCAGTCATATCCTTACCTACAACACAAAAGCTGGTGAGAGAGAGAGAGAGAGAACCAAGAGACAGGATAAAAAGAAAGTGAACGAAGGAGAATAAAAAGAAAATGGAAGAAAGAAAGCAGGTGAAAGAAATAAAGAATAAAAGGGATAAGAAGGAAAAGAAGAAAGATGAGGAGGAGGAGGAAAAAGGCGATAGGTTCAACAGGTAAAGAAAGCAATGAAAGAGAATAGGAGAAAGATAGAATGAAAGGAAATGAAAGGATAAAGTGAGTGAGAGGGACAGGATAAAAATAAATAAAGAGGAAAAGGGAGAAGAGATGAATAAAAAGAGGAAATATGATTAAACAAAGAGAGCATCACATCATCACAGGTGACATCACTAATAAACACCTGTACAGGTAAAACAAGTTCCCATATCGAGGTTCAGTTAATTGAAATTTGGGTATAACCGGATTTTCCTTAATTGAGTTATACCGGCGAACCGAATCTCGCGTTACTGGAGCCTTGTTTGTGTTTCAGGGGCGGGGGGTGTAGGGGGAGGCGTAGGGGGGCGTAGGGGGGCGTAAGGGGACTTAGGAGGGCGTAGGGGTAGGGTGGGGATGTATATTGGACGCCCACCTGTCACATATAGTCCCATGACACCGCCCTTACCTGGCGAACACCAGGAGGCAAGGGGCGTCGTGTGTGGGAGGAAGAGGGAGAGGATGGGAGGGATAGGAGTAGGAGAGAAGGGATAGGAGGGGAAGGAGGGAGGGGGAAAGGAAAGGATAGAAGGCACATGAAGAAAGTGGAATGGAAAGAGAGGGGGAGGGAAGGGAATGGAGGGGAGGGGAGAGGAAATGAGGGGAATGGAAGGATAGGGGGGAAGGGAAGGGGAGGGTTGGACAGGAAGGTAGGGGAATGGAAGGATAGTGGGAAGGGGTAATGGAAGGACAGGAAGGGAGGAATGGAAAAGAGGAATGGTAGTTGGAATGGAGGGAAAGCGAGAACTGGAATACAGGGGTAATGGAAAAGTAGAGCCTAGAAGTGGAGGAATAGAATACAGGAAATGGAGGGATGGAGTGTGTTGGGATGGAGTGTGTTGGGATGGAGTGTGTTGGGATGGAGTGTGTTGAGATGGAGTGTGTTGAGATGGAGTGTGTTGGGATGGGTGTGTTGGGATGGAGTGTGTTGAGATGGAGTGTGTTGGGATGGAGTGTGTTGGGATGGAGGTTTGGGATGGAGTGTGTTGAGATGGGTGTGTTGGGATGGAGTGTGTTGGGATGGAGTGTGTTGGGATGGGAGTGTGTTGAGGTGGGTGTGTTGGGATGGAGTGTGTTGGGATGGGTGTGTTGAGATGGAGTGTGTTGGGATGGAGTGTGTTGGGATGGAGTGTTGGGATGGGTGTTGGGATGGTGTGTTGGATGGGTGTGTTGGGATGGAGTGTGTTGGAGATAGAGTGTGTGTTGAGATGGAGTGTGTTAGGATGGAGTGTGTTGAGATGGGTGTTGAGATGGGTGTGTTGAGATGGGTGTGTTGGGATGGGTGTGTGTTGGATGGAGTGTGTTGAGATGGAGTGTGTTGAGATGGAGTGTGTTGAGATGGGTGTGTTGGGATGGAGTGTGTTGGGATGGAGTGTGTTGAGATGGGTGTGTTGGGATGGAGTGTGTTGAGATGGAGTGTGTTGGGATGGAGTGTGTTGGGATGGAGTGTTGGGATGGAGTGTGTTGGGATGGAGTGTGTTGAGATGGAGTGTGTTGAGATGGGTGTGTTGAGATGGAGTGTGTTAGGATGGAGTGTGTTGAGATGGAGTGTGTTGAGATGGGTGTGTTGGATGGAGTGTGTTGGGATGGGTGTGTGGGATGGTGTGTGTTGGTATAGTGTGTTGGTATAGTGTGTTAGTATAGTGTGTTAGTATAGTGTGTAGGATGATGTGTGTTAGTATATGTGTGTTAGTATGTGTGTTAGTATAGTGTGTGAGGATGAGTGTAGATGGAGTGTGGTGATGAAGTGTGTTGGGATGGAGTGTTAGGATGGAGTGTGTTGAGATGGGAGATGTTAGGATGATGTGTGTGGATGGAGTGTGTTAGTATGGTGTGTGAGGATGATGTGTGTTAGTATAGTGTGTGAGGATGAGTGTGTTAGTATAGTGTGTGAGGATGATGTGTGTTAGTATAGTGTGTTAGATAGTGTGTTAGTATAGTGTGTAAGGATGATGTGTTAGTATAGTGTGTTGGTATAGTGTGTTGGTATAGTGTGTTAGGATGGAGGTGTGGGATGGAGTGTGTTGGGATGAGTGTGTTGCGATGGAGTGTGTTGGGATGGAGTGTGTTGAGATGGAGCATGTTAGGATGATGTGTAAGGATGGGTGTGTTAGTAGTGTGTGAGGATGATGTGTGTTGGTATAAGTGTTAGGATGATGTGTTAGTATAGGTGTTAGCATAGTGTGTTAGTGTGTGTGTGTTAGTATAGTGTTAGGATGATGTGTGTTATGATGTTGGATAATGAGATGTGTGTATGAGAGTGTGTTAGCAGTGTGGTGATGTGTGTTAGAGTGGGCCGTGTGTTGGAAGTGGAGTGTGTGGATGTTGCGTGTTAGCATGGTGGATGAAGTGTGTTGCGATGGAGGTGTTGATGGAGTGTGTTGAGATGGAGCATGTTAGGTGATGGGAGGTGTTGTAAAGGTAGATGATGTGTGTTAGTGTGTTATAGTGTGTATGATGATGTGTGTTAGTGTAGTAGTGTTAGGGATGATGTGTGTAGAATGGAGTGTGTTAGATGATGTGTGTTAGTGTGTGTATGATGGGAGGTATGATGGAGTGTGTTAGTATAGTGTGTTGGGATGATGTGTGTTAGTATAGTGTGTTAGGATGATGTGTGTTGTGATGGAGTGTGTTATAGTGTGTGTAGGATGAGGTGTTGAGATGTGTGTTAGAGTGTTGATGATGAGTGTGTTAGTATAGTGTTGGATGTGGGAGAGGAGTGTGTATGATGGGTATGATGGGTTAGTATAGTGTGTTAGTATAGTGTTAGATGATGTGTGATGGAGTGTGTTAGTATAGTGTGAGGATAGTGTGTGAGATGGCAATAATAATAAATAACAAATCCAAGATGAATGAATAATACACCCAATACACTGAATAATAACAATAGAATAATGAATAAACATGAAGAAAACGATGAATTAATTACTAGGATCAATAACTAAACAAAACCCGAAATAGTGGCAGTGGGCTGTGGTCGCCAACCCTCAGTACCTAACGATAACATCTTGACTGAGATGAATAAACAAAACGATGTATAAACTACCAGTGTTATACATTATATTTAAAAAAACAATGTTTAATAAAATCTATATGTAAATGATCATGAACAAAAATTGCCTACATATACAAGAATAAAATATTGAAAATAAAAATCGAAATATTTAAATAATGGATACTTCTACCACACGCATATAAACACAATCACCAGAATGAATAAAGTGAAAGATATTGTGTATTATGTTTGAGGGTAAAAACGTTTGGGGGTAAAAACGTTTGAGGGTAAAAACGTTTGGGGGCAAAAACGTCTGAGGGTAAAAACGTTTGAGGGTAAAAACGTTTGAGGGTAAAAACGATTGACGGTAAAAACGTTTGAGGGTAAAAACGTTTGAGGGGAAAAACGTTTGAGGGTAAAAACATTTGAGGGGAAAAGAATTGAGAGGAAAACGTTTCATAGGAAAAAAGTTTTAGGCCTTTAAAGCGAAGAATATATTGTCTACCCTAACAGGAATAAATTCAACAAAACTATTAATAAAAAAATTATATATATATATATATATATATATATATATATATATATATATATATATATATATATATATATATATATATATATATATATATAAAATATATATATATATATATATATATATATATATATATATATATATATATATATTAAAAATACTTCTGTAAATCCTTAAAATATTATAAGAAAAATATATGACAAATATTGAATAAACTCTCATTAAATAAAGTAGATAAAAACAAATGAATAACTATGAACATTCTGAATAACATCCAAAACATAGCAAATATAATGTTATGAAAAGTATATAACATTGAATAATATCTTGATGTTTAACGCAGAGACCTGAGGGGAGGGAGGGAGGGAGGGAGGGAGGGAGGGGTGGGAAGGAGGGTGTAAGGGAGGCAGGTGAGTTGAGGGAAGGAGGGGTATAAGGGGAGGGAGGGGTGCGAGGGGGGGAGAGAGAGAGGGGGGATGTGAGGGGAGGAGAGAGAGAGGGCGTGAGGGAGAGAGAGGGGGGAGTGGGGAGGAGTGGGGGGAGAGAGAGAGGTGGGAGGAGAGAGGCGACCTTCATCACACACAGTCACAACATTCACAAAAAACACTGTTGAACTCATCGCAATATATAATCTGGTGCAACTTCTTGGACTGATAGGGGGCAAGGGGAGGGGCAGGATGATGGTGAGGTGAGGGAGGGGTTTGTTAGATGTCTAGGTAGTGGGAGAGAAGGAGGAGTCGTCGTGAGGGGGGTTGCCGTAATGAGGTAGTGAGGGTCGGTGATAATGTATTTAAGGAGAGGAGGAGGGGAGGAGGGGCAAGGAGGATTAGAGAGAGAGAGAGAGAGAGAGAGAGAGAGAGAGAGAGAGAGGCAGGAGGGCCGTGGTCGCCAACCCTGAGACATGAGGCCTGGCACTGTGAGTGGGTGATTGATGCTGGATGAAAGAAAAGAATTTGAGGTGTTATATATACTGTATGTGTGAGGTCTGGACATACACATACACGCACACTCTTATCACTAAAATGCATACATATACACACCGCCTCCACCACAATATGCATACACATCACCACCACAATATACAAACACACACACCACCACAATATACACACACCACCACAATACACACACACACCCACCAATATATACACACACCACCACAATACACACACACACCACCACAATACACATACCACCACAACACACTACACACCACCACAGCACACACACACACCACCACCACAATATAACACACACCACCACAATACACACACACACACCACCACAATAATACACACACCACACCACACACGCACACACCACCACCACACACAATACACCAGCACACGCACACACACCACCACATACACACATACCACCACAAAACACACACACCACCACAACATACACAACACACCACACACTACACATACACCACCACCACAATACCACCACATACACACACACACCACCACCACATATACACATACCACAAAACACACACACCACCACCACACATACACACACACCACAATATACACACACACCACCACACACATACACACCACACACACACCACCACCACACACATACACACACCACCACACAAACACACACACCACCACAATACACACACACCACAATATACACACACACCACCACAATACACACACACACCACCACACACACACACACCACCACCTGTACACACATACCACCACCTACACACCACCACACACACACACCACACACACACCATGACCCCACACACACCACACACACCACCACACCACATACACACACACCACATATACACACACACCACCACATACACATATCACACACACACACCACCACACACACACCACCACCACAATACACCACACATACACACACCACCACACACATACCACACACACCACCACAATATACACACACGCCACACATACACCACACACCACCACAATATACACACACACCACCACCACACATACACACACCACCACATATACACACACACCACCACAATATACACACACGCCACCACAATATACACACACACACACACACACACACACCACACAATATACACACCACCAATAACACACACACGCCACCACAATATACACACACACCACCACACACACATACACACACCACCACAATACACACACCCACAATATACTCACACCACCACAATATACACACACCACCACAATATACACACACACCACCACAATATACACACACACACAATATACACTCACACCACCACAATATACACACACCACCACAATATACCACACATTCAATATACACACACGCCAACAATATACACACACACCACCAACACACACACACACACCACCACAATATACACACACCACCACAATACACACACACCAGCACCACAATATACACACACACACCACCACAATATACACATACCACCACAAAACACACACACCACCACAATATACACACACACCACCACAATATACACACACGCCACCACAATATACACACACCACATACACACACCACAATATACACACACCACAATATACACACACACCACCACATTTACCACACCACCACAATATACACACCACCCACAATATACACACACACACACACACACACCACCAATATACACACACACCACCAATATACACTCACACCACCACAACATACCACACAATCAACACACACACCACCACAAATACACACACGCCACAATATACACACACACCACCACAATATACACTCACACCACCACAATATACACACACCACCAATACATACACACACCACCACCACAATATACACACACACCACCACAATATACACACACACCACCACAATATACATCACACCACCACAATATACACACACCACCACAATATACACACCACCACACACACACACACACACACCATCCAATATACACACACCACCACACACCACCACACCACACATAAACACACACCACCACAATACACACACACCACCACAATATACACACACACCACCACAATATACACACACATACACACACACCACCACAATATACACACACACCACCACACACACACACACACACCACCACAAATACACACACACACACACACACACACACACATCACAATCTATACACACACAGAGACTGGTAGACCTTCCTCGCTGCTCAGTCGATAAGCATACAGCTAGTGTGCGTCGCAGCCCCTCCCACGTCCATCAGCCCTCCCACACCTCACCAGCCCCCTCCCACGTCCATCACCCCCCCACACTCATCAATCGCTCCCACACTCATCAGCCCCCTCCCATACTCACTCCCCCCACACTCATCTCGACTCCTACACTCATTAACCCTCCCACATTTATCAGCCCCCTCCCACACTCATCAGGCCCTTCCCACACTCATCAGCCCCGTACACTAATCAGTCCCTCCCACGTCCATCATCCCTCCTACACTCATCAACCCCTCCCACACTCATCAGCCCCCTCCCACACTAATCAGCCCCTCCCACACTCACCACCACACCACGTTCATCAGCCCTCAGCCCCCTCCCACACTCACCACCACCACACCACGTTCATCAGCCCTCAGCCCCCCACCTAATCAGCCACCTCCCACTAATCAGCCCCTCCCACACCTCTCCACCACACCACGTCCATCAGTCCTCAGCCCTCCCACACTAATGAGCCCTCCCACACTCCACGAGCCCTCCCACACCTCACCACCCCACCACGTTCATCACCCCTCAGCCCTCCCACACTCACCACCCCACCACGTTCATCACCCTCAGACCCTCTCCCACTCACCACCCCACCACGTCATTACCCTCAGCCCTCCCACACTCACCACCACACCACGTTCATCAGCCCTCAGCCCCTCCCCACACCTCATCGGCCCTCTCATACGTTCATCAACCCTCCCACACTAATCAGCCCCTCCCACACTCATCAGCCCTCCCACACTCATCAGCCTCCTTCCTTCCTTTCCATACATCCCCGCCAGGTAAACCTCCGCCAACACCAGCAGTCCTGACGCACCTCTCCACAATAGCAAGCTTGTGAAAGTTGCGTCAGGCGAAGGTGCGTTTACCTCCTTTTTCTCTTGCGGTGACACACACACACACACACACACACACACACACACACACACACACACACACACGAGCTTGCTAACAAACTGAATTGAAAAGCACACGCCAGTGCAATTGTCCAATCTTCCTGCTTTCGTCTTCAACTCCTCCGTCGTTTAAAATCCCTCGGAGTTCCCACACCTGAGCTGTGGCGTGCTTACTCAACATTCATTCTTCCTAAGCTCACCAATGCTTCGCCTGCCTGGTCTTCCTCCTTAAATGCCACACAAAGAGAACACCTAGACACAAAGCAGAAGAGGGCGTGCAAGATTACCCCCCCCCCTACTCCACATATCAAGAAGCGTTCAGTACACTAACCCTCTCAGCTCTCTCTGAGCATCACCATGATCTCATCTGCAAGTTTGGGGAGAAGCTTCTGTATCATCTTCGACACCGTCTCCTGCTCCCACCCGAGATCCGCAAATTGCTGCTTGAAACCACAACCGCATCCAGCCCATACGAGCACGTATTGATTGTTATAAGAACAACCCAATCACAACCATTGTAAAAATTATTAACAACTCGTACTTAACCAGTGTGTTCACTCCCAGCCAATCTCACTTTTGTATTGTTGCTGTGTTGAAATTCTTTGTTAAATGACCCTCCCCTTGTGTGTATATATATATATATATATATATATATATATATATATATATATATATATACTTGAATCACTTATGTCACTAGTATATTACTTTCCAATCAAGTGACTCACTCCCAATTATGTAACTTTCATCATCTCTGTTGACTGTATACTCTCAGTCCTTTGGCTGCCATGTTCTTCCAATTAACCGTTAATTATTATTACCATTATTATTACCAGAGACGGACTGGCCATGGTGCCTTTGTGCCATGGCACATGGGCCCCCACAGGCATTCATTATGGGCCCTCTTTCCTCCCCTTAAAAATAAGATTCGAAAGAAATTCAGGTATTAACCGGATTTTTCAATTCTAACTACATTGAGTCAACGACACGTGGACGATGGGGAGGACGGTCTCTTATTCACTATTAACTATTGGCATCATGATTGATGGCACAGTTGACATATCAGGAAATGATCAGATGAGTGAGCGCTTCTTCTCAAAAAGTGATAAACCTGGTGACATGTGCATAGATGACTATCAGTACAAGTGGGGTGGAATGGGCCCCAACTCATAATTAAATGGCACAGCCTCCAAACACTGCCCAGTCCGCCTGATTATTACACACACACACACACACACACTTTAACATGTAGTAATCGAGATGAGACTAAATGTTGTATAATAATTCCTAGAGATAATGGTACAGCATTTATCAGGTGCCGCTATGAGTGTCCAGGCTTCTACTTGGCTAAGTCATGTCAATATTGTTGTTATTGTTCACCTTATGTCAATATTTTTTTTGGCTAAATAAACTTTCATATATTAATATCAACATCAACATACAAAAACACACGCTCACCTCCCCTACACACGCAAACATGTCCCCACACACACGCCACCAAACACACAAACATGCCCCCACACAAACATGCCCCCACACACACAACTATTCCCCCACACACACACCTCCCTTTCATCACCAACCATCAAATAAGAACAAGATCAACGTAAAGGTTTAAGGTCGCCGCCGTCACCACACAAAACCCGGTAACAACGCCCTCAAAGACTGAAGAGAAAATATTTATTAAAATGACCTGACCTGACCTGACCTGACCTAACCTAACTTAACCTTTACAAAATATGAAGAAAAATGTAATGACCTGACCTAACCTAAGCTGGCCACAACACCTTCAAAATATGAAAAGAAAATATTGATTGTAATGACCTGACCTGACCTGACCTGACCTGACCTAACCACATAATCTGGCCACAACTCCTCCATTGTATAAAGAGAAAGGATTGATGATACTGACCAGAAATATACCGAAAACCAACTAAACCTCACCACTAACACGTCAAAAATGGAATAATGTTATAATGTCAAAATATGATAGAAATATACCGAAAACCAACTAAACTAATCACAAGTACAGTCCCCTTCACTAGTGCGTTTACAGGGGCTTTTCATATATAAACATTCCACAAATCATTACATTGAGATATTTGTTTTAATATTGTTTTATTTTGATTTCATAATATGTTTACTCTTGCTAGTTTCCTTCTGTCGAATGTAAATAAACACAGACCTGCCACACTCTGCACAAAACCTGAAGAGCCCCTGTAAACGTACTAGTGAAGGGGACTAAGTAATAACCCACTTTTTGGCCTCGTAATTAAGTCTACCCTGTACGAAAAAAAAAAGTGTGTGCTCAAGAACCTAATTTAAATCCGTGAGGGAAATAACCACATCTCGGGAGGCGGAAGAAAGTGCTTCACAAGACTATGTTTACGGTTTGGTTCATTAAGCCAGCGAGGGACGAAACCCCGACGAAGGTGATGAAAGTGGATGGCGGTGGTGTGTGTGTGTGTGTGTGTGTGTGTGTGTGTGTGTGTGTGTATTGTTGTGATGTAAACAATAATAAGGGAATTAATATATATTTTTATTCGAGTTATAAATCTCTCTCTCATCACCCCACACACGCTAGCGTCTTGGGAGCGCCATCTGAGGTGACCATCTGTTCACCACCTACATCGAAACCCCCTTTTAGCTCTATCTCGTCCACCGACCAACATTGTGGGGTTCCACTGGACAGTAACTAGGTTAAACTGGATGGCGTAGACTCCGTAGAGGCTCCGCAAGGCTGATATAAATGTTCCAATAAGCGATAAGTTAAGGTTCCAAAGAAGAGAGGTCAGTGCTCTAAGAGGCGTAGAAAGGGCCCCATTAGATCAGAGACTGCACTGTTCTCGGGTAGGCTCCACAGGTCATCCATCCTAGGTTGTCTGGACTTCACCCCTCACGGTAATCAAGATTTACAGCCTCCGAGATAACCTATTCTGGCCAGACTCACGCGGGGTGTTGCAGGCTAATGGAGGTCAGTGATGTGGTGAAGCTTGTGTGTTGTTGTTGTTATTATTATTATTAATTATAGTACTTCATATTCTTGTTCCTACTACTACTACTACTACTATGACTACTACTTTCACACACTGATACTGAAACAGTTTAATTAGCCATAAGAGAACAGACACAGAGTGAACATAACAACAATACTGACACGTCTGAGCCAAGTGACCTAGCTTCAACACCAATCTTGACTCTAACCCCCCAAAAGAAACTCGACCTACCATAACGTGAGCTGACTTAACCCCTGGAGCATTAGAGTCCCATAACGTGACCTGACTTAACCCCCGGAGCATTAGAATCACATGTGGGCACAAAGCTTTGACAACAATAACAACAACTCCCATCAACACGTTAATATATCTTCCCTACCTCCCCCTACCCCAACTCCCCCTACCTCAACTCCCCCTACCCCAACTCCCCCTACCCCAACTCCCCTACCACTACCCCTACCCTACCCCCCCACTCCCCTACACACTCCCTACCTCACCCCCTACCCCCAACTCCCCTACACCCCTCACCCCCACTTGGTAAATTCCTAATTGGGCCTCCTTAGCTCCCTAACATTTTATTGCGGCAATTTGGGGGACCTTATCACGGCCGGTGCCACTAATGAAACAATATCAACCAACATGCTGTCCGTCACGCTGCTGTTTATCGTCTTATATTTGGTATTGTGACCTCTGTTGACCCGGTGTATGGTGTGTGACCTGGTGTTGACCTGGTATGTATTGTATGACCTCGTGTTGACCTGGTATGTGGTGTGTGACCTGTTGTGTGACCTCGTATGTGACCTGGTGTGTGGTGTGTGACTGCTGTTGACCTGGTGTGTGTGTGTGACCTCGTGTTGACCTGGGTATGGTGTGTGACCTTGTGCTGAACTGGTGTGTGGGGTGTGACCGCGTGTTGACCTGGTGTGTGGTGTGGTGTGTGACCGCGTGTTGACCTGATGTGTGGGATATGACCTTGTGTTGACCTGGTGTGTGGTGTGACCCCGTGTTGACCTGGTGTGTGGTGTGTGACTTTGTGTTGACCTGGTGTGTGACATCATGTTGACCTGGTGTGTGGTGTGACCTCGTGTTGACCTGGTGTGTGGTGTGTGACATCATGTTGACCTGGTGTGTGGTGTTGGATGTGTGTGTGACACTGTGTTGACCTGGTAATGGAGATGTTTGACCTGGTATATGGTAAAGACTAATGACCTCGTATAGATCTGCCACTCATGTCCTGTGTGTGTGTGTGTGTGTGTGTGTGTGTGTGTGACAATAATGGAACGCTGTAATCATACATCTCACCAGCGTGCCAAAGCCAATGTGGTCTTGGGCTAAACCTATATTTTTTTACACCATGTAATTTTCTCCACCAGATAAAAACTATTCTGAGAAATTTATTACTTACCTTAAGGAACAATAACGACTGTCACCCCTACACGACTCGCAACACTGTCTCACCTGTAACCAGAGAACAAATCAATTAGTAAAGAAGGATATAATATCAATGTAATCACACATAATATTACCGACATGTTGAAGGAAAAACTAAAACACATACTGTATACTGACTGTGATACGAACTTGGTGGCAGCGGTGGTATTTACGGCCATATCACCTACTTGCGTTGCTTAATTCTGCTATATTATCACCGCTACCTGTCGCTCCACCCACAATATCTTGACTCCAATAAACATTTACCAAGATCCACTGCCTCGTATATCAACACATTCATTACAGTGACCCACATACAATGTTTACTCACCATTCACCCACTGGACGCTGACAAACAGTTCGTGTTGGTACTGGCCGGCGTGTCTCATATTGTGATACAGGGCAGGCAACACAACCTTTCTTTGTTTTTAATTACAGTAGCGAGTCAGGGTGTTTTACTAGGCTATGGTTTATCATAAAGTAAACTTGAAGCATTTAATGGAATAGCTGAAATATAAAACAATCTGTGTTAGCTGGTTAATCCCCATAAATTATCGATATTTTTGTAGGTTCATTAAAATTTGTAAACACTGGCTGTCTTTATTGAATTTGAGTCGTATAACAAGTTTGTGTTAAGACTACTCGTAACAGAGCCAATTCAGAAAGGCGCCAGCTCTCCACGTGTCCTTGTACCAATTACTGTGATATATAAACACGGTCATAACGCAGGGAGGAGTAAAGGTCAACCGCTCATACCATCAAGGAAGACCACTACAGGACTCTGGCGATCGTTCGTCGGGCGTAATATCCGAAAGAGGGATTACCTAGGCTAGAGAGGAACGTCAGACGCTGTTGATTGGTTAAGTTCCAGCAATTTTTATGGAAGATTTTTATGGTGTAGCCGACCAGGTCTTATCACGACCGACCTCCTGCCACGACCGACCTCCTGCCACGACCGACCTCCAGCCACGACCGACCTCCTGCCACGACCGACCTCCTGCCACGACCGACCTCCTGCCACGACCGACCTCCTGCCACGACCGACCTCCTGCCACGACCGACCTCCTGCCACGACCGACCTCCAGCCACGACCGACCTCCTGCCACGACCGACCTCCTGCCACAAACAGTCTGTGTAACTCAGAGCACAACAATGCCTTCACCCCATTCTCGGCCTCACACACACACACACACACACACACACACACACACACACACACACAACAACACACACACACACACGTTATTATTCTTTTATCTATGCTTTATTATTACATTTAATTCTCATCTATCTTAATATTATTCTCATCAGTCTAATTCTTCTGAGAAATAGGCTGCTTCCTCATCATCTTTATCAAAAGGTGAGAAAGACCGGATATAAGACTGATCGTAATTAACAAACTAAAACTTCCCTCAAAACCATAAGGCAATATCAACCAGGTCAGGATAGGCGGGTATTATCATGGCATATAACAGTACCTTTAAAAATAATAATCTCATTCAGGAAAGTTATCTATCCGCTAGGTCAGTATAGGCGGAAATTAAAATGATGTAATATAAGAAAACAAACCCCGAGATGGTTTGATTAGTATCCCACTGTACAGGTAAATACAACGGGTCACCTTTACCTGTGTGTGTGTGGACCAATGTAAAGGTAAAGTCAATAACTCGTCTCGCTGCTACATTTTCGTCAGTAAACTTTGTAGAGACATTATTTTTATTTTTTTTATTTTATTTTTTTTTTTTGGGGAGAAACAAAGTGTAAATGTTTAGGAAATTTTCATAGTAGTAAACCTATTCTAAAAGCTGGAAAAATTATTAATAGATAAAAACATTAATTTGACTTCTCTCTTCTCTTGCATGGAACTAGTCCTCCTTCGAAGAGAAAGAAAGAGAGAGATAATATTACAAAATCTGCCAACTCTTACGACTTTAATTTTCTGAGGTGATGTGAGAATTAGATTAAAAACAGGAAAGAGAAAGATTATTGGAAAACCGCTGATACTAATTTTAACCCTTAGAGAGAGAGAGAGAGAGAGAGAGAGAGAGAGAGAGAGAGAGAGAGAGAGAGAGAGAGAAAATTACAAATTTGTCCATTATATTCTCTTGGTGGTCAGCAGCTAGTGGTGACTGGATGGTGAGTTTCAGCTGGTGGTGACTGGATGGTGACTTCAGTGGTGGTGACTGGATGTTGACCAGCTATGGTGACATAATGGTGACTGTAGCTGGTGATGACTGGATGGTGACTTCAGCTGGTGTGACTGAATGGTGACTGTAGCTGGTGATGACTGGATGGTGACTTCAGCTGGTGGTGTGAATGGTGACTAGCTGGTGATGACTGATGGTGACTTCAGCTGGTGGTGACTGAATGGTGACTGTAGCTGGTGATGACTGATGGTGACTTCAGCTGGTGGTGACTGGATGATGACCCAGCTGGTGATGACTGGATGGTGACTTCAGCTGGTGGTGACTGAATGGTGACTGTAGCTGGTGATGACTGGATGGTGATCAGCTGGTGGTGACTGGATGATGACTCCAGCTGGTGATGACTGGATGGTGACTTCAGCTGGTGGTGACTGAATGGTGACTGTAGCTGGTGATGACTGGATGGTGACTTCAGCTGGTGGTGGCTAATGGTGACTGTAGCTGGTGATGACTGGATGGTGACTTCAGCTGGTGGTGACTGAATGGTGACAGATGACTGGATGGTGACTTCAGCTGGTGGTGACTGAATGGTGACCGTAGCTGGTGGTGATTGGATGGTGAATTCAGCTGGTGGTGACTGCATGTTGACTCCAATTGATGGTGACTGGATGGTGACTCCAGCTGGTGGCGACAGAATGGTGACCTTTGCAGCTTGGACTGTGCGTGTTCTTGGACCATTGCCTGAGATCTTTATGTTTTCTGAACCATTGAGTTGACGCTTGTGGAGTCATCCCCTTGTTGACTGTTGTGGTTGGTTGTTGTTGTTGACATGTGTTCTAATTGATATTTTGTTGACTTTTTTGGTTTCATGTTGTCATTGTACTTTCTACAATAATCCATGTATTCCATTTAATACAAACAACAAGATAATTATAATATCATTGTCTTTTATAGTTAATGGTGTTTATATTACAGGTGAGGTATAACGATCAATATACTGTACTGCCTAACATATTAAGGAACATTTTAGCGTCCTGCTGCCTCGTGTAATCTTCCAAAGGTTAAATGGGATTGAAGCCAATTTGATGGAGGTGGGAGAGGGAGGAGATTTGGGAGGGAGAGAAGGGGGCAGGAAGGGAGGGGTGGGAGGAGGAGAGGATGTTGGGAGGGAGAGAGGAGGCTGGGAGATAGAGAAGGGACAGGGAAGGAAGGAGTGAGGGGGAGGGCTGGGAGAGAGAGAGAGAGAGAGAGAGAGAGAGAGAGAGAGTATAAGAAAGATTAGATTCTGATCCAATGTGGCCAGAAGACGCCAGATTACGGACGAGAGGGTAAGGGGGACACATCCTGACACATCCCTGACACACATCTAACACGTCCTAACACACATCCTTGATCACACATCCTGACACCACATCCTAACACGCATCCTTGATCACACATCCCTGCACCCACATCCCTAACACGCATCCTGATCACACATCCCTGACACACACACACATCCTTGACACATCCCTGACACACATCCTGACACATCCTAACACACATCCTTGACACACATTCTTAACACACGTCTAACACACATCCTTGATCACACATCCTGACACCCACATCCCTAACACACACTCCTTGACATTCTTAACACACGTCCTAACACGTCCCTAACACACATCCTGATCACACATCCCTGAACCCACATCCCTAACACATCCTGATCACACATCCTGACACCATCCCTAACACGCATCCTTGATCACACATCCACAACCCACATCCCTAACACATCCTGATCACACATCCTGACACCCACATCCCTAACACATCCTTGATCACACATCCATAACACACATCCTTGATCACACATCTGACACAAATCCTGACACAAATCCCTAACACAAATCTGACATACATCCTAACACATCCCTAATATACACACATCCCTAACACAAACATCCTAATACACATCACACAATCCTGGCACACATCATAACATACATCCCTGACACACACATCCCTAACACACACATCCCTAACACACACATCCCTAATACACATCCCTAACACAAAACCAGATAAACACTTCCTCAGACAGACCTCCTCCTCTTCTTCCTCCCCTCCTTTTCCTCCTCTTTCTCTCCTCCTCCTCCTCCTCTTTCTCCTCCTCCTCTTTCTCCTCCTCCTCCTCCTCCTCTTCCTCCTCCTCCTCTCTCCTCCTCTTGACCTTTGACTGGGGCATTAATTTCAACCTACCCACACACTCTATAATACTCTCACTCTACCTGGGTTGCCCACCCCCTTATTCACTGATCTCCCTGAAACAGTGATTAGGAGACACGAGGGATACGAAATGTGTTTAAGTTCAAATAAGGGTTCAGGGTTCGAATCTCAAATACTCGGGTTCAGGGGTTCGAATCCTCAAATACTCAGGTTCAAGGGTTCGAATACTCAAATACTCGGGTTCAAGGGTTCGAATCTCAAATACTCGGGTTCAGGTTGAATCCTCAAATACTCGGGTTCAGGGGTTCAGATCCTCAAATACTCGGGTTCAAGGGTTCGAATACTCAAATACTCGGGTTCAAGGGTTCGAATCCTCAAATCTCAGGTTCAGGGTTCAGATCCTCAAATGCTCGGGTTATGGATCTGTTCCTCTTCCCCAGCCGTACAAGACCTTACCTAACACCTAACCTACGGTACCATACCTATCACCTACCCTACAGACCATACCTATCACCTACCCTACGAGACCATACCTAACACCTACCCTACGAGACCACCCTAACACCTACCTACGAGACACCTATCACCTACAGACCATACCTATCACCACCCTACGAGACCACCTAACACCTCAAGGAGACCTACCTATCACCTACCCTACGAGACCATACCTATCACCTACCTACGAGACCATACCTATCACCTACCCTACGAGACCATACCTAACACCTACCCTACGAGACCACACCTAACACCTACCCAAGAGACCATCACCTAACACACCCTACGAGACCATACCTATCACCTACCCTACGAGACCATACCTAACACCTACCCTACGAGACCATACCTATCCACCTACCCTACGAGACCATACCTAACACCTACCCCAAGGGAGCCATACCTATCACCCACCCTACGAGACCATACCTATCACCTACCCTACGAGACCATACCTATCACCTACCTACGAACCATGCCTCCTGCCTACCATACCTATCACCTACCCTACGAGACCATACCTATCACCTACCTACGAGACCATATCACCTACCTAGAGACCATACCTTCCTACCCTACGAGACCATACCTATCACCTACCCCTAAGGCCACACCTAACACCTACCAGCACCCTACAGGCCATCCTATCACCTACCCTACAGACCATACTATCACCTACCCTACAAGACCATACCTAACACCTACCCAACGAGACATACCTAATACCTAACCACGAGACCTTACCTATCACCTACCCTACGAGACCATACCTATCACCTACCTACAGGCATACCTATCACCTACCTACGAGTCTTCACCTTAACCACTCCCTAACCACACACAGTTGACGGAGAGAGAGCAATTTTTCAGACAGAAGAATAGAGGAAAAAGGAGAAACAAAACGAATGGGAAAATAGAAAGAGAAAGGAAAAAACAATATATATAGAGAACAGACAAAAAAAAAAAAAGAAACAGACAAACAGAAAGATAAAAAGGAGAAGAGAGAAAAATAGAGATAAAAAAGAAAAGAGAGAGCATAAACAGACATTTACAGACATAAAAGAGACTGAGAGACAAAAATACAAGACAGACAGGAAGAAAATACAGAGAGATAGATAATGGGATAAAGAGACAGGCATAGAGAGAGACGAGATAGATAGAAGATAAATACATAGACGAGACAGAATGACTATAAAAAACACACGAAAGATAAAGATAAATAAGAATAAACTGAGAGAGAGAGAGAGAGAGAGAGAACAAATGCTAAAGGTGACATAACACAGTTCCACTCAAGCAAATATTCCTCTCTCTCTCTCTCTCTCTCTCTCTCTCTCTCTACCTCCTCGAACGCGGAAATACTGACCAATTTAATTAAAAACAACTGACCCAAACATTGTGAAAAAATATATCCGGTCTGAATATATCTTTCTCTTGCATGAATATATTACAGTGAGACCGAAACTAACTTGTGACTGTGTGCTGTGTGTGCTGTGCTGTGTCTGTGTGCTGTGCTGTGTGTGCTGTGTCTGTGTGTTGTGTCTGTGTGCTGTGTGCTGTGTGCTGTGTGCTGTGTCTTGTTGCTGTCTGCTGTGCTGTGTCTGTGTGCTGTTTCTGTGTGCTGTGTGCTGTGTCTGTCTGCTGTGTGTGCTGTGTCTGTGCTGTGTCTGTGTGCTGTGTGCTGTGTGCTGTGTGCTGTGTGCTGTGTCTGTGTGCTGTGTGCTGTGCTGTGTCTGTGTGCTGTGTCTGTGTGCTGTGCTGTGTGCTGTGTGCTGTGTCTGTGTGCTGTGTCTGTGCTGTGTGCTGTGTCTGTGTGCTGTGTCTGTGTGCTGTGTCTGTGTCTGTGTGCTGTGTGCTGTGTGTCTGTGTGCTGTGTCTGTGTGTGCTGTGTCTGTGTGCTGTGTCTGTGTCTCTGTGTGCTGTGTGCTGTGTCTGTGTGCTGTGTCTGTGTGCTGTGTCTGTGTGCTGTCTGTGTGCTGTGTGCTGTGTCTGTGTGCTGTGTCTGTGTGTGCTGTGTCTGTGCTGTGTCTGTGCGCTGTGTGTGTGTCTGTGTGCTGTGTCTGTGTGCTGTGTCTGTGTCTGTGTGCTGTGTGCTGTGTCTGTGTGCTGTGTCTGTGTGCTGTGTCTGTGTGTTGTGTCTGTGTCTGTGTGCTGTGTGCTGTGTCTGTGTGCTGTGTCTGTGCTGTGTCTGTGTGCTGTGTCTGTGTGTGTGCTGTGTCTGTGTGCTGTGTCTGTGTGTCTGTGTGCTGTGTCTGTGCGCTGTGTGCTGTGTCTGTGTGCTGTGTCTGTGTGCTGTGTCTGTGTCTGTGTGCTGTGTGCTGTGTCTGTGTGCTGTGTGCTGTGTCTGTGTGCTGTGTCTGTGTGCTGTGTCTGTGTCTGTGGCTGTGCTGTGTGCTGTGTCTGTGTGCTGTGTGTGCTGTGTCTGTGTGCTGTGTCTGTGTCTGTGTGCTGTGTCTGTGTGCTGTCTGTGTGCTGTGTCTGTGTGTGTGCTGTGTCTGTGTCTGTGTGCTGTGTGCTGTGTCTGTGTGCTGTGTCTGTGTGCTGTGTCTGTGTCTGTGTGCTGTGTTGTGTCTGTGTGTTGTGTGCTGTGTCTGTGTGCTGTGTCTGTGTGCTGTGTCTGTGTGCTGTGTGCTGTGTCTGTGTGTGCTGTGTGTGTCTGTGTGTGCTGTGTGTGTGTCTGTGTGCTGTGTGCTGTGTCTGTGTGCTGTGTCTGTGTGCTGTGTCTGTCTGTGTGCTGTGTGCTGTGTCTGTGTGCTGTGTGTGTCTGTGTGCTGTGTCTGTGTGCTGTGTCTGTGTGTGTGTGCTGTGTGCTGTGTCTGTGTGCTGTGTGCTGTGTCTGTGTGTGCTGTGTCTGTGTCTGTGTGCTGTGTGCTGTGTGCTGTGTCTGTGTGTGTGTGTGCTGTGTGCTGTGTCTGTGTGCTGTGATGTGTCTGTGTCTGTGTGCTGTGTGCTGTGCTGTGTCTGTGTGCTGTGTTGTGCTGTGGTAAATTTGTTGAATGTCTTGATGCTGTGTCACACAACAACCTTACACTGTGTTAACAGGATGGAATAATCCCAGAAGACCGGACAACTCGCCACCTGCACTGGCTAACCATTACCCCGGAACAGGAACCGCAAATCAATTAACACCCAGGTTCCCAATTACTGCTAGGTAGACAGAGGCAAATGGCGTAAAGAAACTTACCCATAGTTTAACCCCCTACACACACGACTACACATATATACACTCTCTAGCACATATATACAAACACCCTACCCACACACTAAATATACGTTATACACTCACAAGCAAACATAAGCAACCCCCCACACACACACAAACATTGAAAAATTCACACATACACAATGGAGTGCACAAGAGCCTCGAACTTTAAACCATAACACATATTTTAGGAGCACCTGCAGGGTTACTGTAATCTACGCAGCCCATTAATCTGTACTGTAACACAAGCCGAAAAGAAAAACGTTTATTTACTGGTTACGCACATGGCCCCAGCTGTTTATGCCAGGGTAATTTTCCCCCTCGACGTAGCGCTAATTTTTTTTTTCCCTTTTTGATGTGATGAGAAACTTTTTTTTTTCTTTTATATGATGAGAAACGTTTTTATGTGGTGATGAGAAACGTTTTTTCTTTGCCGTGGTGATGAGAAGCGTTTTTTTATATGTGGTAATGAGAAACATTTTGTTTTATATGATGTGGTGATAAACGGTTCATTTCCCGTGATGAGAAAGGTTTTTAAGACGTAGTGGTGAGATTTTTTTCGACCATGGTACTAAGAAACTTTCCCTCTCTCTCTCTTTGTTTTCTTTTTGCGGGGAATAGCCCACCCCGGCACAGGCCATCGACCCACAACGGGGCCTAAGGGGCAAAAAAATAAGAGTAAAAAGAAATTAAAAATATAATAGAAAAGACCATGTTCATCTACACCACGAAGATGCCAGAAAACCAACTTTTTAAAGTAAGACAGAGTATGGAAACACAAAAGGCAGAGCATTCCACAGTTTGGCTGTGTGAGGAAAGAAGGATGTACTATAACGGGTTATTCTAGTGTGACCGACATCCACAGAGAAACGGTGGGCACCGCGGGCAAGACGTGTGTTACGAGCCCACCGCCTTGCCGGCGGTACACAGGATGCCAAATCCACCGAACGTTGCCCGTTAAAGTACCTGTAAAAGAGATAGTGTGAAACAACATTGCGGCGAAGAGAAAGCGAAGAAAGTTTGTCAACTAAAGGAGGAGAGTTAATAAGAAGGATGCCTTTGATTCCACTATCTAACAATTGGACAGAAGAAGAGCCACCCCAGATATGAGAGCAGTACTCCAAGTTAAGACGAGTGAATCCCTTATATACTTGAAGCAACTGCTCAGGAGTGAAGTAACTACGGTATCTGTACAGCATTCCAGGCTTTGGGAGGCAGCTTTAGCAATGTTGAGGATGTGTGGCTTCCATGACATATTAGTATAATTAGAGGAAATGGTGAGGCCTAGCATATCTATTTTAGAATTTGGCAGAATGATTGCGTCCTGAAATATGATTGCTGGGAGATCATCTAATTTGGAAATGTGATTGGTAAATACTGAGTTTTATCACTATCGAATTTAACCAAGTTTCTACCTCCCCATTCGGAGATGCTGCACAGATCCGTATTGATAGATGAAACGATATCAGCTGTAGAGACAGATTTAGTTTGAGAATTAGGGAGAAGGGAAAAGTGAAGAAGAGTGAAGAGTAGAATCATCAGCATAAGAATGGATAGAATTAGTCGTAGTGTGAAGAAAATCATTGATAAAAAGAAGGAAGAGAGTAGGTGAAAGGACATAACCCTGTAGGACACCACTATTGCTAGAGAATGAGCGAGAGGTCGATCCCTCGACAACAACTGCCATGGATCGGTTCTCAAGGAAGCTAGAAATAAGAGAACAAAGTGGGAGAGAAACCATAAGAGGAGTTTAGAAAGCAAAGATTTGTGTCATACCCTGTCAAATGCTTTGAAGATGTCGAGGGCCACGACAGTTTCCCCATAATCCCTAAGAGAGGATGACCAAAGATGGGTGCAGTAGGAGAGCAGATCACCAGTAGATCTCGCCTGGCAAAAGCCATACTAGTGATCCGAACAAAGAAAGCGTTCAAGGTGACGGACAAAATGAGACTTTAAGATAGTTTCTGATAGTTAGAGGGATTAGAATGGTCACCCTTCTTTGGGATGGGCTAAACCGAGGCATGCTTCCAAGAAGAATGAAAAGTTTGGGTTTTGAGGCAAAGGCGAAAGAGGCGAGCAAGCACAGGGGCTAGAATTTCAGCACACTCCCTCAGAACACGAGGGGGTATGCCGTCCGGTCCATGCGCCTTACTCACATCCAACCTGGATAACACACCAGCAACCCTACGAGTGGAGATTATAGGAAAAGAGTTATCAGGTCGGAAGAGAGGAAAGAAAGAGGGAGTGCAGAAGTTATTACAGATGTTTTTGGTTAAGGACCAGAAGGATTTACTAGAAGGAGAGTTAGTCAGGTCAGCTGTCTTTCTTTTTTATAAATTCCGCTTGGCCCTACGAAGAATAGCCTTACAACGATTCCTAGAAGTAATGAAAGAGGGCCCTCAGAATTGTCTCCCCACTACGAAGCAACGAAACATTTCTTTTCCGTCTTGTAATGCTTTTTTTTCTCTCTACCATAGTGTTGAAAAAATTATATCCAAGAAAAATCCGTTTAAAAACACCAAGCAAGTTCAAAAAAAACACGCAGAAATAATATCTTTAAAACAAACAAACAAAATCACCCAACGCAAACTCTCCATTTAAACATACAAAATATTCCATTAGAAAAAATAAATAAAAATAAAATATTTATATAAAACACAAACTAGTCTTTTAAAAACATAAGCCAAGAAAAACAAAATCCCTTTAGGAAAAACACCCCCAATAAATTACCTTTTATCTCAATTAACCTCCTGAGTACGATATCTTAACCTCCTGAGTACGACATCTTAACCTCTTGAGTACGATAGCTTAACGTCTTTAATACAACTTAACCTCTTGAGTACATCTTAATCTCTTGAGTACGATATCTTAACCTTTTGAGTACGATATTTTAACCTCCGATATCTTAACCTCTTGAGTACGACCTAACCTCTTGAGTACGATATCTTAAAACACGTGATTATAATCTGTGTCCAACCTGATTTCAAAGAGTTGGGAGGGTGGGAAGTCTCAGGCACAGGTGACGTCAAATGCAAAGGTGAGGCTCAGTAATTAATGGGGTGCACCTGTCACCTACCTGTACAAAAGCTATATCGGTCACACCTCCAGGATACAGATGATAGGTGGCTGGATAAAGATAGATAGATAGATAGATAGATGTAAGAGGAAATGTTTTATGGCAATCTATCTATCTATCTATCTATCTATCTATCTATCTATCTATCTATCTATCTATCTATCTATCTAGGGACACGTCAGGTCCGAAAGTTAAAGAGTACCAATGTTTATCGACCTGACCTAACAAACCCTGAACTCCACGATGACAACAACAACAACAACAACAACAACAACAACAACAACAAACAAACAAACAAGGATTTACACGAAAAACACAAACAGGTCAATGGTTATGAAACTTCACTTGACAGAACAAACACACATCCCTCCACATCCCTTACACACATACATCCTCACACACATACTCACACACACAAAGTATACACATCACACACATCCCTCACACAGTACACAGTATATACATCAATACACATCCTTCACACATACAATATACACATCACACACATCACTCACACACACACAATATACAGATCAATACACATCCCTCTCACACGCAATATACATCCTCACACACAATATACAGATCAATACATCCCTCAAACATACATTATACACATCAACATCCCTCACACACACAATATACAGATCAATGCACATCCCTCAAACATACAGTATACACATCAACACATCCCTCACACACACAATATACACATCCCTCACACACATACACATATACAACATCCTTAAGTTAGATCAGTAAGGACGGTCAGGCTAAATCAATCAAGGTAGAAATTTACAAAAAAAATCACCTGAGAACTAAACACCAAAGCTTATTTCACTTAATGATTAAATATTAACCTAACATTAACTCAACCTACCTAACCTAACCTAACCTAACCAACCTACCCTAACCTAACCTAATTTAGCCTAGCCTAGTTTGGCCTAGCCTAGCCTAACCTAAACTAACCTAACCTAAACTTTGCCTCAACTAAACTAAACTAGCCTAACCTAAACTAGACTAGATTAGCCTAGCCTAACCTAACCTAACCTAAACTTTGCCTCACCTAAACTACAGACTAGATTAGCCTAGCCAACTAACCTAACCTAACCTAAACTGTGTAACTAGTGGGGTTCCTCAGGGGTCAGTACTGGGCCAATTCTTGTTCATAATCAACATAAACGATCTAGATACTGGGATCAGCAGTGACATAAGCAAGTTTGCTGATGACACCAAAATAGGGCGGCAGATTAATTCAGGGCAGGATGCAAATGCACTACAGGAGGATTTAAATAAACTGCAGGAGTGGTCAGAAAAATTACAAATGAAATTCAACACCAGCAAGTGGAGCGTACTTAATATTGGAAGAACAAATACTATCAATGTATACAGCCTTAACAACAGCAACCTAGAGAAGTCGACTTGTGAAAGAGACTTAGGGGTACTTGTAAACCTGGACCTTCGGCCTAGAAAACAGTGCGTTAATGTTTAAAATAAGGCAGAAGGTATCAGGTTTTATATCTAGAAGTGTAAGTAATAAGAGTGCGGAGGTCATATTGCAACTATATCTTGCGCTAGTCAGGCCTCGATTATGCTGTTCAGTTCTGGTGCCCTTATTATAGAATGGATATCAATTCACTGGAGTCGGTGCAGCGAAGAATGACGAAAATGATTCCGGGACTTAGAAACCTTCCATCTCAAGATAGATTAAAGAAACTAAACTTGCATTCCCTAGAAAGACGAAGAGTGCGGGGAGATATGATAGAAGGATTTAAGTGAGTGAAAGGAATCAATAAAGGGGATATAGATAAAGTTTTTATAATATCCGAGCAGGATAGGACTCGTAGCAACGGATTTAAGTTGGATAAGTTTAGGTTGGGAGGAGATAGGAAGGAACCTGGTTCACAAATACGGTGGTAGACGAGTGGAACAAGCTTAGCAACTTTGTAGTAAGTGCTGGAACGCTGGAAATTATTAAAAGGAGGCTAGATAGATTCTTGGACGATAGAGAGTGGTTGTAACTCTCGACAGGAGCTGCCATGCACAGGACAACCGGCCTATTACAGACTCCTTATGTTCTTATGTTAACTAACCTATCCTAACCTAATGTAACATAGTCTAACCTAATTTAACCTTCAACCTAATTTAATCTAATCTAACCAAACGCTAGCAACCTAACCTAAGCTAAATCCCCCAGGTAGCGCAAGGGTGAAATAAGCTGGGTTGTCTAATCTTCAGGTGATCCCCTAAAATAAAAAATAAAATAATATAATTAGTTTTGTTCGTACACTGAAAGACCTGATTGGAAAAATTTTGATAATCCCGTAGATTTTCCTCCTTGATTATTTGGTCAATGTCTGGATTATCTTCCTGTTACCTGGATTATTGACTTTAACGCCCGGATTATTAGAAAAAGCAACCACCTGTGTTTTTCATCGAGGTACCAGAGTTGGACTATTGACCAATCAGATGGATTATTGACCAACCAGATGGATTATTGGCCAATCAACTGGATTATTGACCAAACAGTTGAACTATTAGCCTTTCAGATGGATTTTTAACCTACCAGATGGATAATTGACCTATCAACTGGATTATTGACCAACCAGATGGATTATTGACCAACCAGATGGATTATTGACCAACCAGATGGATTATTGACTTATCACATGGATTATTGACTTATCACATGGATTATTGACTTACCACCTGGATAATTAAGTTCCTACCTTGATTATTGAACTACCATCCTACCATCTGGATAATTAAGCTCCCACCTGGATAATTGATTTTACAGATAGATTAGATAATTACCAACTGGATTATGTAGGTTAAGCCACTACTCACCCACTCCACCTCTCGCCCAGATAAAGCCCTTGAGTGTTACTTGTCCTAAGCCAGGTAAACACCATCTTACCTCACCTGCAATTACATGCACAGGTAAGATCATAGGTAAGACGGTATAATGAGGGTGTTACGGGGCTCAAGGCTTAATGATGTAGGCCTGAGGTAGGTAGGTAGGTGTGTGTGTGTGTGTGTGTGTGTGTGCGTGTGTGTGTGTGTGTGTGTGTGTGTGTGTGTGTGTGTGTGTGTGTGTGTGTGTGTGTGTGTGTGTGTGTTTTACCGCTCGCGTACCAACATTTCCTCTCCAAAAACATTAGTTACCCATTAAAAAGGATCAAAACAACTACCAACGTCAACAGAAAACGGCAATCATCTTTACAATGGCGCCTTCACTCAAGAACCCAAACACACTACACAACTAACAAACTTTTATCTTAACTTACTACTGTCGCTCGCCTCAACCCATCGTAACCTTACAGTCATCTTTTATACAAAGTTTACAGCTCACAAAACTCATTCTCGGCGCCGGTAACTTCCGTCCAGCGGCCAATTTATAAACGCCTTTGGTTCTAACTTTTTCAGCTGTCAGGACGTCATGAAAAATGAAAGTATTTCCTGGACGAGACAGACTGAAGAGGAGTTAAACTTTCGTGGAGTTTTCTTTTATTTCAGTAACTTGTTATGTAATTTTATTTTGCAATGAAGTCTTTTAGTGCAAAGTTTTATACTAAATTAATACTTTTCTTTTGTTATGTGACTCTGGGCTGACTCGTCAATGTTTGAAGGCTGGGGTGTAGGAGTGGGTAGTTCACCAGCTGTTGCTCTGAGTCACAAGAACCTGGTGCATGTACGGTACCACACCTCCAGGAATACCTAACCTAACCTAACCGGTTTTAGTCACCGTATTATAGAATGTATATCGAATCCCTATAAAGCATACAGAGGAGAATGACAAGACTAATCCCTGGCATAAGGAACCTTGAGTACAGAGACAGGTTACAGTATCTTAATTTGCACTCCCTCGAGAGACGTAGAGTGAGGGGCTATAAGATCGAGGTGTATAAATGGAAGTCAGGGCTGAACAAAGGGGACATTACAAAGGTACTCAAACTATTCAACCAGGAGCAAACTCGTAGCATTGGTTTTAAATTAAACAAATTTAGATTTATGCCGAGATAGGTAAACACTGGTTTGGAAATAGAGTAGTGGATGAGTGGAACAAGTTACCAAACATCATCATTAACTCGAACACGCTGGGTAGCTTCAAATATAGGTTGGACGGATATATGAGAGATAGGGGTTGGGTGTAAATTGAACTGCCTGTAGGCCCGCTGCAATTTACTCCATTCTTATGTTCTTATCCTAACATAACCAAACCTAACCTAACCTATCATATCCAACCTCACATCCCTATCCTAACCCTTCCTAACAAACAAACCTAACTTCTCAGTAAACCTTACCTAACATGTATTATAACCTAACCTAAACTAACCTTAGCTAATTTCACCTGAAGATGAACCACCTTAACCCTGCTTGTGAAGTAACAGTAGGTTAGGTTAGGTTAAGTTACTGTTAGGTTGCGTTACGTTCCATTAACTTTAGGTTAGGTTAGGTTAGGTTAGTATTAGTGTGGTTTAATCATCAGGTAAAATAAGTTGAGTGACTAATTCTCAGTAATTCTTTATGATTGATCTAAGATACTGTACATACAGACGGCTGGAGGAACCTTCTGGTAGATTTTAGATTTGAACCGCGAAGGGGCTAATTTATTGGGCACCCTTTGCATCCTGTGCAAGACGAAGTTCAAAAGCTTGCCTTCGTTCTTCATGCATTAAGGACACAAGTGCCTGAAGGGCCATGGGTTTTGTCAGCAAGTTACATAAAGTGACAGGAGGATGAGTGTGTGGGGGGAAAGTCCCGGTACAATTAATTTGTTTATGGCAAAGTTTGGAATACAATTTGCCTATTCTGAATAGTTCAGTCAGGCCTTGACACTGATGATGCTATCACTTTTCACTGCCACACAGGACAGAGGTTCATACATCAGGGAGATAATAGTATACCTGTAGGTCATATTCATGACGGTTGGGGACCTGTAGGAGGAGGTCATAAGGCAAGTGAGGAAGTAATGATAGAGGGTGTGAGAGGCGGGTCCACAAAGTTTACAAATATTGCATTCAGGCTCAGGGTTGTTAATGTACTCCCACAGGTACCCGTACCGTGTTGAGACCGAGTCAGAGGTTGATGTTATCTATAGTGGCGGTTCTCATCACCGGCTACTGCGCCATAGTGGCGTAGTGTGGCACTTCCTCGATGATACACACACAGGAGCTGAGATGAAAGTCAAGGGGTTACTGTTTATCAACACACCGAGTGATTCAAGGGTCTCTCTCTCTCTCTCTCTCTCTCTCTCTCTCTCTCTCTCTCTCTCAGTAACTGTCTGTGATCCTTCCATGCTGAGTCATATAAGCCTGTCAGCTGCCTCCCTACACTGTTACCTCAGCTGATGGTCGACTCCCTCTCTCTTAGCAGCGTCTCGAAGTTATAGTGAGGACAAAGGTGAGGATAGTGTTATCCTGAGGACAATCACTTATAGTACTACACGGATACGAAAAGTAAAGAGAAATAATGAAGTAACAGTAGCAAGAGAGGCGAAGACAAACACTGAGGGTTTCTTCCAAATGTATCACACTAAAGCACGAGATAAGATTGGACCAATACAGTCAGATACCGGCGAGCTAACTGATGAAGGGGGTGATGAACAATGTCCTGAACAGATATTTTTCATTTGTTTTCACAACGGAAAATTTAAAACATGATACCCGAGGCACCGACTATATAAAGAGATAGTGAAGAAAATGGATTAAGTGAGACAGTATATGACTGGTACCGATGTTAGTAAGCAAATAGACAAAGCTAAAGCCTAATAAGTCACCAGGTCCTGACGAGGTGTTTCCAGAGTATTAAAGGAATGTGAGGAACATCTTAGTATGCTCTCAGTAAACTTGTCCATCATATCATTAAAAACGGGTGTAGTACCAGAATCCTGGAGGATAGCGAATGTGCTACCGATTTTCAAAAAAGGAAGATAGATCACTATCCTTTAACTACCGTCCAATCAGTTTAACATCAATTGCAGGAAAATTTCTGGAACCAATAGTTACAACTCATTCACAATAACCTCGAGATATACAAATTGTTTAATGACTCCCAGAATGGCTTTACCAGAGGGTGTTCTTGTCTGACAAATCTTTTATCATTCTTTTCAACTGTTGTCGAATCAGTGGATGACGGACACGATTATGGTGTGGTTTACCTCGACTTTAGCAAAGCCTTCGACAAGGTCCCCCACGAGAGACTAATACATAAAGTGGAGGCTCATGGAATTGGAGGGGATATTCTGAGTTGGATTAGGGTGTGGTTACAGGACAGGAAGAAGAGAGTCAGCATTAATAGCACTAAATCCGATTGGAGTGACGTCACTATTGCAGTACCCCAAGGCTCAGTACTTGGACCATTACTTACGACATGGATATAGGTGCAGGCTGACAGCACAAAATAGGGCGTGTAATTAAATATAATTAAGAGTGAATAATTATAGGAAGATCTAAACAAACTGTTTTCGTGATCTGAAAAATTACATAAAATTTAATGTGAACAAATGTACTTAGCCTAGGAGATGTAAACAGAGAAGCCAGATACCAGATGAACAACGTTGCTATAGAGACATCCAACTGTGAGAAAGATTTAGGATTAATGATCAGCAGGAATCTTAAGCCAAGAAAACAGTATTTGCTCGAAACAAGGCTAACAAAGTACTTGGGTTCATACAAAGGAGTGTTATTTACAGACCAGCGAGGTTATCCTAAAACTATATCTTGCGCTTATGAGACCTCACTTGGATTATGCAGTTCAGTTTTGGTTACCGTACTGCAAAATGGATATAGAATCCCTAAAAAGGATTCAGAGGAGAATGACAAGACTAATCCCGGACTTTAGAAACCTTGAGTACAGAGACAGATTAAAGCATCTGAATTTGCACTCCCTCGGACGATAGAGCGAGAGGTGATACGATTGAGGTATATAAATGGAAGTCAGGGCTAAGCAAATGTGATTTAACATAAGTACTCAAACTATCCAAGCAGAGGGAACTCGGGGCAATGGTTTTAAATTGGATAAAATTAGATTTAGGGGCGAAATAGATAAACACTGGTTTGGAAATACATTAGTGGATGAGTAGCTTCAAATATATGTTGGACGGATATATGAGCGATAGGGGTTGGGTGTAAAATTTTAGATATTCGTAGTCTTGATCTGCCAGGGAGGTCCAGCGTGTGACTACCAAGCTGATTGTAAACACAGATTATGACGTAAAACACGTAAACAAACTATATTACTGACTTGTTTCGGTGAGGTGAGGTGAGGTGAGGTGCGGTGAGGTGTGGGGAGCAGGGGCATTGTACCTGTGTGAGCCGCGCCTCTATAGAATTACTGTGGCGTGGTACTGTACTGAGCGTGGGAGCAGGCGCCTCTGTGTGTATGCCGCGCCACAGATGATGGACACGCTCAATCAATTCTCATCACTGCTAATAAAGGCGCTTTAATGACTTATCATGATTTTGCCGTAGCTTTTCCGTCCTCAGCCCAGTGTGATAGATCTTCCGTCCTCCTGTGTGATGACCTCTGTATACCGCTGTGTGATGACTTCTGTATACCGCTGTGTGATGACTGGCCCCTGTGTGACCCCTCTGTATACCCCTGTGTGATGCCTCTGTACTTCTGATGACTCCCTGTATACCCCCTGTGTGATATACTCGCTGTGGATGACCTCTGTACACCCTTGTACAGTGACTCTGTATACCTGTGTGATGACTCTGTATACCTCAGCTGTGTGACTGACCTGTGTATGACACACCCTTCTGATGACTCCTGTATACCCCTGTGTGATGACTCCTGCTATACCCCTGTGTGATGACTCCTGTATACCCCTGTGTGATGACCTCTGTACACCCCTTCTGATGACTCCTGTATACCCCTGTGTGATGACTCCTGTATACCCTGTACACCCTGATGACTCCATGTGATGACTCCTGCATACCTGTGTGATGACCTCTGGCACACACTTCTGATGACTCCTGATACCCCCTGTGTGATGACTCCCCTCAAAGATGACTCCTGTATACCCTTTATGCCCTGTGTGATCACTGTATACCTTTGTGATGACTAGCAGTCCTGTATACCCCTGTGTGATGACTCCTGTATACCCCTGTGTGATGACTCCTCTATACCCCTGTGTGATGACTCCTCTATACCCCTGTGTGATGACTCCTGTATACCCCTGTGTGATGACTCCTGTATACCCCTGTGTGATGACTCCTGTATACCCCTGTGTGATGACTCCTGTATACCCCTTGTGTGATGACTCCTGTATACCCCTTGTGTGATGACCTCAGTGTTCGTCCTATAAATATCCACCAAACTTAACCTAACTTAAAATTAACTTACTTTAACCTAACTTACCTATTTTAATCTAACTAAAACTTTACTGAACGCACTTTAACCTAACCTAACCAACGTTTTAAGTACAATATACTACAACATTAATAAAACTTATGCTAAGATCACACGATAATGATGATGATGATGATGATGATGATGATGATGATGATAATGATGATGATGATGATGATGATGATGATGATGATGATGATGATGATGATGATGCTGATGATGATGATGATAATGATGATGATGATGATGATGGTATGATGATGATGATGATGGTGATGATGATGATGATGCTGATGATGATGATGATGATGATGATGATGATGATGATGATGATGATGATGATGATGATAATGATGATGATGATGGTGATGATGATGATGATGATGGTGATGATGATGATGATGATGATGATGATGATGATGATGATAATGATGATGATGATGATGATGATGATGATGATGATAATATTATCATCATCAATGTACTGTAAACAAAGAAACATTTTGTAATACAACACAACTGATCGGTCCATCGGACACAAAGTCACTAAGCCAATAAGAACAGATAGTTATTTATAGCCTCAGCTGATTGGTCCGTCAGGCACACAAATCTCACTCACCAAGCCCAATAAGAATACATACATTTAGTTATAGCCCAAGCTGATTGGTCCGTCAGGTACATAGAAACTCAATCAACGAGCCAATAAGAACACACACATTTAGTTATAGCCGAAGCTTATTGGTCCGTCGGGATACACATAATCACCCAGGTCACACCACGAGTAATCAGCGCAGGTAAAACACACACACACCTGAAGCCTTACGAAACTGTCCTTTGAACGAAGCCCAAAAGATGAAACACCAACTTAGTAATTGCTACGAGGAACAGTAAGTGAGTTTGTTACTGTGTTTAGAAAGTTAGTGAGAGTCGTGGAAGGCCAGTGACTGATGCAGATTGTAATTGTGAAAGTTTATTCGGAAACCTCATTACGTGTCCAAATCTAAGAGCTTCAGGGGAGGGATTTCCGGGTGATGGCAGTGGTCGTACAGGTAAGATGGCTTCAGTATGTCGTTAATTACAGGTGTGAATACAGGTAAGATGAGTTCAATGTGTCGTTAATTGTGGATACAGGTAAGATGGCTTCAGTGTGTCGTTAATTACAGGTGTGGATTCAGGTAACATGCCTTCAGTGTGTCGTTAATTACAGGTGTGAATACAGGTAAGATGGCTTCAGTGTGGGATTTTGTAGGTGTAACAAGGCGGCAGGTAACGTGTTTATGGGTAGGTGGAGAGTGAGGTTGGGTAGGTGGAGGAGGAGGTTGGGTAGGTGGAGGAGGAGGTTGGGTAGGTAAAACTTGTTGACAGAAAGGTGAAACTTGACGTCGAGTAGATAAAACTTGAACTTAGGGAGATGAAACTTGACGGTGAGTAGATAAAACTTGAACTAAGAAAGATGAAACTTGAGGGTCAGTAGATAAAACTTGAACTAAGAAAGATGAAACTTGAGGGTCAGTAGGTGAAACTTAAGCTTAGGGAGATGAAACTTGAGGGTCAGTAGGTGAAACTTAAGCTTAGGGAGATGAAACTTGAGGGTCAGTAGATAAAACTTGAACTTAGGGAGATGAAACTTGGGGGTCAATAGATAAAACTTGAACTTAGGGAGATGAAACTTGAGGGTCAGTAGGTGAAACTTAAGCTTAGAGAGATGAAACTTGAGGGTCAGTAGGTAAAACTAGGAAGGTGAAACTTGCAGGTAAATTGCTCTAATGACACGTTTAAATGGACTTAGTGAACGCTAAACTAGAGTAAATAAAATATAAGGGACTACATTAATATTTTCAACTCTCTCTCTCTCTCTCATCTATTCTCCCTTTCCTTTATTCTGTTTCTCACTCTCTCCCTTCCTCCCTTCACCTACCACCTCCATCTCTTCCCTCTCCTTACCTTCCTACTTATCCTCTTCATCCTCCCTCTCCTCCTCTTCCCTCTTTCTTTCTTCCCTTATTTTTGCCTCTCCTCTCTTCCTCTCACTTGACCTACCTAAACACCTCCTCTTCCTCACCCACTAGCACTCATGGTACAGGTTCGAACATTGAATATTCATGAGAATTAGGTCAGAGGAGGTAGCACTCTGACCTGACACCTGACCTGGGATGACCTGATTGTGTTGACGTAGGACGAAGTCTATTGCATATTCAGGGTGAGTTGGTCGCCTCCTTGCCTACTGTACATGGTGCGTCCGTGACCTAGTGTACGTGGTGGGGGAGGATGTTTTTGACCTATTTGTACGTTGTGTGGGGGTGTTTGATCTAGTGTACGGGTGGTGCGTCTATGACATAGTGTACGATGTGGAAGTGTTCTTGATCTAGTGTACGTGGGTGGTGCGTCTATATATAGTGTACGTGGGTGGTGCGTCTATGACATAGTGCGATTGTGAAGGGTGTTCTTGATCTAGTGTACGTGGGGTGGTGCGTCTCACCAAGTGTACGTGATGTGGGTGCATCCGTGTACGTGGGCTGGTGCGTCCGTGTCCTAATGTACGTGGGTTGGGGATGCACATGTCCTCCTTCTGGTAACAAGTGAAAAATCAAGTCCTTTTTTTTTCGGGCAATGTAACTCTGAATTCTGAAGATATCCGGGAGTGTAGGAAGACGAGGGGGGAGGGAGGAGGGGGAGAGGAGGGAGGGGGAGGAGGGGGGAGAGGAGGGGAGGGGGGGAGAGGAGGAGCAAGAGGAGGAGGAGAGATTCGCTAGCAAGAGGAGAGGAATGATAGAAATAAAGGATCAAATAAAGAGAAGAGAGATAAATCGGGGACAAGGTAAGAAAGAAGAAGAGAGAACGTAGATAATGGATGACAGAGGAAGAAAAGCGACCAAGATGGAAGAGGAGGAGGAAGAGGAAAAGTAAAAGGAGGAAGAGGAGAGGGAAGATTGCCGGAGCTGAGAGGAATATATAACACAAACACCAGAAACTCCTAAACATTTCAACTTCACAGACCAGCGGAGAGAGAGAGAGAGAGAGAGAGAGAGAGAGAGAGAGAGAGAGAGAGCACAAATTCTCCCGATGGATAATTGCAATCAACTATATATTTACAATTTACCCAAAACCTCGGTATTTCGTGAGATTGCAACAGGGTAATTACAGTGATCATTCCATAAATTACAATGACGAACTACGAGACAGAAAACTAAATAAAAATACACCCCCCCCCCAAAAAAAAAATTGACCTCAGGGCGATTCTTTCAGTAAACATTTTGTAGAGTCTCAACAACGATATTGTATCTTCTTGTTTCAGCCATTACACCATCGTCATTTATTATAGTTTAGAGATAATATTAATTCAATTCAATTCAATTCAATTCAGAAACGTAGGATATTTTTATTTCCCTGGCTGATTTATTAAAGACTAAAGCGTCATCCACTAAGGCGTCAGCTGATGGTTGTCAGAAATTTATCCATTTATTTTTACCAATTAACTGATCACAAATTTACTGCTAATGATTACAAAGTTCGCGAGAATTATGTTTAACTCAGAAATTATAAATAATATATAAGAAGAATGGAGGAAAGGAAGAAGAATGGAGGGAAGAGGAAGGGAGAAGAAGAAGAAGAAGAGGGAGGAGGAGAGATTTGAGAAGAGAGAAAAGAAAATCAGGTAATGAAGAAAAAATATAGAGAAACCAAAACTGACACAAAACAAGTTCTAACGCGGTAAAAAAAAATCAGAATCATCCTAGACAAAGAAAGAAAGAAAGAAAGAAAGAAAGAAAGAAAGAAAGAAAGAAAGAAGAAACTGAGAGAGAGAGAGAGAGAGAGAGAGAGAGAGAGAGAGAGAGAATATTACATGATAACTCGGCTTCTACACACACACACACTAACCTACTTCACGGGTGTTACCTGAGTACAAGCGACCGCCGAAGAGTGTAAAAAAAGTAGTTCTGTAACCTGAACCCGCATAAGGTGAAAGTTAACGTAATTATCCCCGTGTTCATTATCCCTCGTGTTCATCTCCTCGTGTTCATTATCCCCGTGTTCATTATCCCTCGTGTTCATTACCTTGTGTTCATTATCCCTCGTGTTCATTATCCCTTGTGTTCATTATCCCTCGTGTTCATTATCCCTCGTGTTCATTATCCCTTGTGTTCATTATCCCTCGTGTTCATTATCCCTCGTGTTCATTATCCCTCGTGTTCATTTGAATTACTTGTGTTGTTATTTAATGTTATGTTAGTTAGAGTACTTGATGGATAGCGTAAATCCACTTGATATTTGAGAGAGAGAGAGAGAGAGAGAGAGAGAGAGAGAGAGAGAGAGCGCATTACAGTAAGTCAACAACAGAAATGTAGTCAGTATCCTGCATGCTAATCTGTCCAGGGCTTCTGTGCTAATCCAGGGCTTCCATGCTAATCTGTCCAGGGCTTCCGTGCTACTCATTCCAGAACAGTAACATACGATAATTATAACTACGCCAGACGAACGGTTCCTCGTCTTTTGCCTGTAGTGGTGTTCTTATTTGATACGAGTTTTAATCACCAGACTACGACCATTATGTTAAGCAACAGTCAGCAGGGGGTAAAGGAACGAGCGAGCCTTAGAGAATACATGACATAACGTGAGTGAGTCAGGTAGATACGTTCACTCGTCTCCAGTTAGAAAGTCAATTAATGAACGAACCTTTGAGAATCCATCTTACCCGATGTGACTTAAATGAGTCAGGTAGATACGTTCTCTCATCTAATCAAAGCGAAAACTTAACGAGAAGCCAGAACCATGTGATTAGCCAGTCATAACGAGGGGGAGAGAGGCTTGACCTTAAAGACAAATATGACATTCGTACAATAATCATTCGCCGCTTATCAGAATCCTTACAAGGTAGTTACTAGTTGCACTCTTTGTCTCCAGTAAGGCACCGTGCCACTCTCTGTCTCCAGTAAGGCACCGTGCCACTCTCTGTCTCCAGTAAGGCACCGTGCCACTCTTTGTCTCCAGTAAGGCACCGTGCCACTCTCTGTCTCCAGTAAGGCACCGTGCCACTCTCTGTCTCCAGTAAGGCACCGTGCCACTCTCTGTCTCCAGTAAGGCACCGTGCCACTCTGTCTCCAGTAAGGCACCGTGCCACTCTCTGTCTCCAGTAAGGCACCGTGCCACTCTCTGTCTCCAGTAAGGCACCGTGCCACTCTCTGTCTCCAGTAAGGCACCGTGCCACTCTCTGTCTCCAGTAAGGCACCGTGCCACCCTCTGTCTCCAGTAAGGCACCGTGCCACTCTCTGTCTCCAGTAAGGCACCGTGCCACTCTCTGTCTCCAGTAAGGCACCGTGCCACTCTCTGTCTCCAGTAAGGCACCGTGCCACTCTCTGTCTCCAGTAAGGCACCGTGCCACTCCTCTGTCTCCAGTAAGGCACCGTGCCACTCTCTGTCTCCAGTAAGGCACCGTGCCACTCTCTGTCTCCAGTAAGGCACCGTGCCACTCTCTGTCTCCAGTAAGGCACCGTGCCACTCTCTGTCTCCAGTAAGGCACCGTGCCACTCTCTGTCTCCAGTAAGGCACCGTGCCACTCTCTGTCTCCAGTAAGGCACCGTGCCACTCTCTGTCTCCAGTAAGGCACCGTGCCACTCTCTGTCTCCAGTAAGGCACCGTGCCACTCTCTGTCTCCAGTAAGTCACCGTGCCACTCTCTGTCTCCAGTAACGCACCGTGCCACTCTCTGTCTCCAGTAAGGCACCGTGCCACTCTCTGCCTCCAGTAACGCACCGTGCCACTCTCTGTCTCCAGTAAGGCACCGTGCCACTCTCTGTCTCCAGTAAGGCACCGTGCCATTCTCTCCTACACCTCTCACATATTTAACGACTACGAAGATAATAATGACATAATCACGACACTTACTACATCACTTATACATAATTACACTTGTTATGATAGACCAAATTAATCATATGAAGGAAACGGGTTGACATAGATGAAAATTATCACGTGGAAGTAAATTAAGTACAATAATTTGCATAAGTGGTAGCACAAGCGTTCGGGTGTAATATATAGTTTATACAAATTAACTGATATTTACAACTTATTTACAGATACATTTAAATGAATTAACTGTAAATGAAGTAAACCACCAAACGCTCTTACAGTCTTTTATTTACTTTTTTTTTCAAGGCAGAAGTTATGTTTGACCCCCAATTCTTTTTACGATTTTTCTTGATACACTGTATATATTTTTTTCTTTTTTACAAGGTCGAGTTTTTCCTGTTTGAAGATACTAAATATGCAATGCTATATGTACAGAGGAGCCACACACACACACACACACACTGTTTACTCTCCTTGTGTAAATATATATATATATATATACAAAATACATAGATACATACACGAGTCTAGCGCTGTATCACTAATTCATAAGACCCGAGGATACAGTTATGTTAGTTCAGCCTTATATAATGTTACAGTGGTTTGTAATTACTGTACCAGTCTCTCTTCTCTCGTCTTTATCTATCTATCTATCTCAATTAACCTCCTTCTGTCAATTCTCTTCAATTTCTGCACGAATCCATAATTTTCATATTTATTCCATCTTTTATTTTCTCTTTCGACAAAAATCCACTTTCTTCACCTCCTACTTCCTCATTCGCAAATCTTCCTCATTTCTCATTACTTCGTATCGTTCCTCTTGAGAATCCACACGAGCAGGATCATCTTTGTTGACAATCCGACTGTAATCCGGCCATGTTTCACGAACGTAAACATGGGTACAACTTTCACACGAATCCCATAATCAGCAACGATGTTTCTTATCTTTCTTTCTTCTTATCCATCAATTATCTTAATGTTCTTTTATACTTCCTTCTTTCCTTTAGTTCTTCCTTCTCCTATTCATCATTCTTGGTCTTCCTGGTGTCGTCTTTTCGTCAATTCTTCTCTTCTCTTCGCCTCTTCCTCTTCTTATCTCGGGCTACGTAACTTCTCCCTAATGACCCACAATTAGAAATCCGAGTCTTCGGTTTTAGACTGCCTGCATTTCTACACGGATTTGCCAAGAGACACAGAGACACAGCTAAGAGACACAGCCAAGAGACACAGCCAAGAGACACAGCTAAGAGACACAGCCAAGAGACACAGCTAAGAGACACAGCCAAGAGACACAGCTAAGAGACACAGCCAAGAGACATAACCAAGATACACAGCTAAAAAACACAGCTAAGAGACACATCCAAGTTACACAGTCAAGAAACACAGCTATGAGACACAGCTAAGAGACACAGCCAGAGACACAGCAGCTAAGACACAGCCAAGAGACACAGAGACAGCTAAGAGACACAGCCAAAGAGACACAGCCAAGAGACACAGCCAAGAGACACAGCTAAGAGACACAGCCAAAAGAGACAGCCAAAGAGACAGCCAAGAGACACAGGCAAGAGACACAGAGACACAGCCAAGAGACACAGCCAAGAGACACAGAGACACAGCTAAGAGACACAGCCAAGAGACACAGCTAAGAGACACAGCTAAGAGACACAGAGACACAGCCAAGAGACACAGCCAAAAGAGACACAGCCAAGAGACACACAGCTAAGAGACACAGCCAAGAGACACAGCTAAGAGACACAGAGACACAGCCAAGAGACACAGCTAAGAGACACAGCCAAGAGACACAGCCAAGAGACACAGAGACACAGCTAAGAGACACAGCCAAGAGACATAACCAAGATACACAGCTAAAAAACACAGCTAAGAGACACATCCAAGTTACACAGTCAAGAAACACAGCTATGAGACACAGCTAAGAGACATAGCCAAGGGAAACAACTAAGAGCCACAGCTAAGAGAGACAGCTAAAGGACACACCTAAACCACAGCCACACAGCACCGTGCCATCCGTGTCTACCAGCTGCTCACACCACCTGTTGAACCATCTCTTCCTGCTCCACTTAACTCAATTTCAACTGTCTCTCACTCACCACGCCTATCTCCACTGGCTCACTCTCTCTCCTACTCTTAATCCACTCCTCCTCCCCTTCCTCCGTATGCTTTGCCTCTGATTTATCTTTGTTGATTATTTTATTTTTTCCTGTTTATTCTTATGTTTTCTGACCATAATGTGACCAGGATTTTAATAAGTTTTGCATAGGTATAACTCTCTCTCTCTCTCTCTCTCTCTCTCTCTCTCTATCATGTACCTACCCTGCAGCCTATTACACTACTCAGGGATATATCACACACACCACAAAGGTACACATTACAAAGGTACACACCAAGATTCGTTGATTATTTTATTATTTTCCTGTTTATTCTTATGTTTTCTGACCATAATGTGACCAGGATTTTAATAAGTTTTGCATAGGTATAACTCTCTCTCTCTCTCTCTCTCTCTCTCTCTCTCTATCATGTACCTACCCTGCAGCCTATTACACTACTCAGGGATATATCACACACACCACAAAGGTACACATTACAAAGGTACACACCAAGATGGCACACATCGCAATGGTATATATCACAAAGGTACACATCACAAAGGTACACATCACAAATGTACACATCACAAAGGTACACACACATCACAAAGGTACACATCACAATTTACACACGAGTTGAGTGACCTTGCAAATGCTATGATTGGAGGGGTCATGTGCGGGTACCAGAGCCACCAGCATATTCTTTACCACTGCAGCAGTATATTTTACATTGTGACATTGCCTCCACACCACCTGGCTTATTGTATCATGAACTATGTAACTACTTTACTACAATGATTCGGGAGTCCTTCAAGATAGTCTGACAGTATATCCTAAATTTTGCTCATCCACACTGAGGAATCATCAATTAGCCATTAATTATAAGATGACACTAATGACTATGAAACTCTGTCCAGCGTGGCAGTGATCAGTGACAGCGCCCTCAGTGTCGAGACCTGACTGAACTACTCACATTAGGCTAAACTGTACCTCAATCTTGCCAATAAAGGTGTTAAACAAAATAAAACACTACTCATTATTCTAAATTTACCACCTCGTTGAGAATGGCTAGTAAATCAGGCCAATCGCAAGTGAGGTTTTATTACCAGCCTCGTTACGATTGGCTCCCTTGTAGCTCAGTAGAGGATGGCCAGCTTTCAGAAGGGATCCTACCCCCATTTTAACTTGGGTATAAATATCCTTTAGTTGTCAGTGAAGTGATAGGGGAGGGAAGGAGAGGGAGGAGAGTGAGGGAGGAGAGGGGGATGGGGGAGAGGGGGAGGGGGTTGGCGGGCGTAGAAACCCCAATATTTTCCCTCTTAAACGACGCAGGTTAAATAAGGTTGGGTAAATATGGCGCCAAATTCTCACCGAGACTTTACGATGATTCTGAATTTCGTTTTATTACCTTTCCAGTGAAGAGAAAAAGAGATGTCAACAAAACTGACAAAAAAAATCGGAATGAATAGAGGAATAAGAAAATAATTCACAATATAATAGATAAAATAACTGATAATTAATTTTTCACTCTATGGGTCACCTGAAGACTAGCACACCCTAGATTAATCACTCTAACGCTACAGAAACACACTTACACCTAACCTAGAATGCATGTAAACAGTAAACAAAGTCAACGAATGTAAACAGTAAACAAAAATAATATATGTAAACATTAACAAAAAAATTGATTGTGAACAGTAAACAAAAACAATGAAGGTAAACAGTAAACAAAACAATGAATGTAAACAGTAAACAAAACAATGAATGTAAACAGTAAACAAAAAAATTAAATAGTAAACAAAACAAAAGAATAAAACAGTAAAACAAAAGACAAAATGTAAACAGTAAAAAAATGTAAACACAAAGAATGTAAACAGTAAACAAAAACAATAAGGTACTGACCATCACAAGTAACAAGTCGCGTCCCTGCCCTTACCAGCATGTAAACAAACCTCGTAATAACATACCAACAGCTTATATAATGGGGTCAGGGTAACAACACCTGTGACCTCTACTACGTATTAAACCCAGGCAGATGGTTTAGTTTACGACTCAGGAAAAAACAGTACAGAGTTATGAGCCGTGGGAGACAGACAGACAGACAGACAGACAGGGAGACAGACAGATAGACAGAAAGACAGAGACATACAGAAAACAGAGACAGAGATAGATTATTTTTTTTTATATGAGGTATCAAAGAAGACAGACAGACAGACAGACAGACAGACAGACAGACAGACAGACAGATAGATAGATAGATAGATAGATAGATAGATAGATAGATAGATAGACACAGACACAAAGAGAGACAGGAGTAAAAATTCGCAAAATCAATTCTGAAACTCCATTCATTTTGAGAAGGTAACACACAATTACTGCTTGATCACACACACACACACACTGACAGGTTGACCTTCTGACCCAAGACACAAATATGACCTCTTACCTGACCCAAGACACAAATATGACCTCTGACCTGACCCACGACACAATTATTACCTCTGACCTTGACCCACGACACAATTATTACCTCTGACCTGACCCACGACACAAATATGACCTCTGACCTGACCCAAGACACAAATATGACCTCTGACCTGACCCACGACACGAAATATGACCTCTGACCTGACCCACGACACGAATATGACCTCTGACCTGACCCACGACACGAATATGACCTCTGACCTGACCCAAGACTGACCTCTGACCTGACTGACATCCTCATAATATGACCTCTGATACATGAAAAATCTCATAATACAGTGACTTAATCTCTCTCTTTCGATTCCGCTGTTGTAGAGAGAGAGAGAGAGAGAGAGAGAGAGAGAGGTGGGGGGAGGAGGAGGCGAGAAGAAGACACAGGTGAAAGGCTATTAAGACCACCTGCCTCCTAACATAACTCACAAAGGACATCGGAGAAAATACTTCCCTCGAGAAGCTGGGTTTGGACCGAGAAAAGTTTGAGAGCCACAAGTTAAGTCTCTGAGTAGGAGGAGGAGTAGGAGGAAGAGGAGAAGGAGCAGGAGTAGGAGGAGTTGGAAGAGCAGGAGTAAGAGGTATAGGAGGAGGAAGAGGAGAGAGAGAGAGAAGAAATTGCAGGGAGAGTCAGTGTGTGGGAGGAGGAGGAGAAGGAAGAGGAAGGAGTGGCTCAGAGAGTAATTCAGTGTGTGGAGGACGAGGAGGAGGAGGAAGAGTCAATCAATCAGTAGAAGGAAGAGGAAGACTGTCAGAGGACCTCTCACCTTTGCTAGAGAAGAGAGAGAGAGAGAGAAAGAGAGAGAGAGAGAGAGAGAGAGAGAGAGAGAGAGAGAGAGAGAGAGAGAGAGAGAAAGACAAACAGACACACAGACACACAGACAGACAGACATTCATCGCTTTTCAAATCAACTCCCGTCAACAATTTTCTTCCCTTTAACTCTTTACTTCAGAGACAATTGTTGCTTCTTAACATTTTATCTTCCTTCATCATTGTATCTTTTAAAAGTCTCTCTCTTGACCATTTATTATTATTCCCCCCCTCTTTGATGTTTCATATTTTCAACCTTTACGCTTTGTTAGTATCGTTTCCCGCTGTAGTAGTTGTGTATTTTTTTTTGTCATGGTGAGTTTTAATATTGGATGATGACGGTGATGATGATGATGATGATGATGATGATGATGATGTTCCAATACCAACGATAATAAACACAACAATAACAACAAAAAACACAATAACAGTAACAATAACAATCACAACATCCACAATAACAATCATAAAAACCACAACAACAATCACAACCACAAGGCCCCCTCAGGTAACCACAGCAAAATATTCATAATTCACACAGGAGTCTCCCAACTGACGGGCGGAAGTAATCTGAAAATTGTAAAGGTTAGAGCTTGACCAAGATGACCTTTTCTTCCCGTGACCTTGACCCCCTTCATGTTTGACCTAGCACAAGAGACCTTCAGAATGCTCCTCCTTCTCCTCCTCCTCCACCTTAAAGTATCTTTAGGGATGTATTTAAAGTTTTGGGGTTTAAGGGGTTGGGATTAAGGATGATTTTAGGGATGTTTTTAAAGATTTAGATTTTAAGGGGTGAATTTAAGGATGATTTTAGGGATAATGTGAAGGGTTTAAATTTAAGGGGTGGGGGTAAAGGATGAGACATGCTTTTTTTTTATTGGGAACCCCCTACATCCTTGTGTATGGTGAAACGTTGAGGTCTGTAACTTCATCAGAGGTCGAGCCAGGTCAAGCTGATTTAGCAAATACCTGGCCCACTCCTCCTCGACTCTCACGCTCTGAGCGAGAGGAGGGAGCAGGCAGACTCATATCACTTGTTACCCAGTGAACACCTCACTTACGTGTTCTCATTATATAAGTACACTCAAGATACTTCCCCTAGTAGAGAAGGTACAATATACTCTCAACCGAACTAAGTATCTGTTAAACTATATTTTTCTACAATAAAGAAAAACCAGCAAAGTGTTTAGTTCAGCCCAGCCACTTACTAGTTCCAGAACTATTATATATATATATATATATATATATATATATATATATATATATATATATATATATATATATATATATATATATATCCAAATAAATCACTGTAGGTGCAAGTGATTAGGCATATGCCGATAACCGTGTGTTACATATATATATATATATATATATATATATATATATATATATATATATATATATATATATATATATATATATATATATATATAAAGGACTAACACGATGATGAGATTAGGAATTAATTTAAAGGTTTAAATTTAAGGGTTGCAGTAAAGGTTAATTTTAAGGGGTGTTATTAAGGGTTTAAATTTAAGGGTTGGGATAAAAGACGTTTTTAGGGATCCTTAAAAAATATCCCTTAATAAAAAAAGGCACTATAAAATTGACAGTCTTTAGGCTCACGTACGTTGCTAATAGACAGGTAGACAGACTGACAGACAGACACAGATGAACCCTAATCGAAACATCAATACGCCTGGTGTTTTTGTTTTTGCAAATAAAATAAACACACACACACACACACACACACACACACACACACACACACACACACACTGACTTATAACTTTTGTAAATTAATAAAAAAAATATATATATATAATCAGAAGTAATAAAAAAACAAGTAATTATCTCCACCTTTCACCACTATCACCCTCAAGAGTGACGTAAGGCAGATAATTACACACTTTATAATATTCCTAAGTTAAAATAATTCTCCTCCCACAATGGCGTTCAAATATAACTGAGACTCGACTCTTAAAGTAAATATTTAATGGTTAATAGGAAGTTCGTCTCTCTCTTCCACTAACCTAACCTAATCTGACCTGACCCGACCTAACCTAACCTGACCTGACCTTACCCAATCTAACCTGACCTGACCTGACCTGACCTAACTGGGGGAGGGAAAGAGAGAAAGGGGAGTGTTCCTGTTCCACTAAGCAGGGCGAGAGGGAAAGAGAGAGAGAGAAGGGTTGTTCCTGTTCCACTAAGCAGGGCGAGAGGGAAAGAGAGAGAGAGAGAAGGATTGTTCCTGTTCCACTAGGTTGGAGAGAGAGAGAGAGAGGAGGGGGGGGGAGGGGCGTGTGGGGTTTTTCCTGTTCCTGTTCCACTAGGTTGGAGAGAGAGAGAGAGAGGAGGGGGGGGGAGGGGCGTGTGGGGTTTTTCCTGTTCCACTAAGCTGGGAGAATGAAAGAGAGGGAAAGAAAGGGGGAGAGAAAGGACGGGTTGCTGTTCCTGTTCCACTGGGGTAAGAAACAGGGAGGGGACAGACAGACAGACAGACAGACAGACAGACAGGGGAGATGGGATGTTTCTGTTCTACTAGGCTAGGAAAGAGAGACAGAAAGAGAAAAGAGAGAGAGAGAGAGAGAGAGAGAGAGAGTGTGTGTGTGTGTTCATGACTATTTAAATTATGCAAATCTGGGGATAATACCGAATTACCTTGTCCTGGGTAGTGAGGCTCCCCCGTGCATATAAATTGCTTGTTAGCGAATGAGAGAATTAAGTCCCATAGTACCAGAGGAGAAGTAGATGTGATAAAAGAGGAATAAGTCAAGAAAATAAGAACTGGGATGATGAGAATGTGTTTTGTAGATAATGGGACTAACAACAACAACAACAACGATAACAACAACAACAACAACAACGACAACAAAGACAATAACAATAATAACTAATAAAAATAAAAATATAATAATAATAATATAATAATAATAATAATAATAATAATAATAATAATAATAATAATAATAATAATAAAAACAACTAATAACTACTACTAATAATAATAATAATAATCAATAATAATAATAATAATAATAATAATAATAATAATAATAATAATAATAATAATAATAATAATAATAACTACT
>NW_024723244.1:0-14341 GCF_018991925.1 Homarus americanus | reverse complement strand
TTTCACCTGAAGATTAGACACCCCACCTTATTTCACCTGCAGATTAAACACCGCCTTATTTCACCTGAAGTTTAGACACCCCACCTTATTTCACCTGCAGATTAGACACCCCACCTAATTTCACCTGAATATTAAACACCCTACCATATTTCACCTGAAAATTAGACACCCCGCCTTATTTCACCTGAAGATTAGAAACCCCACCTAATTTCACCTGAATATTAGACACCCTACCTTATTTCACCTGAAGATTAGACACCCTACCTTATTTCACCTGAATATTAGACACCCTACCTTATTTCACCTGAAGATTAGACACCCACCTACTTCACCCTGAATATTAGACACCCTACCTTATTTCACCTGAAGATTAGACACCGCCTTTATTTCACACCTGAAGATTAGACACACCCCGCCTTATTTCCTCACCTGAAGATTAAAACACACCCGCCTTATTTCACCTGAAGATTAGACACCTCCTTATTTCACCTGAAGATTAGACACCCTGCCTTATTTCACCTGAAGATTAGACACCCCGCCTTATTTCACCTGAAAATTAGACACCCCGCCTTATTTCACCTGAAGATTGTACTACCCACCTTATTTCACCCGTGATTAGACACACCCCACCTTATTTCACCTGAAGATTAGACACCCTGCCTTATTTCACCTGAAGATTAGACACCCTACCTTATTTTACCTGTAGATTAGACACCTCGCCTTATTTCACCTGAAGATTAGACACCCCACCATATTTCACCTGAAGATTAGACACCCCGCCTTATTTCACCTGAAGATTAGACACCCTACCTTATTTCACCTGAGCATTAACCGAACCTAACCTCAAGTTAGCGTCAGGGTGGTGGATTGATTCTTCAAGTTATCCGTTGTTTCTGAATGAATAAAATTAAAGGAAATAATACAGTTTTATTCTCCTATGTTCAATGGTAATTACTACTACACACACCAAGACGTACTATGACCTTCGCTCCTCTTGTGTGTGTGTGCGTGCGCGTGTCTGTGTGTGTGTGTGATAAAGAGAGAAAAGACGAGAACGAGAGAAAGAGACAAAAAGCAACGACAGACAATAAGATAATAAAGATAAACAGAGATAAACAGAGATAAACAGAAAAAGATAAATATATATAAAGCGAACAAACAATAAGAGATACAATATGAGAGAGAGCTAAACAGGGAAACAATGATCAACATAAAGACAAACACAGACATACAGAGAGAGAGAGAGAGAGAGAGAGAGAGAGAGAGAGAGAGAGAGAGAGAGAGAGAGAGAGAGAGAGAGAGAGAGAGAGAAGATCTGTCAGAATACAGCCAGAGAAATAGGGAGGTGGGGAGCGAGTCTAAAAAAAATCCGTGTAATAAAATAAAAATCACTGAAACGTGAACGATTCTGAGGAACTGTGTGCATGAAAACACCCCGAGGACCAAGGGGGTGTAAAATAGGTGGTGAGGGGAGGGTGAAGGAAGGGAGAGGGAAGAGGTGGGGTGAGGTAGAAAACAGGGATGGAGAGGGAGAGGGAGAGGAATGAGAAGGGGGAAGGAGGGAGGAGAGAAGAGGGAAGAGAGGAAGAAGAAGGAGGGAGAAGAGAAGAGGGAACAGAGGAAGAAGAAGGAAAGAGAGAGGATGAATGGGGAGGATAAAGAGAGGGAGAAAAGAAAAGGGAAAAAGGAAATGAGAGGAAAAAAGCAAGGTAGATAGGAGGAACGGAGGAAGGAAAGGGAAGGGAAGAGGGAGGAGGGAGAGAGAGATATTCAAGTCTCTTACCCTCACTACAAGTCACGCCTCCATATCTCTGTCTTCCCAGAACAGTGGAATAAAATACATGTACACACAAATGAAGGCTCTCTCTCTCTCTCTCTCTCTCTCTCTCTCTCTCTCTCTCTCTCTCTCTCTCGCTCTCTCTCTCCTCTAAGTTATCAGACCAATCGTCTCATTGACCCAGTTAATGTGTGAAGGGTTCACATGGGTCTCTTGAATAGTACACTGAGACACACTGACACGAATCTCACATGACACAATCCCATTGACAGATCTCCTCTACACATAACCTCACCGGACACAACTGTATGGTAGAAATAAATCCCAACTCACAAATCATAACCTGACAACCAAGCCGACTGTACGTGAAGGAATATTCATTGTTAAAACATACCAAGTGACCATTTTTCGTTATAATAAAAATCTCATTTGGCGATATTTTCATTGGGTAAAATCCTACTGTACGACCAGAATAATGGTAATTACAAGATACTGGTAATTAAGTGAAAGGTCATCATCCTTCATACAGTACAGATGGTCACCAACTTAAACTTTAACATATAAAAAAGAAGCGCCCCTGACAAACACGGCATTGAACTCTAGACCAGTTGGACTGTGATGGTCAACCCCGCAGTGTTGTCGCGACGCCTCTACCATATAAACTTTATATGGTATTTATCTATTACAGCTTAACTTCTATGAACAGACAACATTTATTCAGCGTGTGTGAACACGGTAACGTCGATTTTTTTCCATTTTGCGTTCATTATTGTCGAACGCGCGGTAGAAAGGACGGTCGAATGGACGGATACACAAACGGACGCACAGAAGGATGCAAGGGGCAGGTGGGCGGAGCAAAGTTAGATGAGGTGGAGGAGGGGGTAATGGGTAAGTAGAGGAAGGGAGAAGACGAGAACACGACCGACAAGGGTGAGGGAGTTTTACAGTACGGCGACGAAGAAGGGAGTAGATGAAGCAGTAGAGGAGAGAGAGACAATGAAAGGATGATGAATGTGGATAATAATGAGAGTGGACAGAATAAAAGTCGTAGGAATATGGGTCGCGGAGAACGTGGATTTGGGAAGAATAATAAATGAGATGAAGACGGGGGGGCAAAAGTAAGGAGAAGGAGGAGAAGGAAGAAGACAAGGAGGAGAAGGAAGAAGACAAGGAAGAGAAGGAAATGGTGAAGGAAGAAGACAAGGAAGAAGACAAGGAGGAGAAGGAAGAAGAGAAGGAAGAAGACAAGGAGGAGAAGGAAGAAGAGAAGGAGAAGAAGGAAGAAGAGAGGAGAAGGAAGAAGAAAAAGGAGAAGAAGGAAGAAGAGTAGAAGCAACGAACTTTTGAAAGATGAAAAGAGGGAGAAAGACAGTAAACAGAGACAGCAACAGTGATGTCTATGGGGAGAAACGGAGAGGGAAGAAGAGGCATCGTGAGGAGGAGGACCACTGGAGAGAGCAATGATGCAAAGAGGAACTAAGAAGGTAGGGAGATAAGGTAAAAAGGAATAGAGAGAAATGTAAAAAAGGAGAGAGAGAGAGAGAGAGAGAGAGAGCTCGATGTTAGACTACCCTAAGGAGTAAAAAGGCACCTTCTGAAGCAGACTCTGAGAACTCTTTACGTGTTGCCTTGCCCTGCCTCTCCTCCAACCTGCCATCCCCTTAAATTATCCCCTGCTTGCCTGAGGACGAGAGCAACAGGAAGAGGAGGAAGAGGAAGTATTGGAGGAGGAGATAAGATGGATCCCCCCTCAACACGACCAACCCTTGAGCTGCATTATTTCTTCATCTCCCTGACCTGAGAGAGAGAGAGAGAGAGAGAGATTCAAGTCTGTTACCCTCACTACAAGTCACGCCTCCATCTCTGTCTTCCCAGGACTGGAATAAAATACACGTACACACAAATGAAGGCTCTCTCTCTCTCTCTCTCTCTCTCTCTCTCTCTCTCTCCTTCCTCTCAGTTATCAGAGCAATTGCTTCATTGACCCAGTTAATGTGTGAAGGGTTCACATGGGTCTCTTGAATAGTACACTGAGACACACTGACACGAATCTCACATGACACAATCCCATTGACAGATCTCCTCTACACATAACCTCACCGGACACAACTGTATGGTAGAAATAAATCCCAACTCACAAATCATAACCTGACAACCAAGCCTACTGTACGTGAAGGAATATTCATTGTTAAAACATACCAAGTGACCATTTTTCGTTATAATAAAAATCCTATTGGATGATTTTTTCATTGGGTAAAATCCTACTGTACGACCAAAATAATGGTAATTACAAGATACTGGTAATTAAGTGAAAGGTCATCATCCTTCATACAGTACAGATGGTCACCAACTTAAACTTTAACATATAAAAAAGAAGCGCCCCTGACAAACACGGCATTGAACTCTAGACCAGTTGGACTGTGATGGTCAACCCCGCAGTGTTGTCGCGACGCCTCTACCATATAAACTTTATAAGGTATTTATCTATTTCAGCTTATCTTCTATGAACAGACAACATTTATTCAGCGTGTGTGAACACGGTAACGTCGATTATTGTTTTCCTTTTTACATTCATTATTGTCTAACGCGCGGTAGAAAGAACGGTCGAAAGGACGGATGGATACACAAACGGACGCACAGACGGATGCAAGGACGAATGAACGCACAGACAAATCGCCCACACATGCGGCGAGGAAAAACAATTACATCCGCCATCTCGCGCACAAGTACATTCCTGCCAAGTTTCATCAGAATTGAATTTAAAACGGAAGACTTGTCGAGCTAACAAGTCTTACGACTTCACACAGGCAAGCAAGCAGGCAGGGCTAGGCGGGGTAGGCAAACGGACAGAGAGAGAGACAGACAGACAGGCACGGAAGATTGGCATAAATGACAGACATCAAGATGACGCTGAGCTCATTCTTGTCACAGTCTCTTGTCACAGACAGACAGACAGAGTCATTTCACCATCTCTCAACGGATTAACCACTACTGTATGTCTGTGTCCATGTGTCTACGTGTCAGGGTTACTATATGTTAATTTAGTTCTTTTTGTGTCCGTGTGCCATTGTGTCCATTTGTGAGTAAGTCCGTTTCAGCCTAAATGACACTGTGTGTCTGTTTCAATACGTCAGTTAGTCCGTGTGTCACTGTCATTATTTCGTGTGTCAGGTGTGTCATGTTTGTGATCTCTCTCTCTCTCTCTCTCTTTTACACACACACACACACACACACACACACTGTAACCAACCGTATATAATGGTGAAAGAAGAAATATATGTTTCCACCTGTAAAATATCCAAAGTGAATACCAATAAAGTAAACTATATGTAATTAATTAATCTCGTACTGATATTTAACACAAGACCAACAATGAATCATTACCTAAACTCTGACTCGTATCTTCTACAGTTTCATAGTAATTGGCATCATAACATAACTGTGAGGAACCCGGAGACATCACCTTACAGTACTTCATGGTAGAGAAATTCTATATTGACTTTCTCGATACGTTGGAAATAATACATTGAACCATTAAAAAATATTCTTTATGCATTATGAGGGAATTGTTTGATTAGAATTTGTTAATAACAGATTGTAAATTAGTTTCAAATATATTATACGAGTAAGAAACATCGGACAACTAGTACAAACGGGACTCATATGTACCTCACTTCTCAACATAAATTGAGATAATTTGCCTCACTACCGAAGAGAAGTGAGATAATTTGCCTCATTCCCTCACAGTAAGACGAGATAAAGTTCCTCACTCTTAGGAAACAAGATATAAATCACTTCACTTCCTCACAAACACAACACAATATGGTCACCCCAGAGAGTGACCCCCGTATTGTCTCACTTCTCAGTCATATAGTAGATTCATATAGTTATTTTGGCTGCCCTAGAAAAACCTTCAGGGTGAATGAAAATGTCAAATTATCTGTACATCTCCAAGGATTTGCCAGAATGTTTGAATTGTGTAATGTTTTTTGCAAAAATTATCCAAAGTTGAATATTTACATTATGTGGAATCCCCAAAGTCGAGCCTGTTTACATATTTACGCGTTTGTTCTGTTACACACACACACACACACACACATGCGTAAAGACAAATTGACAAAAATATAATTGAGGAATGAAAAAACAAGTTCCTTAAAACTTTGTGGTAAGATTGTGTTGCAGTGAAACAATGACGTACGTGTGTGTGTGTGTGTGTGTGTGTGTGTGTGTGTCTAATTAAAGAAAGAGTCTCGTTTCACCCATCCAAACATTTTTATCAACACCAAGATGAGAGGCTCAAGTTCAAAGAGTTATTCTCTCCTCTTCATCCTGTCTCCCTCTTTCGATTCTCCTCATCCTCTCACTCCATCCTTCCCTTTTCCTCACCCTCTGTACCTCACTCCTTCTCAACTCCCCTTACCTCTCCTCCTTCCCTTATATCATAATTAATCGTATTCTACTTGTTTTCTTCTTACAAAGCACTTCTCTTATAATAATAATAGAAAACAAAATAATAAAAAATAATATTAATAATAATAATGATAATAACACTACTACTACGACTACTACTACTACTACTACTATTTTTTTTTACGTGGCCTCCAGCCTCCCCCAATAGCCACACCTTCGCCACCATTTAATTACCTTAATATTAAATATCCTTACATATGTAGCTATCCTATCTGTGTTAAATTAGTTGAGCCGCAGATCTATACGGCATTCAGTGACAGTAGCCTCATAGTCAATATCTGCAGCAGTTGTCGGAGTTGGGGCAGAAGCTCTCGTTCCCCTGAGGCAGAGCAAAGCCGACCGAAGGAGAGAGAAAGACAGTCGACATCTCATCCAGGTTGTAACATAACTTCTGGGCTGCTGCTTCTGTTCGGAGATCACCTCCGTGAGTCTGGCGGAGAAACATCTTGCACTTGGTCCCATCCCACCAGAGGTTGTGAACACTAGAGGAGTGAAGCTGCCTTGATCAACGTTTTGGATTCTCTCCCCATATGCCCTTATTTTGTCGTTCTCGTTCCTCCTATGTGCAGCATCGAGAGCTAGGTTACGGTGACATGCGGCCATGGGATAAAAAAATCCTGATGTCGAAGAAAGCTCGCTGTCCCCGCGTCCAGAATCCTCGAGCACTGACGTCAACACGGGCTTCGTTTATGTGTTTGAAGTCCTATGTTGGAAGATCTCACCATCCAATGGAAGGAGGGTTGGTTCTACCATGACATCTCGGCAGATTTTCTTCAACATATTTCCTGTAAGGTCCCTTACTTCGTCATGCCTCATGCATATGAAGCCCCCTTTCTTGCACACCATGGCGTGATCGCCGTCATAGGAAGAGCCACACACGCATTGGAAGGGCAAACCTTCTACTGGCCGACCGTCCCTTAGAGCAATGGCATCTGTAAATTCTTGTTTGTTAAGACTGGAACCATTTGCCCTTATCGGTAACATAGTTAACCAGTTCGAGCCGCCCACCTCCTGCGCTATAGCTACTTTTTTTTCAAATTTTCTGGAACCTACAGCAACAGTTTCTACAACTTATCATTTTGGCAGTGCTGTCGATCTGTCGTAATGGACCTACGAATCTCGTTTACTTCACTGGTATCGACCTCCCCTGATGCGTTCTGGGCTATTATGTGGTCCGTGAGGGCTGCCGTGAGCTAAAGTGAATTTTGATGTTCGGTGGCTGCAATCTCCTCTGGATTGGTTAGTCCCATCCCTCCCAGTCTTGATGTAAGTGCAAGAAGTGCTCTTTCTGCTGGGGTTAAGTGAGTGTGTTTCACTAATTTGGGAGTGAACTTAACACTGATAGCTTCTTCCAGAGGGTGGAGGAGGGGTCCCATATCTGGGATAGTACGCATCAGGTAGTTCCAACGATGCTTGACTCCATGGGTGAATGCAGTAAAAGCCGCATGTGGCTCTGTGTTAGCAATCTCAGACAGAGCTTGGATTTCACTAACCCACTCATTCACCTTTCCCGCTACATACTCGGTCTTGAAGTCCATAGTGCCAATTACTGCGCCTAGATGTCTTTGGCCGTCCTTAATTCTTTGCAGCGGACATGGAACATTTACACATGAAAGAGGAACACACAGGTACACAAACAAAGGTAGCTGAAGCAGTCATCAATTTTACCTTTGTTTATGTTGAATGTGGCAGAGTTTGAGGCCTAATTTAATCTTAATTGTAGAAATATTGGGACGTTGTATAAGCTAAGAGAATGAATGGTGTTTATTGATATCTATTCATACGTATGCGTTCATAATATACTATACAGGTATACATTCAATACAGTCAGTCGTGCACATAATTACATACTCATGCTCGTATAAACATTCATGTACACACACACACACACACACACACACACACACACACACGAAATATCACAGTGACTCACAATACAAACGTAAAATTATTATCCCAAAATGGTGTCCAACTACAAATGGGACTCAAGTGTTCTCTTAACCCAAAATACAGGATGGAAAAATAACTAATAGATCTCTTTAGGAATACAGATGGTCAGATACCCTGTTTTGGCCGCCGTCAATAAATACCATAAGAGACCAACTTCCCAGTCTCTTATTACATAGAGGACGAGACCGAGACCTCGTTACTGACTTCAAAAAGTCTCGTCTCGCTGCAGTTACGAGTCGCAAATATTGGTCTCGTCTCGCTGCAGTTACGAGTCGCAAATATTGGTCTCGTCTCGCTACCCTATACGAGTCGTTAGAGATTTATACGAATCCCCCCCCCCTCTCTCTCTCTCTCTCTAAATGGAAGTGAGAGAGAATGTACCTAAATGGGGTGTAAGAACGTATGTAACTGGATGACTTAAGCTACGATAATTCGTAAGACAATATGGAGTCACATATGCACCGAGACTCTAGTAAGCCTTGAGGTGGGAGAACGTCTATGTCTCAGCTGAGACATCCAAACACTTTGTCAAATATAGCGACATATTATAGTCAAGACATTAACTAGAAAGAGTACTCTTACCTCCACTAATTAAAAGGGAAGGAAACGAAAGAGGAGATAAGTGGAGAAGAAGAAGGAAGGGGAGAAAAAGGAGGGAATAAAACCGGAATAAAATGGGAAGGGAAGAAAGGAAGATACTAAGAGGGGATAAAATAAAAACAAATAGATAGAAGGAGAGAGAGAGAGAGGGTGTATAAATCAATGAAGGGAGAGAAACGGAAACACAGGAGAGTAGAAAAAGATGGACTGAATAAATGACAAAAAACACGAGATGGGAAGGAAGATGGCAGAACAAGATCAATAAGAGAGAGAGAGAGAGAGAGAGAGAGAGAGAGAGAGAGAGAGAGAGAGAGACTCCCATAAAGAAATCTTCACACGGTTATAGATCAAGAATATCAACCCAAAGACGACCATTGGTTTGAGCTTGTCTTGTGTCGTGATTTGATTGTCTGAGAGTTTTAGGGGAAAATTACACGTTCTTTGTGAAGAGTCTTTGATGACGTAATTCTACCAGTCGAGGTTTACGCCGTTTAATCTGGAAAAAACGAATTCTTACTTTTCTGTGAAAGTTTAACGGATTATTACTTTACGTTGGTGTTATAAATGTCTTATAGGAGGATATTTTCTGTGTTTACTGTTGTGTTTTAATAATTACAATATACAACCTTTACTGTAATGTTTAATTAAACAATACACATCAGAGAAGTGTTGTATTTTCTCCAACAATTCCTTCATGGTGTTTTGAATATACACACAAAAAAAAATATGTTCATACGAGTGTAAACAAGTTTGTGATTTTATTTTTTTTCCATATCATAACGTTTATTCCGAGATAAACTTGAACCCTTGAGAACTGAAATACCACCAATAAATATTGAAATCTCTATAAAATCAACATGAAACCACCATTAAAAATCACCACTGAGTCCTTAAAACACTGATAAGAAAGTGTCACTACCTCCAGCACCACCTTCCAAATCCTTATGAATATAGTATTATATAACTCGAGAGGCTGGGGGGGGGGTGAATACTGTCGAAATCTACATCAATAAATGTGAAGGTGTTTGCAAATATTGAAAACGTTGTTGAAGTAGTGAATCCGAGAGCTTTAAGGTTCCGGTTGAGAGGAGTTGAGAAAGGTGAGAGCTGGAGAAGAGATGTGAGAATGTTTGTTTTATATCTTCATTGTTTTGATGGAATTGTTAGTGCAATTTGACCGACTACCTCTGATCTTCAACCTACCTGAGAGCGTTAAAGAGAAGGTTAAATGGGGGAGAGAGAGGAGGTAGGAGGAAGAGGGGAGGTAGAAGGGAGAGAGGGGAGGTGGGAGGAATACAGGGGAGGTATGAGAGAGAGAGAGAGAGAGAGAGAGAGAGAGAGAGAGAGAGAGCCAACAATAACACTAAGATACCCTCCCCGGCAACAAAAGACTCCACGCTGTATCCATTTTTTAATTTACATTCTAAAACCATCCTAATTTTACCCCCAAGTATGTATTTAAAACTCTCCTTGTAGGAAGCCGGATACATTCTGGGAAAAAACACAAAAAGGTAATAGTTTTCGCGCCTCAAAATTTAACAATGAAAGAAAAAACTACTGAAGTCCTGGATCTTAACCTTAGAGACTTTAGGAGTTACTGAAGCACTTGCACCATCTCTTGTGGTAGTCTAAGTGTACATATATTCTTGTCTTCAGTCGGATGATACCCTTTAGTTTCCTGGAAGTTTTGAACTACGTGAGGAGATAATCTGACGGGGGGTAAATTACTTTTTACTGAACTTAAAAAATTAAAGGATATTTATATAAATTAATCTAAAAGTATATCCTGGGGGTGATTTAGTAGTTATAAAAGGATATACACTTAGTCACACCTCTTCCTGGATATAAAAAACGATATCTCTTTTCGTATACAATGAAATAAGATGAAAATAACCAAGTTTAACCCTGGTACTGTACAACATAGTATAATCTGTCATTATAAAGTCTGGATTATTTTATGCTATTATGTTATTAATCTGGACGTACCCGAGTGGAGGGAAGGACCCAAGTCTATGATATGTGTGTGGAGTTAAAATACTGTATATCTTATATGATATTCCAGCCACCCTCCCTCAGGAACGGGAGCAACTAAGGGCAGACGTCTCCAGAACGTATTGTCCTTCACATCAACATAGAAACTCCATTCTCATGTGGGTAAATGTATTCTGAGTGGGCGAGGTGACGTGACGTGTTAAATGTTTCGGCTGCTGACTGTGTAGCTGTTACTATTAGCGAGACTTTTACTGTTGCTGCTATTATCTATATTGTTATCGTTGCCTTTGTTATTCCATTTCAAGCTATTGTTACAGCACCATAACCAACCGCTAGCTATCACTGCCGCTACAACCAAACTTGTGCTACTGTTGTCCATTAACAATTCTATCCAATCGGTGGTGCCTTTACCCTATTATACCGTTCAAACGACACCATTACAGCTGCTACTTGCATTAGCTTACAACCAACAATTGTTATTATAATGTCTTCCTTACATAACAGTGCCAATCCCAGCAGGCTCCTCGGCGAAAAGTTCTACCACAAAGGTCCCTGACCAACGTCACCCCCAACACTTTGCACCAACAAGTAAACACTCTCCAGGCGTCACATCTTTTCTCCTCAGATACGAAATAATGAATATCAACATAATTTTTTTACGGCGCAGATCTTTTTCTTCCCCCCAAAAACAAACAAAGACACATAACTCTTACATATATTCCAAGCCGAAAAAAAACCCGACTCCCATCTAACTCCTGACACATAAGACTCCCACCAGTTTCAGGTTCGTTCCTCGGGAGTGAAAAGTTTCTAAAGAGAGATCGATCAGGCGAAGAGATATTGCTGCCTCGAAAAGGGGTCTCTCACAGTCCCATACAAATTTGGACAGTTGGCCATCCGGGTGACATACGGCTTTTCACAAGTTGTCTCCTTAGAAGGAAGTGGAGATAAATTGTTTTTCTTTCCTGTGGCTCCCAATATTGTTTTGTTCTGGTCTTTGTTAGGTATACAGTGTGTGTGTGTGTGTGTGTGTGTGTGTGTGTGTGTGTGTATTTTTTGCTCTTTGATAGTGTCGCCTTCCACTGAATTCACCGATGATAATTCTGAACCATCAATAACTGCCTTGAAATTGCTATAGGATAATATCATTCTCATTTGTATACAGCATGAAAAAAATTTACTCATAATACGTAGAATTTGTAGATTAATTATATACTGTATGTGTATTTTCATATATAATTCTGGTGTATATCATGATGACCTACACCATCTTATCGAGTGATTCACATGATTGTGTATCCAATTACAAGGCCAAGAATCTCAATGTTCATATGTAAATGGCCTAAATAGAAGAATAATCCAGAGGCTTTCTAATTTAAAACAAATGGAGAAACTAGAATCTTGCTTAAAACAGAACCTAGAACAAACAAAAGCACAAATTAAAACGTCTAATATAAAAGTACAAAACAAAAAAAACTCTAAACCACGAGCATAAACCAAAACATCTCGAAAACAAAACCACAAACTAGAATCTTACTAAAAACAAAAACATTCTCAAAAGTACAAAACTATCTAAACCAAACATCAACAAAAAGTAAAATAATCAATCAAAACTTAGAACAAAGGAAAAAAGATAACAAGAGCTGATCAATGGCTACATCAAACCACCACCAAAAAACAAAACAAAAAAGTTTCCCAAGCGCGCAAAAACCACTTTCAATCAACTTAAAAAATGCGAACAAAAAGCTACTTATTGTCCGTCAAAAACCAGACACACTTCCCTATGAGCCCATTAGAGCGAGGCAAACATACAGGTTCTCTTAGAGGTTGGTCCTGTTTAGAAACTTGTACGGTTACCTTCACACGTATACTGGCTCACTGCTTTGACGTTTGGAGTCGTGAGTGGCACTGGCGTCGAGGTTATGAGTGGCACTGGAGTCGAAGTTATGAGTGGCACTGGCGTCGAGGTTATGAGTGGCAGTGGAGTCGAGGTCATGAGTGGCAGTGGCGTTGAGGTTATGAGTGGCAGTGGCGTTGAGGTCATGAGTGGCACTGGCATCGAGGTTATGAGTGGCAGTGGCGTTGAGGTTATGAGTGGCACTGGCGTCGAGGTTATGAGTGGCACTGGCGTCGAGGTTATGAGTGGCAGTGGCGTTGAGGTCATGAGTGACACTGGCGTCGAGGTTATGAGTGGCAGTGGCGTTGAGGTCATGAGTGGCACTGGCGCCGAGGTTTTGAGTGGCAGTGGCGTTGAGGTCATGAGTGGCACTGGCGTCGAGGTTATGAGTGGCAGTGGCGTTGAGGATATGAGTGGCACTGGGGGATTGCGTAGGAAGGTCAGGCAAGGAATCGAGGTTGGTTTGAATCTTTTATGTCAACACACACGTAATTCATCTAGCGAAAAGGGCAAAGTAAACACCAAGGCCAATGTGACATTCAGTGTGGCATACTGCTGCATTAACGACATACAGGTGTGAAACTGCGGTTTGTTTTATGTTTTGATCTGGCAATATTCCAGACTGTTGAAAGAGTGAAGGTGTATAGGTGGTAGTTTAGGCGCATATATGATGAGTCTGAGGTAAAGTTTGTGGTGTTGACTGTAGTGACATGAGTACAGTATAGACTGACACATAGGCTGTACTATAGGTGTTTGTGTCATACTGTCGTGTATCAAGAGTAAATGTTAGGTTTTGTTTTAATTTAGGTGTAATGGGACGATGCCGTTTAGTAGTGCTCTCTCTCTCTCTCTCTCTCTCTCTCTCTCTCTCAACCCGTCGACAAGTCTTAAAAAGAGAAGTCTCCGAAGAATATAAATTCCTACATATAAGCATCCAACCTATGCTTGAAGCTATCCAGAGTATTCGAGTTAATGATGATATTTGGTAACTTGTTCCATTCATCCACTACGCTGTTTCCAAACCAGTGTTTACCTATTTCACCCCTAATTCTAAATTTGTCAAATTTAAAACCACTGTTACGAGTTCGCTTCTGGTTGGATAGTTTGAGTACCTTTGTAATGTCCCCTTTGTTTAACCCTGACTTCCATTTATACACCTCTATCATGTCGCCCCTCACTCTACGTCTCTCGAGGGAGTGCACATTAAGATGCTTTAACCTGTCTCTGTACTCAAGGTTTCTGATGCCCGGGATTAGTCTTGTCATTCTCCTCTGGATTCTTTCCAAGGATTCTATATCCATTCTGTAATACGGTGACCAGAACCGAAATGCGTAATCCAGGTGAGGTCTCACAAGCGCTAGGTATAATTTAAATTTTAAATGACGATGAAGCTTATAAAGAAGTGAACTAGGACGATGACGGACGAAGACGACAGAAGAAAACCTCGACCTCGTTTTCGATCAGGTCTCTAGGTTTCAGATAATTCCCTTTCTCTCCTTAGGTATTAATTGGTGTTAATTGACTGTCTGAGGCTCAAAGAGTTCCTCCCGCGCTCCAACTTAACCTCGGCTTCATTTCATCTTCAGTGGCGTCCTCTTAGACCCAACTCGGCAGCCCTCAAATGGTGACGCTGTCTCCCCTTGGTCTGATGTTAC
>NW_024723243.1:0-4399 GCF_018991925.1 Homarus americanus | reverse complement strand
GGCCTTTGTTAAACTCTATCAAAGGCCTTTGTTATTCTCGATTTGAGGACTTTGTTATTCTCGATTTGAGGACTTTGTTAAACTCGATGAGGTGACTTTGTTATACTCGATGAGGGGAGTTTGTTATATTCGCTCAGGGGACTTTGTTATACTCGATTAGGGAACTTTGTTATACTCGACCAGGGGTCTTTGTTATACTCGATAAGGGGCCTTTGATATACTTGATGAGGGGGCTTTGTTATACTCGATCATGGGAATTTGTTATTCTCGAAGAGGGGTACTGTGTTATACTCGATCAGGGGCTTTGTTATACTCGATCAGGGAACTTTGTTATACACGATCAGGGGCCTTTGTTATACTCGTTCAGGCGCCTTTGATATATTCGATCAGGGGCCTTTGTTATACTCGACCAGGGGACTTTGTTATACTCGATTAGGGGCCTTTGTTAAACTCGATCAGGGGCCTTTGTTATACTCGATGAGGGGGCTTTGTTAAGATCGTGCAGGGGACTTTGTTACACTCAATTAGGGGACTTTGTTCTCCTCGATCAGGGGACTTTGTTATACTCGATCAGGGGACTTTGTTATATTCGATGAGGGGACTTTGTTATACTGGACCATGGGACTTTGTTATACTCGATGAGGGGCCTTTGTTATACTCGATCAGGGGCCCTTGTTATACCCGATCAGGGGACTTTGTTATACTCAATCAGAGGACTTTGTTATACTCGATCTGGGGACTCTGTAATACTCGATCAGGGGACTTTGTTATACTAGATCAGGGGCCTTTGTTATACTCGATCAGGGGACTTTGTTATATTCGATAAGGGGACTTTGTTATATTGGATCATGGGACTTTGTTATACTCGATCAGTGGCCTTTGTTATACTCTTTTAGAGGCCTTTGTTATTCTCGAACAGTGGCCTTTGTTAATCTCGATCAAAGGCCTTTGTTATTCTCGATTAGAGGACTTTGTTAAACTCGATGAGGAGACTTTGTTATACTCGATCAGGGGAGTTCTTTCACTCGATCAGGGGACTTTGTTTTACTCGATCAGAGGGCTTTGTTGCAATTTTCGATCAGGGACTGCTTGTACCTCGATCAGGGCCTTTGTTATACCTTTTTCGATCAGGAACTTTTGTTATACTCTGATCAAGGGGCTTTGCTTATACTCGGGATCAGGGCTTTGTTATACTCGGGGATCAGGAAAACTTTGTTATACTGGCGAAGGGGCTTTTGTTAAACCCGATTAGGGAAAACTTTGTTATACCTTAATCAGGGGACTTTCTTATACCTGGATCAGGGACTTTGCTACCGATCAGGGCTTTTGTTATACTCGATTAGGGGCCTTTGTTATACTCGATCAGGGGCCTTTGTTATACTCGACCATGGGACTTTGTTATACTTGATCAGCGGACTTTGTTATTCTCGATCTGGGGATTTTGTTATACTCATTCAGGGGACTTTGTTATACTTGATTAGGGGACTTTGTTATACTCGATGAGGGGCCTTTGTTAAACTCGATGAGGGCCTTTGAGCGCAATTGGGCAATCAGGGCCCTGTTATACCCGATCAGGTACTTTTGTTATACTCTGATCAGCGGACTTTATTATACCTTCGATCAGGGACTTGCAATACTCGATCAGGGACTTTGCTATACCTGATCAGGGCCTTTGTTATACCTGATCAGGGACTTTGTTGCTGGCCCTGATAAAATTTTGTTATACTGGATCATGGGACTTTGTTATACTCGATGAGGGGCCTTTGTTATACTCGATGAGGGGACTCTGTTATACTCGATCAAGGGACTCTGTAATACTCGATCAGGGGACTTTGTTATACTCGATCAGTGGCCTTTGTTATACTCTTTTAGAGGCCTTTGTTATGCTCGAACAGGGGCCTTTGTTAAACTCGATCAAAGGCCTTTGTTATTCTCGATTAGAGGACTTTGTTAAACTCGATGAGAAGACTTTGTTATACTCGATCAGGGGAGTTCTTTATACTCGATCAGGGGACTTTGTTTTACTCGATCAGGGGACTTTGTTATACTCGATCAAGGGACTTTGTTATACTCGATCAGGGGCCTTTGTTATTCTCGATCAGGGGCCTTTGTTATACTCGATCAGGGGACTTTGTTATACTCGGCCAGGGATCTTTGTTATACTCATTCAGGGGCCTTTGTTATACTTGATCAGGGGGCTTTGTTATACTCGACCAGGGGACTTTGTTATTCTCGATCAGGGGAATTTGTTATACCCCAACAGGGGGCTTTGTTATACTCGATCAGGGGACTTTGTTTTACTCGATCAGGGGGCTTTGTTTTACTCGATCAGGAAACTTTGTTATACTCGATCAGTAGCCTCTGTTATAATCGTGCAGGGGACTTTGTTACACTCGATCAGGAAACTTTGTTCTCCTCGATCAGGGGCCTTTGTTATACTCGATCAGGGGACTTTGTTATATTCGATGAGGAGACTTTGTTATACTCGATCAGGGGAGTTTGTTATACTCGATCATGGGACTTTGTTTTACTCGATCAGGGGGCTTTGTTATACTCGATCAGGGACTTTGTTATACTCGATCAGGGGCCTTTATTATACTAGATCAGGGGCCTTTGTTATACTCGATCAGGGGACTTTGTTATACTCGACAAGGGGTCTTTGTTATACTCGATGAGGGGCCTTTGTTATACTTGATCAGGGGGCTTTATTATACTCGATCAGGGGACTTTGTTATACTCGAACAGGGGGACTTTGTTATACTCGATGAAGGGGCTTTGTTATACTCGATCACGGAACTTTCTTATACTCGTTCAGGCGCCTTTGTTATATTCGATCAGGGGCCTTTGTTATATTCGATCAGGGGCCCTTGTTATGCTCGACCTGGGGACTTTGTTATACTCGATCAGGGGCTTTTGTTAAACTCGATCAGGGGCCTTTGTTATACTCAATCAGGGGACGTTGTTATACTTGATTAGGGGACTTTGTTTTACTCGATCAGGGGGCTTTGTTTTACTCGATCAGGAAACTTTGTTATACTCGATGAGGAGCATTTGTTATAATCGTTCAGGGGACTTTGTTATACTCGATCAGGGGACTTTCTTATACTCGATCAGTGGACTTTGTTATATTCGATAAGGGGACTCTCTTATTCTTGATTAGGTGACTGTAATACTCGATCAGGGGACTTTGTTATACTCGATCAGTGGCCTTTGGTATACTCTTTTAGAGGCCTTTGTTATACTCGAACAGGGGCCTTTGTTAAACTCTATCAAAGGCCTTTGTTATTCTCGATTTGAGGACTTTGTTATTCTCGATTTGAGGACTTTGTTAAACTCGATGAGGTGACTTTGTTATACTCGATGAGGGGAGTTTGTTATATTCGCTCAGGGGACTTTGTTATACTCGATTAGGGAACTTTGTTATACTCGACCAGGGGTCTTTGTTATACTCGATAAGGGGCCTTTGTTATACTTGATGAGGGGGCTTTGTTATACTCGATCATGGGAATTTGTTATTCTCGATGAGGGGTACTGTGTTATACTCGATCAGGGGCTTTGTTATACTCGATCAGGGAACTTTGTTATACTCGATCAGGGGCCTTTGTTATACTCGTTCAGGCGCCTTTGATATATTCGATCAGGGGCCTTTGTTATACTCGACCAGGGGACTTTGTTATACTCGATTAGGGGCCTTTGTTAAACTCGATCAGGGGCCTTTGTTATACTCGATGAGGGGGCTTTGTTAAGATCGTGCAGGGGACTTTGTTACACTCAATTAGGGGACTTTGTTCTCCTCGATCAGGGGACTTTGTTATACTCGATCAGGGGACTTTGTTATATTCGATGAGGGGACTTTGTTATACTGGGACCATGGGATCTTGTTATACTCGATGAGGGGCCTTTTGTTATACCTTTTGACCAGCCCCTTTGGCACGATCAGGGGACGGAGTTATACTCAATCAGAGGACTTTGTTATACTCTCGATTCAGTAATCTCGTAATACTCGATCAGGGGACTTTGTTATACTAGATCAGGGGCCTTTGTTATACTCGATCAGGGGACTTTGTTATATTCGATAAGGGGACTTTGTTATATTGGATCATGGGACTTTGTTATACTCGATCAGTGGCCTTTGTTATACTCTTTTAGAGGCCTTTGTTATTCTCGAACAGTGGCCTTTGTTAATCTCGATCAAAGGCCTTTGTTATTCTCGATTAGAGGACTTTGTTAAACTCGATGAGGAGACTTTGTTATACTCGATCAGGGGAGTTCTTTCACTCGATCAGGGGACTTTGTTTTACTCGATCAGAGGGCTTTGTTGTACTCGATCAGGGGACTTTGTTGTACTCGATCAGGGGCCTTTGTTATACTCGATCAGGGAACTTTGTTATACTCGATC
>NW_024723242.1:0-15222 GCF_018991925.1 Homarus americanus | reverse complement strand
CTCATCTCACGTGATCCAGACATTTGCTAGATATTTTATATAATTAATTAATACTCTCTTGATTTGAACTTAACAGAGTAAGACAATGATGCATATTAATAACATACATAAATATACAATTAACCTAAGTAACTAAGAACAATAATAATATAATAAGTACAATTAACAAATTATTAATAGCTTGTGTGAAATGGAGGCGTGAACATATGCCTCACGCTATGCGAGTTCCCGAGCGCTCAGGCACGTGACACTACATATATTTAACGGTAATTTGATGATGTCCCTGAATATATAAATAACGAAACTATTAAATATTAGCTATAAGAACAGCCCAGTCCCAACCATTGTACAAATTATCAATAACTTGTAATAAATCAGTGTATTCACTCCCAGTAAACACTGCTCCTTACACTGTCACTATGTTGAAATGAACTGTAGTTTGAGCTTTTCCCCATCTAAGTTATTATATGTCTTATTTGTGTCACTTATGTTACTTGTATATTATTTGTAATTCGTAACCCATTCCCCAAATATGTAACTGTATATTTTCAGCCTTCTGGCTGCCAAGCTCTTTCAATAAACCGTTAATTATTATTATTATTATTATTACACACACACACACACACACACAATGCTGGCCCATAAATTTACTTTTCTTACTTTCCTAAAATTCTGAGTGTTAAATACCCCCACGCAAACCTTTCATATTTGAGGTGTTCTGAAGAACATTGTCTAATCCGCCATGGTCTCAAAAATTCGATTTCTATGATGCAATTGGTGAACCCGCCTCAGTCTGCAACCAATCAACGTCTCGGCTGCATATCGTGACTTCATCAGCCAGTGAGTGTTGATTTTTAAGGCCGCTTTCCTGCTCAGTCAGTGTTTACAAGTATTGATGTGAAGTTCTGTAATTTTGTCATACATTTGCATTTAAAACGAATTCTTCAGATTGTGGTTTGCTCCCAAGTGTTTCAGAGACAGAACTACATGGAACTGGAAGAATGAATGCTTAACTAACCAAACTAAACCTAACTTAACCTACTCTACCCTACCCTAACCTAACGGAAAAGTACTTAAAACAGACTTTTTTTTCTTATATACCTTGTCACTGGTCCCTATTTCATTGCCTTATCCCCTAATGGTGTTTTGGGACGTCAATTGTGACTTGAAGAACAATAAATCAGGTGTTGCCACTGTAATCGCCTGTGTTAAACACCTCATACAAATAAAACTAAAAAGTAGTAACCTTTTTTTTTATATTCATTCATTATTCTTTTCTTGCTTAACAAAACAGTGTGGTAATTTACCTAAGTGGCTATTATGATTTTTTTTGTTTTACGTGAGTATGGTCGGTGTCGGCTATACCTTACTATTACCAAGCTTTATTATGTGAAGATAGGTTAGTTTTTTCAAATTTTTCTTCTTCTACTTGATGTTAGGTTAGGTCAGAAAAGTCATGTAACCTGGTATATGAGAGTCATTAGGTTTGGTTCTTTTTATTATTATTTTTTTTATTTTATAAAAATTTAGTTCTCCTATTTTTCGGGTATTTCTTGAGAAAAGTAAAAGGTTTTCTTCTTTCGAAAAGTTGCTTAATGTTGCCCGTTAACTCGCATACTTCTTCTAAAGTATTAAATTTTTTATATTTTTTTTTGTTATAGTTAGGTAAGGTTAGCTGAGCTTAGCTTAGTTTGGTAATTGTAAGACATGAGAATAGCGGACACTAACCTAAGAAAACAAACCTAACTTCTCCTATGTCAGGATACATGACTTTTCCAGTATAACATCAAGTAGAAGTAAAAAGATTAAATCTAACCTATCCTAACCTATCCCACCCTAACCTATTATCACGTGTTAAAGCTTGCTAACTGTAAAAAGTGAGAATAGTGAACACAGGCCTGCACTCGTTGTTTCAGCAGTGGTGAACTTTATATTAAGTAAAGTTTTGTTTTTAGGTTTTTTATATATAGTGTGTTGTGCCTTTATGGATAGCTTGTGCATATACCGTAGTTCATTGCTGTTACTTGTGGCTACTGTTGTACTGTAGTTGATTCTTCAAATAATTATTTTCAGTGAAAGAGGTTTTTGTTTACATAGCATATACAGTTACTGTGAACAATACCGTATCATAGTGGAACAAAGCTTTATTGAGAAATATTTCCCAGTCTACAAGAATGTCGCAGTATTTAATGCAGACACAAATATAACTTGAAAAAAATTATAAATACGGGTTTTTGTTCTCTCTTTTTTAATGATCGTTCACATGTTAAATTATTAGTAATTCTCCATTTCAAAGTTGATAATTATTTCCGTATCTTGAAATCGAAAATATGGCAACTCCATCATAATGAATCTGTTTATTTGTTGTTATTTGTGTAATTTTTACTCTAAACATAAATTATTATATAGGCGTTTAAGATTTGACACTTCTTACTATGCTAACCTATAGAATATATTTTTCCACTTGACCTAAATTCTGAGTCTTAGATACGCTCATTAGGTGTTGGAAGTGTAACTTTTCTCAGCTTTATTTACACACAAAGAGACACGTGTATGGGCGGTTTATGTGTATATTTATTTAAGTGTTTCTTGTCATTTGTTCTACGCCTCCTCACCACTTTATTGTCAACTGCAACTACAAAATTTTCAGTTTTAGATCAATTCCATAGAGCACTGCCTAACCACCATTATACTCCTCCTGCTGTCCGGGAATGTTAAACACATGTTACTTGGTAAATCAAAGTTATGTGCAGGTGGCGGTGCAACAGAACCCAGCTGTCTGAAGCTGGTCAAGGCCGGAGGAGGGGCGCGGGGGTGGGGGGGGGGAGAGAAGGAGAGGGTTATTGCTGGCGGCGGCTCTGGATTATGTTGGAGGTAATGGAAAAAGCTTGTCTATCCAAAGGGGCTGTCTGTTACCTTGTCCCGGCGCGTATTGACCACATATTCACCGCATGAGGCCTTCTTTTGACAAGTTACTTTATTGCTGCGCCGCCTCTCTGACTTCCTGGGCCAACTATCATTATGGTTCAAAAACAGTTTACATGACCACGTAAATATCTTCTTCGTATTGTTCTTCATTAATAAACGTAAAAGTAACCACCATGAGAGTACCTTTTAGAGTAAATAGTTCTCTTACGTATACCTACAATGTCAGTACTTATAAGTATTTCTCTAAGGTAATATTGTTAACTTTGAATACTCCGCCAGGTTGATTATAAAGGATGGTATGTTTTATAGGTCAACAAGTCATTAAAACTCATCTCAGAAATTAGAGTGAAGGAAGATGGGAGGGGGGAGGGAGGGCGTTGTCTGGAGCCTCTCACACACTCCCGTGATGAGGTGGTGAGCTGGGAGGGATAAGGCAGATATGGCGTGTTGGTGAGATGACCTACTTACCATGACGTGACGACCGCCACACCCACCCACCCCACCCACCACTACCACCCCACCCACCACTACCACGCATCCACCCACCCCGCCACAACACACTCACCCACACCGCCACAACACACTCACCCACACCGCCACAACACACTCACCCACACCTCCACAACGCACCCACCCACCCAGCCACCACCGCCTCACACTCGTCCACTGCTCCATGGCAACAGTAGATTTATGGCAGTTTTAGGCCTTAACTTCAGAATAACTTATATATAGACCTAGAGGTTTTTTTTTAATAATTCTCTCGTCTTTTGTTTTTATCCCACGACTGTGTGTGTGTGTGTGTGTGTGTGTGTGTGTCTGTCTGTGTGTGTGTGTGTGTGTGTGTGTGTGTGTGTGTGTGTGTGTGTGTGTGTGTGTGTGTGTGTGTGTGTGTGTGTGTGTGTGTGTGTGTGTGTGTGTGTGTGTGTGTGTGTGTGTGTGTGTGTGTGTGTGTGTGTGTGTGTGTGTGTGTGTGTGTGTGTGTGTGTGTGTGTGTGTGTGTGTGTGTGTGTGTGTGTGTGTGTGTGTGTGTGTGTGTGTGTGTGTGTGTGTGTGTGTGTGTGTGTGTGTGTGTGTGTGTGTGTGTGTGTGTGTGTGTGTGTGTGTGTGTGTGTGTGTGTGTGTGTGTGTGTGTGTGTGTGTGTGTGTGTGTGTGTGTGTGTGTGTGTGTGTGTGTGTGTGTGTGTGTGTGTGTGTGTGTGTGTGTGTGTGTGTGTGTGTGTGTGTGTGTGTGTGTGTGTGTGTGTGTGTGTGTGTGTGTGTGTGTGTGTGTGTGTGTGTGTGTGTGTGTGTGTGTGTGTGTGTGTGTGTGTGTGTGTGTGTGTGTGTGTGTGTGTGTGTGTGTGTGTGTGTGTGTGTGTGTGTGTGTGTGTGTGTGTGTGTGTGTGTGTGTGTGTGTGTGTGTGTGTGTGTGTGTGTGTGTGTGTGTGTGTGTGTGTGTGTGTGTGTGTGTGTGTGTGTGTCATAATTCCTTAAGTTGTAGAAATTCAATCTTCCAGTTTTTATAATATAATTTCTTTACCACTTGGAATGATAATTACTGTATAAGAATCTTTGATGTTCATATAACAAGATAATATCTTTGATATGAGTTCTTTCGGCTGTCTTATAATGGATGTTCAGATACTCGGGTCTCTTTTATTACACGTATTTAAGTTGTATTAATTAGATAGTCGATACAGTATTAGAAATTGTGTTAAGTGTACACGTGATGATCGTGCTGGGTTGGAGTAATAGAGGGCCATAAACTCATAACTCACCACGTTCCTAAATTTATTGGAGAATGTGAAGTAGAAGAAGAATGTCATGTGTAGTGGAATGACGTAGTACAGTCGACGGAGCCTATTCTAAGCTTCAAAATAATTGTGATTTTTCAAGGTTACAGAAATGTTGTTTATAACTTTTTTATATCCAAAGTAAAATAAAAACTGGGTTTATAAATTGATTAGGGACAATTATGTGCTCATTCTAGTATAGGAACTGGATATGTATTTGCAACTCTCCAATAATCTGCATAACTTGCGAAGAATGAGGTTAATTATTACACACACACACACACACAATTCTTCTTAATATATTGCTGAACGTCATGTAAGGTAAGAATGAGGTTGGAATCCTCAAGTGTTGGGGAACAGACAGAATGTTACCAGCTTAACATGTGTGGATGAACACGGGTGGGAGGACTGATATGACGGGAGGGAGATTAATTACCTTGATTAAGGGCTCAGTTTTGGGGCTAATGAGGTGCCAAGGGGAATATTTATTTTATTATTAATTTTTATGGGGCGTTAGGGAAAGTAAGGTTATGGGGGGTGATAGGGAAAGTAAGGTTATGAGGCTGATAGGGAAAGTAAGGTTATGGGGGTGATAGGGAAAGTAAGGTTATGGGGGGTGATAGGGAAAGTAAGGTTATGGGGGTGATAGGGAAAGCAAGGTTATGGGGTGATAGAAAGTAAGGCTATGGGGTGATAGGGAAAGTAAGGTTATGGGGGTGATAGGGAAAGTAAGGTTATGGGGGTGATAGGGAAAGTAAGGTTATGGGGGGTGATAGGGAAAGTAAGGTTATGGGGGTGATAGGGAAAGTAAGGTTATGGGGGTGATAGGGAAAGTAAGGCAATAACATGTAGTGAGGGGTTGTCAGACCACAGCTTACATCGCGAGGAAAGCCAGACTTGACCCGACATTAGCGAGGTCAAAAGTGTAGGGTGGCTCTCACGGTGGACCGGGGGTTACAAATCAACTAGCTCCCCTCCCATGTGACATGTCACCACAACAGACATGTAAGAAGGCACCAGCCGACTCTCTTCCAATATACAATAACCTACTCTCTGAACAAAGGCCGGACCTGACCTCACATTAGCCAGGTCAAATGTAACCCTCGGAGCCCAACTCAAGGGGCCACAAATCAACCAGGGCCTCTCGTGTCACACGGCCCCACCTGATGACTTCTCCTTACATCTCAGAAACTCCAGTCTGACCCGACATTAGGGAGGTCAAGTGTAGGGGAACTCTCACGGTTGCTCTCCCAATATACACACGGCCCCACCTGATGACTTTCCCAGATAGTTCTGAAAAGTCCAGACCTGACCTCACATTGGCGAGGTCAAATGTAAGGAGACCCTTCGCCGCCTCCCCCCCGGCCAGCTGAACCTGACGGCTCGCATCCCAATATATAGGACGTCCTGGTCCTCCCTCGGGGATTCGCAGAGAGGGAGTTGTCTTGTAACCAGGGAGAGCCAGCTACCACGTCCCCAGTCCCGCTCGAGAGAAGCCCACCACTAAGTGTAACGAAGTCTCAGCTGGGTCCATCGACAAAGTGCTGTCAACTCCACGTGTAACAGTAAGTGCTGGCTGTGTAAACTGTAGAAGTGCAGTGATCCCGAACCTCCCCAACGATCGACTTAGTGAAGTGCCCATTCTAATTGTGAGGTTAGGTTATACGAGAATACCATAGTCTATTATAAATTGTGTACGAACCCCCCCTATTAATCCCCCCTATTGAACTAGTAAAATAAAGCTGTAACACGCATTGGTGTTTTATATACTACACTTGTACTGTGCCTGTGTTAATATACAGTGTTGACATCACACCCTCGAGACACGCTACCATTTCCTCTCGCTATAATACTCTACTACTATAAACTCCTAACTTACCTCTTCATGTGAGATTTTGTCTCATTACAATGGTGGCAGCGCACTTAACGTAATACTCACGCTTCTTCCCCTTAGTGTTCAGTACAGTGATTGTTAGAACCTTTTAAAGTAAACTCGTAACTATCTTGACGAAGCAGGCAGTACAAGGGTGGTAACATTTGTAATATAATTCCTGTCCCTCAGTGTGGTACAAGTGGTGACAGTATCCACTCCCCCCTCCCTAGTTCACATATTGTTGGGTAACGGGGAACAATGGTCGAGAACTCAACCAGGGCAAGTGTCAGTAAAACCCCCTCCTCGTCCCACCCACAGACGTCATCGTCAACATTGACAATTTCGACTTCCACGATCAGTACTTCCCAGCCCTCCTCGCAAGCTAATATGACTTCTGTTAACATTACACCAACGACTTCCGTTTTATTCCCGTTCCCTGAACAATCCACTAGTACCTACTCTCCCCCCCTACCCCTTAACCACCCTGCACCCTCTCTCACCGCTCCCCCCCCCACGCTCACGTACACCTTAGCACCTCCCAACCCCTACAGCATGCCAGACCCCTTCCTTACGTCTGTCTCAGCGAGTAGTGCGGCACAAGTAATCAGTCAGATACCCATGTTTGAGGGCGATGGCCGTGACCCGGCGACATCAGCCGATAGGCTGGAACAGTGGTTAGGAAACATTGAAAGTGCGTTCCCGGATACCCTTCAGGAATACGAGGAATGCCGCCTTAGGACGGCACGTATGCGATTGGGCGGTGACGCGAAAGGCGTGCTAGAATTTAATCCGACAGTAAAGAATGCTACCACGTGGGACACGTTCGCGAACGGATTACGGGAAATTTACAGCCAGGGTGACTCATTACAAGATCACACGACACGTTTAGCTAATATCAAGCTAGAGGAGTGTTCATCACTAAATGTTTACCTATCATGCATAGGTAGTGCTGTGAAGATGGTGAGAGTGAATCACCCACAATTCTTCCCACCTGAGCTAGTACTCTCTTACTTTCTGTCGGGCTTACCCGGCGAGATGCGTACGTACATGGCGGCGAGCGGGATAACTACGATCGAGAACGCAATTAAAGCAGCGCGGATGTATATACAGCTCAGGAAACCCACCCCCCCCCTCCCGTTTTGTGTCGACAATTCACGCCGCCCCTCCCACCCCTACACGTAACACCCCTTCTGTCTGGGAGGATGAATTCTTGAGACTGATGGTGGAGAATCTCAGCCGGGACGAAAGGAAGCGACAGGAACAGTCATCATTCCACGAGGAAGGGCGGGAGCAATCAGGGTTAGATACAGTAGGTATAAACACGTTGGGTAATGCGCCACGGGGCGGCCGGCCGTCCGGGACAGGGACCCGCGGGGCGCGGGCTGGGATTGACCCCCGCCCCCGTGCAGTCACAAGTGCGCGCCCGGGCCCGCCCATGCGGGATAGCTGGTATAGAGCTCCGAAGCCTTTTTGCTGCTCCTCCTGTGGGGCATGGTCCCACGCGGTGCACGGATGTCCCTTTCAATGTGAGGGAAACCAGTGCGATGGGTGTGGCGACCAGGGACATACCCACAGAGAGTGTCCATACACCGGAATGCGTTGTTACGCATGTGCTGAGTGGGGACACATTCGCAGGTTATGTCCCTACTACTAAAGACAAGGGCGAGGCGTTGATGGTGACTAGGGAAGACAGGCCAATTATTAAGTTGAAAATGGGAGGGAAACGGGTTGAAGCTTTCATTGACACAGCTCCTCGGTGTCCTTGGTGAAACAGAACGTGGCCTCCAAGATGAGCCTAGGGGGAAAGCATAAAGTTCCTGAGTTACGTGGCGTCACGGGGAACCGCCTCTCAACATTGGATTCCAGAGATATAACTGTAGACTTAGGAGATAAGATAGTTGTTCACGCGCTGGTCGTGGTAAGCGGTGATCTTTTCCCAGGGGATGTTCTTATTGGGTCAGATTTCTTGTGTAGGTTTAAGTATGGAATCCAGTTTGATGGGAGCCGGTATACCGTGACACTAGATGGTAGAGATTATGCAGGTACTCCTATTAGGAATAGGTCTGGTCTGCCCGTCCACCTCATTAAGCCTAAACGCCCCCAGCCCCCCGCACCCCAAGCCCCCCAGCTACACCCGACGCGTGCCACTGTCATCCCTCCCCACTCTAGTGTTGTTCTGCCCGTTCGATGGTCAAGGTCGTTCGACAGTCCCACGGAGGATCAGGAGTATGTATTTGTTGAAGCCCCTCATAAAATGTCCCCATACGTGCAGTCGGGGCTCATTAACACTCAGCAGCCTAGCGTCCCAGTCATAAACCCCACCCCCAGGGAATTTAAACTTACTCCTGGTCATTCAGTGGGAACAGTCTGTGCGGTCGATAAAGTAGAGGATCTGGAGCATTTTGATCCTACGAGATATAACATTAGGAGTGACACAGAATTCGTAGAGTCACAGCAAATGTTCGCCACTGCAATAGAATCCCTTGACATAGATCACCTACCCACCCTTATTAGAGGTCGTCTACGCGCTATAATAAAGCAGCATGAAGATCTCTTTGCAACCTCAGATCAGGACCTCGGCCTGATGTCAGCTCCACACAAAATTAATACCGGCTCCGCTCCCCCCACCAGAGTACGGCAGTGGAGGCTTCCTGAGGCGGCTAAAACTCAAATTAGGGATTTATGTCGCCAAATGGAGGAACGTGGTGTCATCTCCCCTTGCACTAGCCCCTATTGCTCCCCGGTCGTATTAGTCAGAAAAAAGGACGGGTCAACTAGATTCTATGTAGACTATAGGGAACTTAATAAGGACACCATTGCTGATAGCTATCCCTTGCCCAGAATTGACGAGACACTGGACCAATTGAACGGAGCTTCTATATTCACAGTTCTAGACTGTAAGGATGCGTACTGGAGCATACCAGTTGACCCGGCTGACCGCCCCAAAACTGCTTTCGCGGACGGCAGCCGTCTATTTTGTTTCAACAGGTTACCTTTCGGGTTAAAGGGAGCACCGGCCACGTTCATGAGGGCTGTGAACCACAGTCTCACACCCGTGCTTGGGCGGAACGCTATGGCTTACCTGGACGATGTTATCGTCTATAGTAAAAACATGGATTCGCACATGCGGGATGTAGATGAGGTTCTCTCGGTCATGAAAGCGGCCGGACTGAAAGTGTCCCTTAGGAAATGCGCGTATGCGCGCCAGGAAGTTAAATTCCTGGGATTCATCGTAGGTCATGGCGGCGTTAGGCCCGACCCGGTGAAAGTGAAAGCGATAGCAGAGATGCCACCTCCCACCACAGCCAGGGGTGTGAAACAGTTCCTTGGCACCGCCAATTTTTTCAGACGTCACATCCCTCACTTTTCAGAGGCGGCCCTCCCCCTTACGAAACTTACAAAGAAGTCGGTTCAGTTTCGGTGGTCGGGGGAGGCAGATAAAGCTTTTAATCATCTTAAGGACTTATTGAAGTCGGCAACAATGTTAGCACTGCCGGACTTCACGCAGCCGTTTTACGTGCACACTGACGCTTCCGACGAAGCACTGGGAGCCTGTCTCATGCAAGGTGGTGAAGATAACCCCATCCCTATTGCTTATTTTTCCCAGAAATTGAGCGGAGCTGCCCTCCGCTACTCCACAACTGAGAAAGAAGCCTTGGCTATTGTCAAGGCCGTAACTTCCTTTGATGCTTACCTATTTGGTAGACACTTTTATGTAATCACTGATCACCGCCCTTTAATATATATCTTCCAAGGTAAAACTCCTAATGCACGGGTAGCACGCTGGGCAGTCTTTCTAAATGCGTCGGGAATCCTAGCAGCATGACTCAGCCCATTTTTGGGGACCTATCACCTAACGAGGTGCGCCAACACCAACTCGAAGACCCACAGTGGGGTCCTGTCATTGAGTTCCTTGAGGGGGGTCCGCTCCCCAAGAAGGTCAACAAAGCCTCACTTTGTGATTTCAGTCTTTTAAGCGGAGTCCTGTATCTTGTTACTATGAAACAGGATGATGAGCAACCCAAAGAACTCGTAGTCATCCCCGCATCCTTGGAAAACTCGGCCCTAGAAGTAGCTCACTCTTCCCAATTCGCAGCCCACCCGGGTGAATGTCGCACATATGCACGTGCACGCTCTATGTTTTTCATGCCCAATCTAGCGCGGAAGGTTGGGGCATTTGTCAAAGGATGTCTGCCGTGTTAGTAAAGGAAGGGTACCCCAAAGAGACAGGGAGAGCTGCAGGAGTTTCCACCAGCCTCTCAGCCCTTGGAACGGGTATCGATCGATCTAACTGACATGTCAATACGTTCACACCGGGGAAACAGATACGTTGTTTCTATCGTCGATCACTATTCACGTTTTGCAACCTATATACCCATCCCCGATAAACGCGCAGAGACAGTTTGTGAAGCCCTGTTACAATACGTTGGTACTCATGGATGTCCCCGGGTCATTGTAAGTGATCAAGGGACAGAGTTTACCTCGGGCATCTTTCAGAAGGCGTGCGACTTGCTGCAGGCTAAGTCAAATCTAACCACTAGTTACCACCCACAGGCTAATGCCATGGTTGAGCGTTCCCACCGCACGTTGAAAGATCACTTGTCGTTTTTGGTTAATAATCAGTACGGCGGTTGGGACGATCAGCTACCTCTTGCACAACTGGCCATGAACACCGCAATTAACACCACCCTGCATAACACTCCTTACTTCCTTCACTTTGGTAGGGATCCAAACCTTCCTGCTGGTGTAATCAACCCCCCACCCCTATCCTATGGCGAGGACTACCCTTCTGTCTTGCAAAACAGGTTACAAACGGTCTTTACTCGGGTGCAGGAACTAAACAAGAAGGTCACTTACACAACGCCACCTACTATAACCTCAGGGTCACCCCTTCCAATATTACCGTAGGTACCCTGGTCTTCCTAACTAACGAATCATCCTCCCCCGACACCCCCTCTAAGTTGCAACAGAGATGGAAGGGCCCATATAGAGTAACCGCCCAACCCAGCAAAGTAAACTTCACTATTTCCCCGCTTTGCCAGGGGGGACGTAAGGAAACTGTGCATGTGAATAGATTGAAGCTGGCAACTGTCGACGATGACGTCTTGAACAAATCAGGCCTCACCAACCAGCCCCCTCTAGGGGTAACATTCCCTTCCCAACACCCTATCCCTCCACCAGCAGCTGACCACCCCCCTCAGAACAATCAGGTGCCTCACACCCCAAGTAATAATCAGAGAACTCCCCAAGCTACTGCCCCACTTGTACCAGTAAGACCTGATCAGATTAGGGCTCATAGATATAATACCAGGTCACAGAACTTAGATTAAAGTAACGAGTCTAGGGGCACTTCTAATTGTTGATTATCCACCCCGGGATCTTGTCTTTCTACTAAGCTACAGAGTCAGCACTGCCCTTGCTCTTCACGGGCCTGGGCGAGGTCTCCCTGACTCCACACAAAAGTCGGAGATGACACCACCACAGCTGCAGCTGACCCCCTACCAGATGAGCTGAGACCAACGCATCCTGACTCATAATGGATGCCCGACACGAGCGGGACACGCAGCGGGCAACCCCGCGGCGAATGGGTGACGCCTTCACGTCGACACTGCAAGCCCCAAGCTCCAGAAACGGGCTTGCATAATGCTGGCCCTCGATCTGGTTGAAGACACTGGGCTGTGTCTCGTCGCTCGCCTGCTGAACGATGAGACACGCACCGAGGCTACGGCCTCACGGCCCACAATACTGACAGACAACATCTATGGGTACCATCAGCCTGAGCAAGCTACGCCATGCAGGACCAGCGCAGCTCCCAGCTCCAGGCAGGGAATCAGGTCGTCCCCTTGGAACCCAGGAGAAAATCCCGAAAACCCGACCTGCAACTTCAGTAGCAGCAAGCAACAGGCAACAAACAACTAGAGGTCCCAGTGGCGATGCAGACGACAGCTCCCTACGTTTCAGGACCTGTCAACTGGTCCCACGCACTTCCACTCCGGGAATGGATCCACCAGGTACCAGACAAGTAATGGCTGACCTTGGCCCACCCGGGATCTGCCTCGCCGGTGTTTACCACACCATCGGGGACGAAACAGAAGTGACCTGACTACAAGTAGAGGAAGAAAACAAGCAAACCCTGGGGGGCCCACCCAGGGAGGGATTCACCACTGTGAGGGTGTGGGACAGGACGGTCAGGGGCCTCGCCGACACTCACGTACGGAGGGCGAACTCTTGTCCGTGGACCCTGCCCTACACGCCATCCAAAGCGATGACACCCCAAGCAGTGGACCGGCTTTGATCCCGGCCGGGAAGGGCGGAAACTCAGATGGAACTAGAAAAATCCATCTGGACCACGACAGAAAATGAGACTCTACAGAGGAAACTCAGATGGGACTAGAAAAATCCATCTGGAATGCGTCAGGAACTGCTGCTCCACACAGAAGTTCAAGTGGAGGAAGTGAGGCACGCGACACACCGCGGCAGACCCCAGGACGGGACAGGAAACGCCAACCACCACATCTACTGCGTCGTCCACCCTGATGCTGGACACCGATTGGTGGAGGTGGTGACGGACCACCCGCCACCCGGGATCTCGACGAATGCTGACGAGTTTTTGTTTTTGCCATTGTATCTGGTTAATAATTTTTGCTGCCTTTTTAGTATGTACAAATATTTCTTTTTGTTCACAAGTTGTATTTTTCCCCAACTTCCCCCCCACCTTTTTTTTAGCGGCCATGTATCTTATTATTATATGTTGTATGTGCTGCCCTGCGCAAGAGTTTAACAGTTGAAGCAACAAGTATGTAAATCTATTCCAGGCTTGAAGATACTGGAACCTAAGCAGAAATAAGCCAGGGCAAGCAACACCATTGCATAACCTTTCAAACCTCCGACTGTGTACCCTCATCTAACTCCCTAAGTGACGCTCTCCGACAAGCTCCTGCTAAGGCGCTCTCTCTCTCCTTCATATCTACATTCACCTTTCCGTTTCCGTATCCTTAGACAGCCGCTTAGATATTATAAATATTACCAGACTATGGTAGGATGTGAGGTGCATACTTTACACCGCAGTAGCTATTTTTCTCAGGTTGGGCACTCGCTATTGTTATCCACTGTGAACAATTGTGTATGGCATGGAAGCTTTGGTCTTGGCGGGAGGTGTAGTGAGGGGTTGTCAGACCACAGCTTACATCGCGAGGAAAGCCAGACTTGACCCGACATTAGCCGAGGTCAAAAGTATAGGGTAACTCTGTGGTTGACCAAGGATTGTAAATCAGCCTAGCTCCCCTCCCATGTGACATGTGGCCCCAACAAAACATGTAAGAAGGCACCAGCCGACTCTCTTCCAATATACAATAACCTACTCTCTGAACAAAGGCTGGACCTGACCTCACATTAGCCAGGTCAAATGTAACCCTTGGAGCCCAACTCAAGGGGCCACAAATCAACCAGGGCCTCTCGTGTCACACGGCCCCACCTGATGACTTCTCCTTACATCTCAGAAACTCCAGTCTGACCCGACGTTTGGGAGGTCAAGTGTAGGGGAACTCTCACGGTTGCTCTCCCAATATACACACGGCCCCACCTGATGACTTTCCCAGATAGTTCTGAAAAGTCCAGACCTGACCTCACATTTGCGAGGTCAAATGTAAGGAGACCCTTCGCCGCGCCCCCCCCCTGCCAGCTGAACCTGACGGCTCGCATCCCAATATATAGGACGTCCTGGTCCTCCCTCGGGGATTCGCAGAGAGGGAGTTGTCTTGTAACCAGGGAGAGCCAGCTACCACGTCCCCAGTCCCGCTCGGCAGAGAAGCCCACCACTAAGTGTAACGAAGTCTCAGCTGGGTCCATCGACAAAGTGCTGTCAACTCCACGTGTAACAGTAAGTGCTGGCTGTGTAGACTGTAGAAGTGCAGTGATCCCGAGCCTCCCCAAAGATCGACTTAGTGAAGTGCCCATTCTAATTGTGAGGTTAGGTTATACGAGAATACCATAGTCTATCATAAATTGTGTACGAACCCTCCCTATTAATCCCCCCTATTGAACTAGTAAAATAAAGCTGTAACACGCATTGGTGTTTTATATACTACACTTGTACTGTGCCTGTGTTAATATACAGTGTTGACATCACACCCTCGAGACCCGCTACCATTTCCTCTCGCTATAATATTCTACTACTATAACCTCCTAACTTACCTCTTCATGTGAGATTTTGTCTCATTACACCAGGTACACTTCTTACACTCCCAGGTACCCCTCCGACAGTCCCAGGTACTCCTCTGACACTCTCAGGTACACCTCCGACACTCTCAGGTACACCTCTGACACTCCCAGGTACACCCCAGACACTCCCAGGTACACTTCTCACACTCCCAGGTACACCTCCGACTCTCCCAAGTACACCTTTGACACTTGCAGGTACTCCACTGACATTCCCTGGTACACCTCTGACACTCCCAGGTACACCGCTGACACTGCCAGGTACACCTCCGACACTCCCACGAACACCTCCGACACTCCCAGGTACACTTCTCACACTTCCAGGTACACCTCCGACACTCCCAGGTACACCGCTGACACTCCCAGGTACACCTCTGACACCCCAAGGTACGCCTCTGACACTCCCAGGTACACCTCTTTCACTCCCTGGTT
>NW_024723241.1:0-10760 GCF_018991925.1 Homarus americanus | reverse complement strand
TTATGCTCGACCGAGCCTTTTTATTATACTCGATCAGGACTTTGTTATACTCGATCAGGGGACTTTGTTATACTCGATCAGGGACTTTGTTATATACTCGATCAGGGGACTTTGTTATACTCGATCAGGGGACTTTGTTATATGCAACCAGGGACTTTGTTTCTCTCGATCAGGGGACTTTGTTATACTCGTGAGGACTTTGTTATGTGACCAGGGGCCTTTATTTATGCTCGATCCGGGGCTTTATTTATACTCGATCAGGGGTTTTGTTATATGCTCGATCAGGGGCCTTTGTTATACTCGATCGGGGACTTTTGTTATACTCGGTACCTGTTGGTATCAGTGGTGTACCTGGGAGTGTCAGATGCTTATGCCTGGGGAGTATCAGAGGGGTACCGCAAGTGTCTGAAATTAATGCCTGGGAGTGTCAGAGAGTGTACCTGGCTGTGTGCCGGAGGTGTGTACCTGGGGAGTGTCCGGATGTGCCTGGGGGTGTCAGAGGTGTCACCTGGGGTGTCAGAGAGGTGTACCTGGGAGTGTCAGGGGTGTACCTGCAGTGTCAGTAGTGCACCTGGGAGTGTCCCAGAGTGTTCTTGGGGAGAGTCGGAGGTGTGCCTGGGAGTGTCGAGAATAATACCTGGGAATGTCAGAGGTGTGCCTGGGGTGTCAGAGACCAGCCTGCCTGGGAGTGTCAGGGGAGCCACCTGCAGGGAGTGTCAGTGGTGCACCTGGGAGTGTCAGAGAGGTGTTCTTGGGAGGAGTCGAAGGTGTACCTGGACGTGTCGGAGGTATGCCTGGGAATGTCCAGAGGTGTGCCTGGGAGTGTGCAGGGGTGTGCCTGGGGAGTGTCAGAATGTGCAGGGGTGTCAGTGGAGTGCCTGGGAGAGTTATTGGTGTTCCTGGGGCGTCAGTGAATGCCTGGGGAGTGTCAGAGGTGAACCTGGGGTGTCAGGGAGATGTGCCTGGGGTGTCAAGGTGTAACTGGGGGTGTCATTGATGTGCCTGGGGAGTGTCAGAGGTGTACATGAAAGTGTCAGAGGTGTGCCTGGGTGTCCAGAGGTGTGCCTGGGGTGTCTGGAAGTGTGCCTGGGAGTGTGAGAGTGCTTGGGGAGTGTCAGGGGTGTGCCTGGGAGTGTCCTTTGGTATCTTACCTAAAGAGTGTCAGAGGGGTGTGCCTGGGTGTGTCTGGGGTGTGCCTCGGAGTGTCTGGGGTGTACCTGAGTGTCTGGTGTGCCTGGGGAGTGTCAGGTTGTACCTGGGGTGTCAGGGGTGTACCTGGGTGCCAGGGGTGTACCTAGGAGTGTCAGTGTGGTGTGCCTGGGGTGTCCAAGGTGTGCCTGGGAGTGTCTGGGGGTGTGCCTGGGGAGTGTGGTGTGCCTGGGGTGTCAAGGTGGACCTGGAGGTGTCAGAGGTGTGCATGGGGATGTCTGAGGGTGTGCAGGGGTGTCAGGGGTGTGCCTGGGAGTGTCAAGGTGTGCCTGGAAGTGTCTGGGTATAAGTGGAAGTGACAGGGGGATGTGCCTGGGGAGTGTCAGGGGGTGTACCAGGTGTCAGAGGGAGTACCTGGGAGTGTCTGAGAGAGTACCTAGGAGTGTCTGGGGTGTACATGGGAGTGTCAGTGGTGTGCCTGGGAGTGTCTGAAGAATATGCCTGGGGAGTGTCTGGGGAGTGTACCTGGGGTGTCAGAGGTGTACCTAGGTGTCAGAGATGCAACTGGAAGTGTCCAGAGAGGGTGTGCCTGGGAGTGTGAAGTGCCTGGGGTGTGAGGGCCTGGGGAGTGTCAGGGGTGTGCCTGGAGTGTCTGAGGTGTGGGGGTGTCAGGGGTGTGCCTGGGGTGTCAGGGGAGTGTGCCTGGGGTGTCAGGGGTGCTGGGTGTCTGGGGTGTACCTGGGGTGTCTGAAGGGGTGTGCCTGGGGTGTCTGCAGGGGTGTACCTGGGGAGTGTCAGAGGGTACACAGAGTGTCAGAGGTGTGCCTGGGGAGTGTCTGAGTGTACCAGGGGTGTCAGAGGAGTACCAGGGGAGTGTCAGAGGTGTGCCTGGGTGTCAGAGTGTATACCTGGGAGTGTCAGCGGTGTACCTGGGAGTGTCTGGGGTGTACCTGGGAGTTTCTGAGAGGTACCTGGGAGTGTCAGAGTGTGTACCTGGTAAGAGTCAGTGGTGTACCTGGGAGTGTCAGAGGTGTGCCTGGGAGTGTCTGAAGTGTTTCTGGAGTGTCAGAGGTGTGTACCTGGGGAGTGTCAGAGTGTACAGGAGTGTCACTCAGAATGTCACCTGGGGAGTGTTAGAGGAGTACCTGGGGAGCGTCAGAGGAGTACCTGGGGTGTCAGAGGGTGTACCTGGGGAGTGTCAAAGGTGTACCTGAGGTGTCATTGATGTACCTGGGAGTGTCAGAGTGTGCCTGGAAGTGTCAGGGTGTGCCTGGAGTGTCAGAGGTGTACCTGGGAGTGTCTGGGGTGTACCTGTGGGGTGTGAGAGGTGTGCCTGGGGTGTCAGGGGGGTGTACCTGGGGAGTGTCAGCGGTGTCTAGGGTGTGTCAGAGGTGTGCCTGGGAGTGTCTGAGGGTGTGCCTAGAGGTGTCACAGGGTGTGCCTGGGGTGTCAGAGATGTGCCAGGGAGTGTCAGTGGAGTACCTGGGAGAGTTGTTGGTGTTCCTGGGAGCGTCAGTGGTGTACCTGGGAGTGTCAGAGGTGAACCTGGGAGTGTCAGGGGGTGTGCCTGGGAGTGTCAAGGTGTAACTGGGGTGTCGTGATGTACCTGGGAGTGTCAGAGGTGTACCTGAAAGTGTCAGAGGTGTGCCTGGAAGTGTCAGGGCATGCCTGGGGTGTCTGAAGTGTGCCTGGGAGCTGTGAGAATAATGCTTGGGGAGTGTCAGGGGTGTACCTGGGGAGTGTCAGCAGTATACCTAAGAGTGTCAGAGGTGTGCCTGGGTGTGTGTCTGAGGTGTGCCTGGGGAGTGTCTGTGGGGTGTACCTGAGTGTCTGAGGTGTACCTGGGAGTGTCAGAGTTGGCACTGGGAGTGTCAGAGTGTGCCTGGGGAGTGCCAGAGGTGTGCCTGGGGAGTGTCAGTGGTGTACCTGGGGTGTCAAGGTGTGCCTGGGAGTGTCTGTGAGGTGTACCTGGGTGTATAATGAATTGTGCCTGGGGAGTGTCAAGGTTGACCTGGAAGTGTCAGAGGTGTTTGTGGGGTGTCTGGGGTGTACCAGGGAGTGTCAGAGTGTGCCACCAGGAGTGTCAAAGGTGTACCTGGAAGTGTCTAAGGTGTAAGTGGAAGTGATGACTGAGGTGTGCCTGGGAGTGTCAGGGAGATGCCAGGGGTGTCAGAGGTACCTGGGGAGTGTCTGGGGGCACCTAGGGTGTCTGGGGTGTGCATGGGGAGTGTCAGTGGTGTGCCTGGGGTGTCTGGGGTGTGCCTGGGGTGTCTGGGGAATGTGCCTGGGGAGTGTCAGGGGTGTGCCTGGAAGTGTCAGAGGTGCAACTGGAAGTGTCAGGGGTGTGCCTGGGTGTCTGAAGTGTGCCTGGAGGTGTGGGGAGGGGTACACTGGGGTGTCAGGGGTGTGCCTGAGGTGTCTGAGGTGTGCAGGGAGTGTCAGAGGTGTGCCTGGGAGTGTCAGGGAGGTGTGCCTGGGGTGTCAGGGGTGCACCTGGGGTGTCTGAGGTGTGCCTGGGGTGTCTGTGAGGGTGTGGGGTGTCTGGGGTGTGCCTGGGGTGTGGGGAGTACCACAGAGTGTCAGAGGGTGTGCCTGGGAGTGTCTGGAGTGTGCCTGGCAGTGTCAGAGGAGTACCAGGGGAGTGTCAGAGGTGTACCTGGGAGTGTCAGAGTGTATACCTGGGGTGTCAGCGGATGTGCCTGGGAGTGTCTGAGGGTGTGCCTGGGGTTTCTGAGGGGTACCTGGAGTGTCAGAGGGTGTGCCTGGTAGAGTCAGTGGTGTGCCTGGGGAGTGTCAGGGTGTGCCTGGGAGAGTGTGTCTGAGGTGTTTCTGGAGTGTCAGAGGTGTGCAGAGTGTCAGAGGTGTGCCTGGGGTGTCATAGGTGTACCTGGGGAGTGTTAGAGGAGTACCTGGGAGCGTCAGAGGAGTACCTGGGAGTCTCAGAGGTGTACCTGGGAGTGTCAAGGTGTGCCTGGGGTGTCATTGATGTACCTGGGAGTGTCAGAGGTGTACCTGGAGGTGTCAGAGGTGTGCCTGGAAATGTCAGAGGTGTGGGGGAGTGTCTGGAAGTGTGCCTGGGAGTGTGAGGGTGTGCCTGGGGAGTGTCAGGGGTGTACCTGGGGAGTGTCAGCGGAGGTATGCCTAGGAGTGTATAAGAGGTGTGCCTGGGAGTGTCTGAGGGTGTGCATTGGGGAGTGTCTGAGGTGTGCCTGGAGTGTCTGGGGTGTACCTGGGGTGTCAGAGTTGTGCCTGGGGTGCCAGGAGGTGTGCCTGGGAGTGCCAGAGGTGTGCCTGGGAGTGTCGGTGGTGTACCTGGCAGTGTCAGGTGCACCTGGGAGTGTCTGGTGTACCTGGTGTCTGAGGTGTGCCTGGGGAGTGTCAAGGTGTGCCTGGGGTGTCAGAGGTGTGCCTGGGGTGTCAAAGGGTGTGCCTAGGAGTGTCTGGGGTGTGCCTGAGAGTGTCTGAGGTGTACCTGGCAGTGTCTGAGGTGTTCCTGGCAGTGGCTGGGGTGTGCCTGGCTGTGTTAGAGGTGCACCTGGGGTGTCTGAGGTGTGCCTGGGACTGTGAGAGGGTGTGCCTGGGAGAGTTAGGGTGCACCTGGGGAGTGTGGGGAGAGTCTGAGGTGTGCCTGAGAGTGTCTGGTGTGCGGCAGTGTCTGTGTTCCTGTGGCAGTGTCTGGTGTGTACCTGGCGGTGTCAGAGGTGCACCTGGGAGTGTCTGAGGTGTGCCTAGAGTGTCTGGGGTGTGCCTGGGGTGTCAGAGGTGTGCCTGGGGTGCCAGGTGTGCCTTGGAGTGTCGGAGGGGGTGTGCCTGCTGGGGTGTCCAGGGGTGTATCCTGGGGAGTGTCAGGAGGTGTGCCTAGGGTGTGGGGGTGTACCTGGGAGTGTCTGTGGTGTACCTGGGAGTGTCAGAGAGGTGTTCTTGGGGGAGTCGGAGGTGTGCCTGGGGTGTCGGAGGTGTGCCTGGGAGTGTCAGGGGTGCAACTGGGAGTGTCTGGGGTGTGCCTAGGGTGTCTGGGGTGTGCCTGGGGTGTCTGAGGTGTGCCTGGGAGTGTCTGAGGGTGTGCCTGGGAGTGTCAGAGATGTACCAGGGAGAGTCAGTGGAGTGCCTGGGGAATGTCATTTGGTGTACCTGGGAGTGTCAGAGGTATGCCTGCGAGTGTTAGAGGAGTACCTGGGAGCGTCAGAGGAGTGCAGTGTCACGGGTGTGGGGTGGGAGTGTCAAGGTATGCCTGGGGGTGTCATTGGTGTACCTGGGGAGTGTCAGAGAGTGTGCCTGGAAGTGTCAGGGTGTGTGCCTGGGGTGTCTGAGGGTGTGCCTGGGGTGTCAGAGATGTGCAGGGAGAGTCAGTGGAGTACCTGGAAAGTCGTTGGTGTGCCTGGGGTGTCAGGGTGTGCCTGCAGTGTTAGAGGGTGCCTGGGAGCGTCGAGAGGAGTGCCTGGGAGTGTCACAGGTGTGAGTGGGAGTGTCAAGGTGTACCTGGGGTGTCATTGGTGTACCTGGGGTGTCAGAGTGTACCTGGAGAGTGTCAGAGGTGTACCTGGAAGTGTGAGAGAGGTGTGCCTGGGGTGTCTGAAGTGTGCCTGGGGAGTGTGAGAGGTGTGCCTGGGGTGTCAGAGTTGCACCTGGGAGTGTCAGGGGGTGCACCTGTGAGTATCTGAGATGTACCTGGAATTGCCTGGGAGGTGTGCCTGAGAGTGTCTGAGGGTGTGCCTGGGAGTGTCAGACTAGTACCACGGAGTGTCAGAGGTACCTGGGAGTGTCAGAGGAATTGGCCTGCCAGGTGTCAGGGGTGTGCCTGGGAGTCTGGGGTGTGCCTGGGGTGTCAGAGGTGTGCCTGGGGAGTGTCTGGGGAGTACCAGAGGTGTCAGGGGTGTGCCTGGGGTGTCGGAAGTGTGTGCGTGCAGTGTCCAGCGGTGTGCCTGGGAGTTTCCTGAGGTGTACCTGGGGTGTCAGAGGGTGTGCCTGGGGAGTGTCTGGGGTGTGCTTGGCGGTGTCTGGGGAGTGTTCTGGCAGTGTCTGAGGTGTGCCTGGCAGTGTGGGGTGCACCCTGGAGTGTCCTGAGGTGTGCCTGGGAGTGTCACAGGGGTGTACCTGGGGAGTGTCTGGGGTGTGCCTGGGGAGTGTCTGGGAGTGTTCCTGGGGAGTGTCTGGTGTAACCTGGGGTGTCAGTGGTGTACCTGAGAGTGTCAGGTGTACCTGGAGTATCGGAGGTGTACCTGGGACTGTCTGAGGTGTGCCTGGCAGTGTCAGCGGTGTAACTGGGAGTGTGTCAGAGGTGTACCTGGGGTGTCAGATGTATACCTCGGAGTATCAGAGGGAGTATCTGGGGAGTGTCTGAGGTTGTACCTGGGAGTGTCAGAGGTGCACTTGGGGTGCCGGAGGTGTACCTGGGAGTGTCGGAGGTGTACCTGGGAGTGTCGGAAGTGTGCCTGGGGAGTGTGAGGTGTACCTGGGAGTGTAAGATGTGTACCTGGGGTGTCAGGGAATTGTACCTGCAGGTGTCGGTGGTGTACCTGGGGTGTCAGAGGTGTTCTTCAGAGTCGGAGTGTGCCTGGGGAGTGTCAAGGTGTGCCTGGGAGTGTCTAAGGAGTACCAGGGTGTCAGAGGGTGTACCTGGTGTCAGAGTGTGTACGTGGGAGTGTCAGTGTGTACCTGGGAGGTCTGAGGTGTGTACCTGGAGTGTCAGAGGTGTACCTGGGAGTGTCAGAGGTGTGCCTGGGAGTGTCAGGAGGTGTACCTAGGGGTGTCTGAGGTGTACCTGAGTGTCTGAGATGTGCTTTGCAGTGTCTGAAGTGTTCCTGGCAGTGTCTGAGGTGTACCTGGCAGTGTCAGAGGTGCACCTGGGAGTGTCTGAGGTGTGCCTGGGAGTGTCTATGTACCTGGGAGTGTCTGAGTGTACCTGGGAGTGTCTGAGGTGTTCCTGAGAGTGTCTGAGGTAACCTGGGAGTGTCAGTGGTGTACCTGAGAGTGTCGGAGGTGTACCTGGGAGTATCGGAGGTGTACCTGGGACTGTCTGAGGTACCTGGCAGTGTCAGCGGTGTAACTGAGTGTCAGTGGTGTACCTGGAGTGTCAGATTTATACCTCAGAGATCGAGGGGTACCTGGGAGTGTCTGAGTACCTGAGTGTCAGAGGTGCACCTGGAGTGCCGGAGGTGTATCTGGAGTGTCGGAGGTGTACCTGGAGTGTCGGAGGTGTACCTGGAGTGTCAGTGGTGTACCTGGGAGTGTCAGGGGTGTACCTGCGAGGTCGGTGGTGTGGGAGGTGTGCAGGTGTCGGAGGTGTGCCTGGGGTGTGAGAGGTGTACCTGGGGTGTCGGTGTGTGCCTGGGAGTGTCAGGGTGCCTGCAGTGTCTGTGGTGTGTACCTGGGGTGTGGGGTGTTCTTGCCCTAGAGAGTCAGGTCCTGGGGTGTCGGAGGTGTACCTGGGGAGTGTCAGGAGGTGTGCCACCAAGGTGTCAGGGGTGCACCTGGTGTCTGGGGTGTGCACCAGGGGTGTGTCGGGGTGTGCCTGGAGTGTCTGAGGTGGCACCTGGGGAATTGTGAGTTGTGCCTCGGTGTCAGAGGTGTGCCTGGGGAGTGCCAGAGGGGGTGTGCCTGGGAGTGTCAGTGGTGTGCCTGGGGTGTCAGAGGTGTGCCTGGGAGTGTCTGGGGTGTGCCTGGGGAGTGTGTAGTTGGCACCTGGGGTGTCAAGGTGGACCTGGAAGTGTCAGGGGTGTGTGGGGAATTAATCTGAGGGTGTACCAGAGGAAGTGTCAGAGACAAGAGGTGTCAAAGGGTGACCTGGAAGTGTCTCAGGTGTAAGTGGAAGCTGAAATTGTACCAGTGTCAGGGGTGCTTGCCAGGGAGTGTCAGAGGTGCCTGCAGGTGTCTGGGGTACCTAGGGAGTGTCTGGGGTGTGCATGGGGTCAGTGGGTGGCACTAGGGTGTCTGGGGGTGTGCAAGTGTCTGTGTCTGCCTGGGGTGTGGGGGTGTGCCTGGGGTGTCCAGGGGTGTGCAGGGTGTCTGAGGTGTGCAGGGGTGTCGGGGGTTGTGCCTGGGGTGTGGGGTGCTGCCTGGGAGTGTCAGGGGGTTGCACCTGGGGTGTCTGAGGGCATGCACAAGGGTGTCTGCAGGGGTGTGCCTGGGGTGTCTGGGGTGTGCCAGGGGTGTGCAGGGGATACCACAGGTGTCAAAGGTGTGCCTGGGAGTGTCTGAGAGTGTGCCTGGCAGTGTCAGTACCAGTGTCAGAGGTGTACCTGGGGTGTGGAAGTGTATGCCTGGTGTCAGCGGTGTGCCTGGGAGTGTCTGAAGTGCTGGGAGTTTCACAGGGGGTACCTGGGAGTGTCAGAGGTGTACCTGGTAGAGTCAGTGGTGTGCCTGGGGAGTGTCAGAGGTGTGCCTGGGGAGTGTCTGAGGTGTTTCTGGAGTGTCAGAGGTGTACCTGGGAATTAGTGAAGAGGTGTGCCTGGGGGTGTCATGGGGTGTGCCTGGGGTGTTGGGGGAGCACCTGGGAGCGTCAGAGGTACCTGGGAGTGTCGAGGAGGGTGTGGCCTGGGGGTGTAAAGGTGGCTGGGGTGTCATTGATGTACCTGGGGTGTCAGAGTTGTACCTGGAAGCCTGTCAGAGGTGTACCTGGAGTGTCAGAGGTGTGCCTGGGGTGTTGAAGTGTGCCTGGGAGTGTGGGGGTGCCTGGGAGTGTCAGGGGTGTACCCGCAAGTGTCAGCGGTATACCTAAGAATATGTCAGAGAATCTGGGTGTCTGGGGTGTACGTGGGGAGTGTCAGGGTGTGCCTGAGTGTCTGGGGTGTACCTAAGTGTCAAGTTGGCCTGGGAGTGCCAGAGGGTGCTGGGGTGCCAGAGGTGTACCTGGGGTGTCAGTGGTGTGCCTGGCAGTGTCAGAGTGCACCTGGGGGTGTCTGAGGTGGCCTTGCAGGAACTGTCTGAGGTGTGCCTGGGGTGTCATGAGGTGTGTACACAGGTGTCAGGGTGTACCTGGGGTGTCAGGGTGTACCTAGGGTGTCTGAGGTGTGCCTATGAGAGTGTCTGGGGTGTACCTGTGGTGTCTGGGGTGTTCTGGCAGTGGCTGGTGCCTGGCTGTGTTAGAGGTTTTCAGGATGTCTGAGGTGTGCTGGGACTGTCAGGGGGTGTGCCTGGGAGAGTTAGGGGTGCACCTGGGGTGGGAGAGTCTGGTGTGCCTGAGTGTCTGGGGTGTGGCAGTGTCTGAAGTGTTCTGGCAGTGTCAGGGTGTGTACTGGTGTCAGAGGTGCCTGGGGTGTGAGGTGCACCTAAGGTGAGGTGGCACAGGGGGTGTCTGAGGGTGTGCCTGGGGAGTGTCTGGGGTGTGCCTGAGGGGTGTCTCTGGGGTGCAACATGCAGTGCTCGGTGGTGTGCACAGTGTCGGAGGTGGCTGGGGTATCGGAGGTGTGCCTGGGACTGTCTGGGGATGTGCCTGGCAGTGTCAGCGGTGTGCACAGGTGTCAGTGGTGTGCAGGTGTCAGATGTATGCCTGGGTATCAGAGAGGGGAGTGTCTGGGAGTGTCTTGGGAGATGGCCACTGGGGTGTGAGGGTGTGCCTGGGGTGCCGGAGGTGTGCACCCCAGGTGTCGGAGGTGTGCCTGGGGTGTGAGAGGTGTGTGGGGTGTCAGAAGGAGGGGTGTACTAGAGTGTCAGGGAATTGTACCTCAGTGTCTGTGTACCTAGAATGTCAGAGAGTCAGGAGGTGTACCTGGGAGTGTCAGAGTGTGCAAGTGTCAGAGGTGTTTAACTAGAGTGTCACAAGACACCTAGAGTGTCTGAGGTGGCTGGGGGTGTGAGGTGTGCCTGGGAGTGTCTGGGGGTGTACCTGGGAGTGTCAGAGATGTACCAGGGAGGTCAGTGGTGCCTGGGAAGGATGTGTTAGGTGCTGGGGAGTGTCAGAGGCCTTTTGAGTGTTAAGTACCTTGGAGCGTCAGGGGTACCTGGGAGTGTCACAGGTGTAGAGGTAGGAGTGTCAAAGGTGTGCCTGGGGTGTCATTGGTGTACCTGGGGAGGTCAGGAATTGTACAGAACTGTCAGAGGTGTGCCTGGAGGTGTCCCAAGAGGTGTGCCTGGGGAGTGTCTGAGTGTACCTGGCAGTGTGAGAGGTGTGCCTGGGGAATTATGTCAGAGTTGCCTGGGGTGTCAGGGGTGCAGTGTCTGAGATGTACCTGGGTGCACAGGGGTGTGCCTGAAGGAGTGTCTGGGGTGTGCCTGGGGTCAGACTAGTGCCTGGAGTGTCAGAGGAGTGCCTGGGAGTGTCAGGGTGTGCCTGGGGTGTCAGGGGTGTGCCTGGGAGTGTCTGGGGAGGTGTACCTGGGGAGTGTCAGGAGGTGTACCTGGGGAGTGTCTAGGGTACAGAGAGAGTGCCGGGGAGATGCCTGGGGAATGTCAGGTGTGTGCATTGCGGTGTCAGCGGTGTGCCTGGGGTTTCTGGGGGCTGGGGTGCCAGAGTGTGTGCACGTGCGAGTGTCAGCGGTGTACCTGGGGAGTGTCTGGGGTGTACCTGGGGCCAGAGGTGTACCTGGGAGTGTCAGAGGTGTGCAGGTGTCAGAGGTGTGTACCTAGGAGTGTCTGGGGTGCACCTGAGAGTGTCAGAATCTTGGCAGTGTCTG
>NW_024723240.1:0-17972 GCF_018991925.1 Homarus americanus | reverse complement strand
TTAATAATAATAACATGCAATTTCATTTTATAACACATACTAACAAAATAGTGTATAGCCTACTATACTTAACTATAATAGGTTAGGTTGCGTAGGAGGATCTAAAAAGTACAGTAGTATACACACACACACACACACACACACACACACACACACACACACACACATACATATAGACAACAAACTAAATTAGAAACCACACGTCAGTGAAGTTATCAAATCCTCCAGTTTCCGTCTCCACCTCCTACGCCGACTCAAGTCCCTCGGTGGTCCTGCACACGAGCTCCTCAGTGTTTACACAACATTCATACTTCCCAAGCTCACCTATGCCTCCTCCACCTGGTCTTCCTCCCTAAATGCCACACAACGTAAACACCTCGAAAAAGTGCAAAAGAGGCCATGCAAGATTATTCTCTACCCTTCCTACTCCACATATCAAGAAGCGCTCAACACACCGACCCTTTAGACTCTCACTGACCATCACCACGACCTCATCTGCAAATTTGGTAAGAAGCTTCTACACCATCCCCGACACCGGCTCCTACTACCACCTGAGATCCCTAGTCCGAGAATTGCTCTTCGACACCACAACCGCATCCAGCCCAGCCCATACGTGCACGAACTGATCGCTATAAGAACAGCCCAGTCCCAACCATTGTAAAAATTATCGATAACTTGTAATAAATCAGTGTACTCACTCCCAGTAAACACTACTCCTTGCACTGTCACTATGTTGAAATGAACTGTAGTTGGAGCTTTTCCCCAGCTAGTTATTATATGTTTTATTTGTGTCACTCATGTTACTTGTATATTATTTGTAATTCGTAACCCATTCCACAAATATGTAACTGTATATTTTCAGTCTTCTGGCTGCCAAGCTCTTTCAATAAACCGTTAATTATTATTATTATTATTATTATTTATATGTTGGCCCATACCAACTCACTCCCCTGAACCCTCCTCCCCAGCGGACTATCAACAAGTTCTTGCCATAAGGTACTATTTCATTTGGCCAAGGAATGGAACCAGTGATGAATAGTGGTGAACAGTGCTTAACTCAGTGAAAAACAACTCGGCAGTTGAGTCTTACCCAAGCTAGCTAACCACCTTCACACAGTGAGGTCCCAGGTACCCAGTTATACTTCCCCTGAGACTCCACGATAGAGAGGCCTGGGACCACACCTCACCCACTTGAATGAGTGAGTCATGTCGACCACGTGTTGTCCCCAAGATGCTACGACAACACGTAGTGAATGTTTTGCTACAGCATCATCATGTGAATTTCCTCATAACACCATCTGTGAGGTAACTGCTACATCATCAGGCCCCTCATAACGCCATCTGTGAGGGAGTTACTACACTACGTGTCTGGTGTTCAACATCTCACCTTACATGATCTACGCGTGCAAACATTAATCTGTATGTTCACTGTGTGCTCCTTCACCTTTCTCTAATGAGGGCTTTTGTTAAACCACCAATTTATGATGTACTAAGTCATTTTTGTCCAATGTATACTTTCGAAAAGCCCTTGTTTGGGGAAGGTAGGAGAGAGTAGTCGTCATTATTGTCCAAGCCACATTATTTATTTCTATATATAAGTAATGTAGGCTGGTTTTTAAATACCTCAATCCCCTAACGGTGCCGTTTGTATATTAAGAAATACCGAAGCCATACAGTACAACACCAGCCAATATGAAGTATCACTGTAACCGGCAACTGTTACTCACTCATACCTACATACATATATAGAGTCTTTACAGAATGATAGCAGACACGAGGAAGACGAACAACAAGAGGAGAGTTAGAAGAAAATCAACTTCAAGCTAAGAAGAAGAATACCAAGACATTTCCTTCAAACAAGAAAACAACACACACAATCAAGCCGACCAAACAATGAGAAACCATGGCGCAACCCAACACGCACCGGATGCTTGACCTGACTCTGTCCTGCCGCATCCAGGCGAGTTGCTGCTTAAAGTCCCTCACGCAAGCGCTGTTTAGCCACTGCACCTATTCTCTCCTCCTAAAATTCACTTCAATCCCCACTGTCAATAGCATGTTATGTATGTATGAATGATAAATGCAACTTTGCGTATTAAAACTCATTACTCTTACCGAAGTAATATAGTGCGTGGTTATGTTATGTCATGTTAGAATAGATTATAAACTACATTGGGTTACATTTCGTGAGGTTCGGTGACGTTACAGGAAGTTAGGTGAGGTACCTTGAGGTTAGGTGAATGTTAACTGACTGACAATTATTAGGAAGTGGTTCCAACTCGTGCATGCACCTCCTATACTCATACCACAAGTCCAGAATTAGAGAGGAACATGTTATTGGATTTATTTTCAACGATTTACTCAGTGTCTAACCAACTCTTTAGCGATTTAAATGTGGACCTAAAATTAGGTCCGTATATTTCTTTGTCGTGGTGGTGGTGGTGGTGGTGGTGTGCGCCCGTCAATCAGGTTGATTAACCACCAAAACCATAAAGGGTGCGGCCCTGCCGTTTCAGGGCATACACCACATCCATGGCGGTGACGGTCTTCCTTTTTGCGTGCTCGGTGTAGGTGACGGCGTCACGGATGACGTTCTCCAGAAACACCTTGAGGACGCCGCGGGTCTCCTCGTAGATGAGGCCGGATATACGTTTAACACCTCCACGCCGAGCTAGACGACGAATGGCGGGCTTGGTGATACCCTGGATGTTGTCGCGAAGCACCTTACGATGACGCTTGGCGCCACCCTTTCCAAGTCCCTTGCCTCCTTTGCCTCGTCCAGTCATGTTGTTGTGGTTGCTACTACAGGTGGTCCTGGTGTGGCTTCGCCGAATCGAATCGAAAAATGCTAGTGACAGGGGGGAAGGAGGTTCAGGAGAAGAATAAAGGGAGGATTGAAGTGAATTTTAGGAGGAGAGAACAGATGCAGTGGCTAAACACCGCTTGCGTGAGGGATTATAAGATGGGGGCAGCAGCAACAACCCGGCTGGACGCGGCAGGGAGGCGACAAGACAAGGCCAGGCTAGCGTCAGGTCAAGCGTCAGGTCAAGCGTCAGGTCAGGCGTCAGGTGCGTGTTGGGTTGGGCAATGGATGTTCAGTGCTTGGTCGGCTTGATTGTGTTTGGTTTCTTGTGTGGAGGGGATGTCTTGGTCTTCTTAGCTTGATGTCGATTTTCTTCTCTCTCTCCTTCTCTTCTTGCTCTCTTGAATTGTCCATTCGTTTGTGTTTGGGTCTTCTTGTTCGTCTTCCTCGTATTTTAAGTCCTCATAGGTGTGGAAGAATTCAGAGAGGGAGAGGTTGACCACGTGGGCTTCAGCACCACTGGCCGCGTGGGCTTCAGCACCACGGGCCACGTGGTGTTCTTGGTTATGTGTGGTGGGCTGCTTCTGTTGAGTTTTCTTTTCTTGGTTTTTCTTTACTGCTGGTTTTTTCTTTTCTTGGGAGCGTACAGCAAGGAGGGCCTCTTTGTAGCTCAGTTTTTTCTCAAGGCGAGCCTTGGCTACCCTGCATTCCGCTTCGCCCACGGTTTGGTGGGAGTAGGTGGCGTGCTGTGGACGCAGCGGTAGTATCGTTCATCCAAGGCCGTCCCTCCCTCTTGGAGGTGGGGCGTAGCTTGCGGATGACGCATGCGGCACTCGTGGCCAATGAGGTGGCCACTGGGGTGGAGAATGTCTGTATATAAGCCCGCCCGCCTGCCGGGCCGCCCGTATTGACTATTTCGTCGTCGAGATGGCCCGTACTAAACAGACTGCCCGCAAGTCCACTGGAGGCAAGGCTCCACGGAAGCAGCTTGCCACCAAGGCAGCTCGCAAGTCCGCCCCAGCCACCGGTGGTGTCAAGAAGCCCCATCGTTACAGGCCCGGAACCGTCGCCCTTCGTGAGATCCGTCGTTACCAGAAGAGCACAGAGCTACTCATCAGGAAGCTGCCCTTCCAGCGCCTGGTGCGTGAGATCGCCCAGGATTTCAAGACTGACCTGCGCTTCCAGTCGTCTGCCGTCATGGCTCTGCAGGAAGCCTCTGAGGCTTACCTGGTGGGTCTTTTCGAGGACACCAACCTGTGTGCCATTCACGCCAAGCGCGTTACCATCATGCCCCAGGACATCCAGCTGGCCCGGCGCATCCGCGGAGAGCGTGCTTAAGTCCTCTTCCTTGGGGAAAAACAAAAAGCACAACAAAACCTACCAGACATCTATAACTCGGCCCTTCTCAGGGCCAAAGAACTGTTCTGAAGATAATTTTCATGACAATCGAAATGGTTGGTGGTCGGAGAGCGTTAATTTCGGTTACCCAAATCGCCTAACGGTAAGTTGGTAACATTCGTGGAGGTACGATTGTATAGTAGGTCATCAATTCGGGAGGTGGGTGGGTGCAACAAACAAGAGCTAGTAACAAATAAATATATAAAGAATAAGTAAGTAAAGAAATAAATAAAATAAAAGAACATACAATAAAATAAAATAAAATTTTTTTTTACATGAAATAGGCATGCTGCAAACAAGAAATGAAGCCCAAACACACTCCATGTATGTCACTTTGCATTGGGTGTAAAAGTACTCCACGCAGAATTTATTTATTTATTTATTATGTTTCGATTTAGTCCTGTTTCTACGCCAATAGAGAATGCAGATTATTATAATTTTATTTTTTTTATTTCCCTCTCAATATATCACTGTCGGTAACTGTCTCTTTAACATGTAACTGTGGCTCCGATGGAGCCGATTAAGTTGTAGTAGTGGGATGGCGTGTTTGTTGTGCACAAGTAACCTCTTACTTGGAAGAGGTGTGCTTGGTGACAGCCTTGGTGCCCTCAGACACGGCATGCTTGGCCAGTTCACCGGGCAGCAAGAGTCGGACAGCTGTCTGGATTTCCCGACTTGTAATGGTGGAGCGTTTGTTGTAGTGCGCCAGGCGGGAAGCTTCGGCAGCGATGCGCTCGAAGATGTCGTTCACGAAAGAGTTCATGATGGACATAGCTTTGGAGGAGACTCCTGTGTCGGGGTGCACTTGCTTCAGTACCTTGTAGATGTAGATGCTGTAGCTTTCCTTCCTCCTGCGCTTCTTCTTCTTGTCACCCTTGGCAATGGCCTTCTGAGCCTTTCCAGCCTTCTTGGCAGCCTTTCCGGAAGTTTTGGGAGGCATGGCGGCACAGTTACTCGTGGCGCGGAGCGAGAGAATTGAAAACTGGCCCGACTAACTTTTCCTTATATACCGAGCGGGCCGCTCAGGATCAGACTGGCTGCAGCTACGGCTCTCTTACATTGGTTGGGTCCGCGAGACGGCCACCTGGCCTGATCCTGAGCTTGGTATAAAAGACCAAGGTGGCGGGCGGAAATTTAACTCCTATCACGAAAAGCAGCAGCAGCAGCAACATGTCAGGACGCGGCAAGGGAGGCAAAGTGAAGGGCAAGTCAAAGTCCCGTTCTAGCAGGGCCGGACTCCAGTTCCCCGTGGGTAGGATCCACCGTCTCTTGCGTAAAGGCAACTATGCTGAGCGTGTTGGTGCAGGTGCCCCTGTGTACCTTGCAGCCGTCATGGAGTACCTGGCAGCAGAAGTGCTCGAGCTGGCCGGTAACGCCGCCCGCGACAACAAGAAGACCCGCATTATCCCGCCTCATCTTCAGCTTGCCATTCGCAATGACGAGGAGCTGAACAAGCTCCTGTCTGGAGTCACCATTGCCCAAGGGGGTGTCCTTCCTAACATCCAAGCTGTGCTCCTCCCCAAGAAGACAGAGAAGAAATAAGAACCCAAGGTTCGTTCACACAAGACAACCTAACCAAACAGGCTCCTTTCGGAGCCACAGGATATCACTTAAAGAGAGAAATATACGACATCAACGTTTTGCAGGATAACACTCTATTTTACGTGTAATTAGCATAGTATTGTGGAAATTGAGTGAAATTGTTTGAGAATGGTGTAGATGTGAAGGGTTACTGCGGGGCCTGGGGTGGGGGACTTAAACGGGACTTAGAAGGGCGCAAGAAGCAGCTTTAGCAGCAGCAGCCAGGGAGGCGACCTTATTTTCAGTCAGGTTCATACACAAATAAATACATCAGATTCATTGACAGTACAGTACACATTTACCAGTGTGGGCTAGCCAATTTGGGATAAAGAGCAAGAATGTAATGTCCTCAATGAAGTAATGACATAGTTCAAGATACAATAAGTGAGGTGGCCTGAAGTCTTTGACAGTGTCACATTCAATAATATAGTAGTGCTTTAAAGGTGTATCACCAAGTTTACATGCTGAGTGTTCCGGTATGGGTACAGCGTGACTAACTTGCCAGATGTGTCTGTATCCTAACCTAATTCTGGCCACGACTACATCACACAGGCAGGCAGGAGCAAGTTGTTTGGACACTCTTCCTAGCCCCCTTGGTCCCTGTTCACCTACCTACTGTAGCAGTAAGTAGGTACCTGTTGTAAATCGAAAGGTTGCCAATTCGTATTCAGGGAAAGTTGTTGGAGCTTCTAAACTTGAACTGACACAATCCGAGGAGTGGTGACCCGAGGATCACAGACACTATCTCTCCCACTACAAATCCCTTCCTAACCTCCTGCTCCTTCCTAACCTCCTGCTCCTTCCTATGTCCTCCCAAAATTGAACCATGCTATCGCAAAGGTAATAATACAGGTAGAGACAACAACATATTTTCCTATTGTCTTATTATATATTAATAACAGAAACGCTGCCGCCATCCCGGAGGCTTTACATTGTCTCACTGTTCATTCCCTCCACAATTCTTCCTCTTACTTCTTCTTCTTCTTCTTCTTCTTCTTCTTCTTCTTCTTCTTCTTCTTCTTCTTCTTCTTTTTCTTCTTCTTCTTCTTCTTCTTCTTCTTCTTCTTCTTCTTCTTCTTCTTCTTCTTCTTCTTCTTCTTCTTCTTCTTCTTCTTCTTCTTCTTCTTCTTCTTCTTCTTCTTCTTCTTCTTCTTCTTCTTCTTCTTCTTCTTCTTCTTCCATCAATACTTTATTAACGGTGTATGTAAGTTTCACCATGTTTTGCACTACAGCGGTAGAGCAAAGTATATTTTGTTAGCAATAAACCAAAAGCATATTTTATGACCTAATCATCACTACATAGAACACCACCCATAAAGCATGATACTAGTAGACCACAAAAACTGCTATAAACCCCCAAAGCATATTTTATTGCCTAATCATCACTACATAGAACACCACTCATAAAGCATGATACTATTAGACCACAAACTGCTATAAACCCCAATAATATACTATACTAGTGACTCTAATTGTGTTACCCAATATTATACGAAATAATACTATAAAACATAATAATAAACACACTAATAGTGTATATTAGTTGAATGCACAATCTGATGAGAAGTCCAAAAAAAAAAAAAAAACAACATAACAATAACCTAGAAAGAGTGTAGAGTATTTTTGTGCAAACTATTATACTAGTAGATGGTCTAAGATAACTGTATGTGAAGGAAAAGGTGTGCTCTCCACTCAAACTTTCTTTTTATAAAATCTCCTACTCCCCAGCTGAGCGGTACGCCCAATGGGAAACAAAACGTGGCACATAACACGCCGCCCGCCAGCTCTGGCTCGGTGAATAGGAATCAGTAATCGGGCGGAGTATAAACAACACCGCCGCCAATGTGCTCCTCCCATCTCTGAGGAAATCTGGCAGGCAACTTAGTATTATATTAACATGTAATAATAATAACAATAATAATAATAATAATACTACTACTACTACTAATAATAATAATAATAATAATAATAATATTAATAATAATAATATTAATAATAATAACATGCAATTTCATTTTATAACACATACTAACAAAATAGTGTATAGCCTACTATACTTAACTATAATAGGTTAGGTTGCGTAGGAGGATCTAAAAAGTACAGTAGTATACACACACACACACACACACACACACACACACACACACACACATACATATAGACAACAAACTAAATTAAAAACCACACGTCAGTGAAGTTATCAAATCCTCCAGTTTCCGTCTCCACCTCCTACGCCGACTCAAGTCCCTCGGTGGTCCTGCACACGAGCTCCTCAGTGTTTACACAACATTCATACTTCCCAAGCTCACCTATGCCTCCTCCACCTGGTCTTCCTCCCTAAATGCCACACAACGTAAACACCTCGAAAAAGTGCAAAAGAGGCCATGCAAGATTATTCTCTACCCTTCCTACTCCACATATCAAGAAGCGCTCAACACACTGACCCTTTAGACTCTCACTGACCATCACCACGACCTCATCTGCAAATTTGGTAAGAAGCTTCTACACCATCCCCGACACCGGCTCCTACTACCACCTGAGATCCCTAGTCCGAGAATTGCTCTTCGACACCACAACCGCATCCAGCCCAGCCCATACGTGCACGAACTGATCGCTATAAGAACAGCCCAGTCCCAACCATTGTAAAAATTATCGATAACTTGTAATAAATCAGTGTACTCACTCCCAGTAAACACTACTCCTTGCACTGTCACTATGTTGAAATGAACTGTAGTTTGAGCTTTTCCCCAGCTAGTTATTATATGTCTTATTTGTGTCACTCATGTTACTTGTATATTATTTGTAATTCGTAACCCATTCCCCAAATATGTAACTGTATATTTTCAGTCTTCTGGCTGCCAAGCTCTTTCAATAAACCGTTAATTATTATTATTATTATTATTATTTATATGTTGGCCCATACCAACTCACTCCCCTGAACCCTCCTCCCCAGCGGACTATCAACAAGTTCTTGCCATAAGGTACTATTTCATTTGGCCAGGAATGGAACCAGTGAATAATAGTGGTGAACAGTGCTTAACTCCAGTGAAAACAACTCGGCTTGATTGAGTCTTACCCAAAGCTAATACCACCTTCACACAGTGAGGTCCCAGTACCAGTTATACTTCCCCTGGAACTCCCACGATAGAGAGGCCTGGGACCACCTCACCCGCTGAATGGTGAGTCATGTCGACCACGTGGTGTCCCCAAGATGCTACGACAACACGTAGTGAATGTTTTGCTACAGCATCATCATGTGAATTTCCTCATAACACCATCTGTGAGGTAACTGCTACATCATCACGCCCCTCATAACGCCATCTGTGAGGGAGTTACTACACTACGTGTCTGGTGTTCAACATCTCACCTTACATGATCTACGCGTGCAAACATTAATCTGTATGTTCACTGTGTGCTCCTTCACCTTTCTCTAATGAGGGCTTTTGTTAAACCACCAATTTATGATGTACTAAGTCATTTGTGTCCAATGTATACTTTCGAAAAGCCCTTGTTTGGGGAAGGTAGGAGAGAGTAGTCGTCATTATTGTCCAAGCCACATTATTTATTTCTATATATAAGTAATGCAGGCTGGTTTTTAAATACCTCAATCCCCTAACGGTGCCGTTTGTATATTAAGAAATACCGAAGCCATACAGTACAACACCAGCGAATATGAAGTATCACTGTAACCGGCAACTGTTACTCACTCATACCTACATACATATAGAAAGTCTTTACAGAATGATAGCAGACACGAGGAAGACGAACAACAAGAGGAGAAGAGTTAGAAGAAAATCAACTTCAAGCTAAGAAGAAGAATACCAAGACATTTCCTCCAAACAAGAAAACAACACACACAATCAAGCCGACCAAACACTGAGAAACCATGGCGGAACCCAACATGCACCGGACGCTTGACCTGACTCTATCCTGCCGCATCCAGGCGAGCTGCTGCTTAAAGTCCCTCACGCAAGCGCTGTTTAGCCACTGCACCTATTCTATCCTCCTAAATTTCACTTCAATCCCCCCTGCCACTAGCATGTTATGTATGTATGTATGTATGTATGTATGTATGTATGTATGTATGAATGAATGCTAACTGCAACTTTGCGTATTAAAACTCATTACTCTTACCGAAGTAATATAGTGCGTGGTTATGTTATGTCATGTTAGGATAGATTATAAACTACATTGGGTTACATTTCGTGAGGTTCGGTGACGCTACAGGAACTTAGGTGAGGTACCTGGAGGTTAGGTGAATGTTGACTGACTGACTGACTGACAATTATTAGGAAGTGGTTCCAACACGTTCACGCACAACCTATACTCATACCACAAGTCCAGAATTAGAGAGGATCATGTTATTGGATATATTTTCAACGATTTACTCAGTGTCTAACCAACTCTTTAGCGATTTAAATGTGGACCTAAAATTAGGTCAGTATATTTGTTTGTCGTGGTGGTGGTGGTGGTGTGCGCCCGTCCATCAGGTTGATTAACCACCAAAACCATAAAGGGTGCGGCCCTGCCGTTTCAGGGCATACACCACATCCATGGCGGTGACGGTCTTCCTTTTTGCGTGCTCGGTGTAGGTGACGGCGTCACGGATGACGTTCTCCAGAAACACCTTGAGGACGCCGCGGGTCTCCTCGTAGATGAGGCCGGATATACGTTTAACACCTCCACGCCGAGCTAGGCGACGAATGGCGGGCTTGGTGATACCCTGGATGTTGTCACGAAGCACCTTACGATGACGCTTGGCGCCACCCTTTCCAAGTCCCTTGCCTCCTTTGCCTCGTCCAGTCATGTTGTTGTGGTTGCTACTACAGGTGGTCCTGGTGTGGCTTCGCCCACGGTTTGGTGGGAGTAGGTGGCGTGCTGTGGCCGCAGCGGTAGTATCGTTCATCCAAGGCCGTCCCTCCCTCTTGGAGGTGGGGCGTAGCTTGCGGATGACGCATGCGGCACTCGTGGCCAATGAGGTGGCCACTGAGGTGGAGAATGTCTGTATATAAGCCCGCCCGCCTGCCGGGCCGCCCGTATTGACTATTTCGTCGTCGAGATGGCCCGTACTAAACAGACTGCCCGCAAGTCCACTGGAGGCAAGGCTCCACGGAAGCAGCTTGCCACCAAGGCAGCTCGCAAGTCCGCCCCAGCCACCGGTGGTGTCAAGAAGCCCCATCGTTACAGGCCCGGAACCGTCGCCCTTCGTGAGGTCCGTCGTTACCAGAAGAGCACAGAGCTACTCATCAGGAAGCTGCCCTTCCAGCGCCTGGTGCGTGAGATCGCCCAGGATTTCAAGACTGACCTGCGCTTCCAGTCGTCTGCCGTCATGGCTCTGCAGGAAGCCTCTGAGGCTTACCTGGTGGGTCTTTTCGAGGACACCAACCTGTGTGCCATTCACGCCAAGCGCGTTACCATCATGCCCAAGGACATCCAGCTGGCCCGGCGCATCCGCGGAGAGCGTGCTTAAGTCCTCTTCCTTGGGGAAAAAGAAAAAGCACCACAAAACCTACCAGACATCTATAACTCGGCCCTTCTCAGGGCCAAAGAACTGTTCTGAAGATAATTTTCATGACAATCGAAATGGTTGGTGGTAGGAGAGCGTTAATTTCGGTTACCCAAATCGCCTAACGGTAAGTTGGTAACCTTCGTGGAGGTACGATTGTATAGTAGGTCATCAATTCGGGAGGTGGGTGGGTGCAACAAACAAGAGCTAGTAACAAATAAATATATAAAGAATAAGTAAGTAAAGAAATAAATAAAATAAAAGAACATACAATAAAATAAAATAAAAATTTTTTTACATGAAATAGGCATGCTGCAAACAAGAAATGAAGCCCAAACACACTCCATGTATGTCACTTTGCAGTGGGTGTAAAAGTACTCCACGCAGAATTTATTTATTTATTTATTATGTTTCGATTTAGTCCTGTTTCTACGCCAATAGAGAATGCAGATTATTATAATTTTATTTTTTTTATTTCCCTCTCAATATATCACTGTCGGTAACTGTCTCTTTAACATGTAACTGTGGCTCCGATGGAGCCGATTAAGTTGTAGTAGTGGGATGGCGTGTTTGTTGTGCACAAGTAACCTCTTACTTGGAAGAGGTGTACTTGGTGACAGCCTTGGTGCCTCAGACACGGCATGCTTGGCCAGTTCACCGGGCAGCAAGAGTCGGACAGCTGTCTGGATTTCCCGACTTGTAATGGTGGAGCGTTTGTTGTAGTGCGCCAGGCGGGAAGCCTCGGCAGCGATGCGCTCGAAGATGTCGTTCACGAAAGAGTTCATGATGGACATAGCTTTGGAGGAGACTCCTGTGTCGGGGTGCACTTGCTTCAGTACCTTGTAGATGTAGATGCTGTAGCTTTCCTTCCTCCTGCGCTTCTTCTTCTTGTCACCCTTGGCAATGGCCTTCTGGGCCTTTCCAGCCTTCTTGGCAGCCTTTCCGGAAGTTTTGGGAGGCATGGCGGCACAGTTACTCGTGGCGCCGAGCGAGAGAATTGAAAACTGGCCCGACTAACTTTTCCTTATATACCGAGCGGGCCGCTCAGGATCAGACTGGCTGCAGCTACGGCTCTCTTACATTGGTTGGGTCCGCGAGACGGCCACCTGGCCTGATCCTGAGCTTGGTATAAAAGACCAAGGTGGCGGGCGGAAATTTAACTCCTATCACGAAAAGCAGCAGCAGCAACATGTCAGGACGCGGCAAGGGAGGCAAAGTGAAGGGCAAGCCAAAGTCCCGTTCTAGCAGGGCCGGACTCCAGTTCCCCGTGGGTAGGATCCACCGTCTCTGGCGTAAAGGCAACTATGCTGAGCGTGTTGGTGCAGGTGCCCCTGTGTACCTTGCAGCCGTCATGGAGTACCTGGCAGCAGAAGTGCTCGAGCTGGCCGGTAACGCCGCCCGCGACAACAAGAAGACCCGCATTATCCCGCGTCATCTTCAGCTTGCCATTCGCAATGACGAGGAGCTGAACAAGCTCCTGTCTGGAGTCACCATTGCCCAAGGGGGTGTCCTTCGTAACATCCAAGCTGTGCTCCTCCCCAAGAAGACCAAATTGTTTTGAATGTTGTAGATGAAGATTGGTGGGGTTCTGTGGGGGACTTAAACGGACTTAAAGGCAAGAAGCAGCAGCAGCCAGGAAAGGAATTTATTTCAGTCAGGTTCATACATACACAAATAAATACATCAGATTCATTGCTGACAGTACACATTTACCAGTGTGGGCTAGCTAGCCAATTTGGGATAAAGAGCAAGAATGTAATGTCCTCAATGAAGTAATGACATAGTTCAAGATACAATAAGTGAGGTGGCCTGAAGTCTGTGACAGTGTCCCATTCAATAATATAGTAGTGCTTTAAAGGTGTATCACCAAGTTTACATGCTGAGTGTTCCGGTATGGGTACAGCGTTACTAACTAGCCAGATGTGTCTGTATCCTAACCTAATTCTGGCCACGACTACATCACACAGGCAGGCAGGAGCAAGTTGTTTGGACACTCTTCCTAGCCCCCTTGGTCCCTGTTCACCTACCTACTGTAGCAGTAAGTAGGTACCTGTTGTAAATCGAAAGGTTGCCAATTCGTATTCAGGGAAAGTTGTTGGAGCTTCTAAACTTGAACTGACACAATCCGAGGAGTGGTGACCTGAGGATCACAGACACTATCTCTCCCACTACAAATCCCTTCCTAACCTCCTGCTCCTTCCTATGTCCTCCCAAAATTGAACCATGCTATCGCAAAGGTAATAATACAGGTAGAGACAACAACATATTTTCCTATTGTCTTATTATATATTAATAACAGAAACGCTGCCGCCATCCCGGAGGCTTTACATTGTCTCACTGTTCATTCCCTCCACAATTCTTCCTCTTACTTCTTCTTCTTCTTCTTCTTCTTCTTCTTCTTCTTCTTCTTCTTCTTCTTCTTCTTCTTCTTCTTCTTCTTCTTCTTCTTCTTCTTCTTCTTCTTCTTCTTCTTCTTCTTCTTCTTCTTCTTCTTCTTCTTCTTCTTCTTCTTCTTCTTCTTCTTCTTCTTCTTCTTCTTCTTCTTCTTCTTCTTCTTCTTCTTCCATCAATACTTTATTAACGGTGTATGTAAGTTTCACCATGTTTTGCACTACAGCGGTAGAGCAAAGTATATTTTGTTAGCAATAAACCAAAAGCATATTTTATGGCCTAATCATCACTACATAGAACACCACCCATAAAGCATGATACTAGTAGACCACAAAAACTGCTATAAACCCCCAAAGCATATTTTATTGCCTAATCATCACTACATAGAACACCACTCATAAAGCATGATACTATTAGACCACAAACTGCTATAAACCCCAATAATATACTATACTAGTGACTCTAATTGTGTTACCCAATATTATACGAAATACTACTATAAAACATAATAATAAACACACTAATAGTGTATATTAGTTGAATGCACAATCTGATGAGAAGTCAAAAAAAAAAAAAAAAAAATAGCAACAACCTAGAAAGAGTGTAGAGTATTTTTGTGCAAACTATTATACTAGTAGATGGTCTAAGATAACTGTATGTGAAGGAAAAGGTGTGCTCTCCACTCAAACTTTCTTTTTATGAAATCTCCTACTCCCCAGCTGAGCGGTACGCCCAATGGGAAACAAAACGTGGCACATAACACGCCGCCCGCCAGCTCTGGTTCGGTGAATAGGAATCAGTAATCGGGCGGAGTATAAACAACACCGCCGCCAATGTGCTCCTCCCATCTCTGAGGAAATCTGGCGGGCAACTTAGTATTATATTAACATGTAATAATAATAACAATAATAATAATAATAATACTACTACTACTACTAATAATAATAATAATAATAATAATAATATTAATAATAATAATATTAATAATAATAACATGCAATTTCATTTTATAACACATACTAACAAAATAGTGTATAGCCTACTATACTTAACTATAATAGGTTAGGTTGCGTAGGAGGATCTAAAAAGTACAGTAGTATACACACACACACACACACACACACACACACACACACACACACACACACATACATATAGACAACAAACCAAATTAGAAACCACACGTCAGTGAAGTTATCAAATCCTCCAGTTTCCGTCTCCACCTCCTACGCCGACTCAAGTCCCTCGGTGGTCCTGCACACGAGCTCCTCAGTGTTTACACAACATTCATACTTCCCAAGCTCACCTATGCCTCCTCCACCTGGTCTTCCTCCCTAAATGCCACACAACGTAAACACCTCGAAAAAGTGCAAAAGAGGCCATGCAAGATTATTCTCTACCCTTCCTACTCCACATATCAAGAAGCGCTCAACACACTGACCCTTTAGACTCTCACTGACCATCACCACGACCTCATCTGCAAATTTGGTAAGAAGCTTCTACACCATCCCCGACACCGGCTCCTACTACCACCTGAGATCCCTAGTCCGAGAATTGCTCTTCGCCACCACAACCGCATCCAGCCCAGCCCATACGTGCACGAACTGATCGCTATAAGAACAGCCCAGTCCCAACCATTGTAAAAATTATCGATAACTTGTAATAAATCAGTGTACTCACTCCCAGTAAACACTACTCCTTGCACTGTCACTATGTTGAAATGAACTGTAGTTTGAGCTTTTCCCCAGCTAGTTATTATATGTCTTATTTGTGTCACTCATGTTACTTGTATATTATTTGTAATTCGTAACCCATTCCCCAAATATGTAACTGTATATTTTCAGTCTTCTGGCTGCCAAGCTCTTTCAATAAACCGTTAATTATTATTATTATTATTATTATTTATATGTTGGCCCATACCAACTCACTCCCCTGAACCCTCCTCCCCAGCGGACTCTCAACAAGTTCTTGCCATAAGGTACTATTTCATTTGGCCAAGGAATGGAACCAGTGATAATAGTGGTGAACAGTGCTTAATCCAGTGAAAAACAACTCGGCAGCTGAGTCTTTACCCAAGCTAGCTAACCACCTTCACACAGTGAGGTCCCAGGTACCCAGTTATACTTCCCCTGAGACTCCACGATAGAGAGGCCTGGGACCACACCTCACCCACTTGAATGAGTGAGTCATGTCGACCACGTGGTGTCCCCAAGATGCTACGACACCACGTAGTGAATGTTTTGCTACAGCATCATCATGTGAAGTTCCTCATAACACCATCTGTGAGGTAACTGCTACATCATCAGGCCCCTCATAACGCCATCTGTGAGGGAGTTACTACACTACGTGTCTGGTGTTCAACATCTCACCTTACATGATCTACGTGTGCAAACATTAATCTGTATGTTCACTGTGTGCTCCTTCACCTTTCTCTAATGAGGGCTTTTGTTAAACCACCAATTTATGATGTACTAAGTCATTTGTGTCCAATGTATACTTTCGAAAAGCCCTTGTTTGGGGAAGGTAGGAGAGAGTAGTCGTCATTATTGTCCAAGCCACATTATTTATTTCTATATATAAGTAATGCAGGCTGGTTTTTAAATACCTCAATCCCCTAACGGTGCCGTTTGTATATTAAGAAATACCGAAGCCATAAAGTACAACACCAGCGAATATGAAGTATCACTGTAACCGGCAACTGTTACTCACTCATACCTACATACATATAGAGAGTCTTTACAGAATGATAGCAGACACGAGGAAGACGAACAACAAGAGGAGAAGAGTTAGAAGAAAATCAACTTCAAGCTAAGAAGAAGAATACCAAGACATTTCCTCCAAACAAGAAAACAACACACACAATCAAGCCGACCAAACACTGAGAAACCATGGCGGAACCCAACATGCACCGGACGCTTGACCTGACTCTATACTGCCGCATCCAGGCGAGTTGCTGCTTAAAGTCCCTCACGCAAGCGCTGTTTAGCCACTGCACCTATTCTATCCTCCTAAAATTCACTTCAATCCCCCCTGCCACTAGCATGTTATGTATGTATGTATGTATGTATGAATGAATGATAACTGCAACTTTGCGTATTAAAACTCATTACTCTTACCGAAGTAATATAGTGCGTGGTTATGTTATGTCATGTTAGGATAGATTATAAACTACATTGGGTTACATTTCGCGAGGTTCGGTGACGCTACAGGAAGTTAGGTGAGGTACCTGGAGGTTAGGTGAATGTTGACTGACTGACTGACAATTACTAGGAAGTGGTTCCAACACGTTCACGCACAACCTATACTCATACCACAAGTCCAGAATTAGAGAGGATCATGTTATTGGATATATTTTCAACGATTTACTCAGTGTCTAACCAACTCTTTAGCGATTTAAATGTGGACCTAAAATTAGGTCCGTATAGTTGTTTGTCGTGGTGGTGGTGGTGGTGTGCGCCCGTCCATCAGGTTGATTAACCACCAAAACCATAAAGGGTGCGGCCCTGCCGTTTCAGGGCATACACCACATCCATGGCGGTGACGGTCTTCCTTTTTGCGTGCTCGGTGTAGGTGACGGCGTCACGGATGACGTTCTCCAGAAACACCTTGAGGACGCCGCGGGTCTCCTCGTAGATGAGGCCGGATATACGTTTAACACCTCCACGCCGAGCTAGACGACGAATGGCGGGCTTGGTGATACCCTGGATGTTGTCACGAAGCACCTTACGATGACGCTTGGCGCCACCCTTTCCAAGTCCCTTGCCTCCTTTGCCTCGTCCAGTCCTGTTGTTGTGGATGCTACTACAGGTGGTCCTGGTGTGGCTTTCGCCCACGGTTTGGTGGGGGTAGGTGGCGTGCTGTGGACGCAGCGGTAGTATCGTTCATCCAAGGCCGTCCCTCCCTCTGGGAGGTGGGGCGTAGCTTGCGGATGACGCATGCGGCACTCGTGGCCAATGAGGTGGCCACTGAGGTGGAGAATGTCTGTATATAAGCCCGCCCGCCTGCCGGGCCGCCCGTATTGACTATTTCGTCGTCGAGATGGCCCGTACTAAACAGACTGCCCGCAAGTCCACTGGAGGCAAGGCTCCACGGAAGCAGCTTGCCACCAAGGCAGCTCGCAAGTTCGCCCCAGCCACCGGTGGTGTCAAGAAGCCCCATCGTTACAGGCCCGGAACCGTCGCCCTTCGTGAGATCCGTCGTTACCAGAAGAGCACAGAGCTACTCATCAGGAAGCTGCCCTTCCAGCGCCTCAGGTGCGTGAGACTGCCCAGATCAAGGACTGAATCAGCCCAG
>NW_024723239.1:0-23238 GCF_018991925.1 Homarus americanus | reverse complement strand
TATAGACTCAGAAATGGACAGACTGCACTCAGCAATAAAAACATCTATAACCAAACACACTCCTACTTCACACTTTAGAACATTACCCAACAACAGACTACCAGAAGAAGTTAAATTAATCCAGACCCATTACAATGAAATAAACAGGTATATGGAAAGACACGGCAGTAACAGATGGCTATATACGACACAGACAGCACTACAGATAAAATTAATAGACGCATGTGAGGAAGCAAACAATAAAAAATGGAATGATATTATAATGGCGGCTGACATGACTAAAGACACAAAAACATTTTGGACTTCCATAAACAAGATGATGTAAGCACAACTTGTAGCCTTTTTAACACAACATGGGAAAACTAACAATAGACAACATGGATTTATGCCCAATAGAAATACCCTAACTGCATTAGCTATAATAACGGAAATAATTGCAATAGAAAAAAGCAAGGGTAACCAGATCAATATAATTTTAAGGGACGTTTCTAAGGCTTTTGATAAAGTTTGGCATTTAGGCTTAAAATATAAAATATTAAAACTGGGACTTAACGAACACTTGCTAAGAATATTGTGTAACTATTTAGATGATAGGAGAGCACAAATTCAAATTGGAAACTTTATGGGAACTATGTTTAATCTTGAGAGTGGAGTACCTCAAGGAGGATGCCTTTCTCCAACACTATATACAATTTATACTTCAGACACACCTCAACCTACCCCCTTTAGCGAATATGTAATGTTTGCTGATGATATTACTCAAATAGTATAATACCCAGGAAAATCAACCCAATTTATGGCACTCTACACGGTAAGAGCGATAAAAAACATAAATGATTTTGAGAAAAAATGGAAAATCAGGACAAATCAGAACAAATTCAAGATAATACCAATAGCCAAGATTAAAGCAAGTCCAGTAATAGTAGACCAGGAACTATACCCATACGACACTGAAGGCAGGATGCTTGGACTAAAATTAACAAAAAGAGGATATATAACATACTTAAAAGATAAAGAACGACAGGCAAGAATAAGATTATCAAAAATAAAACGCTTTAAGAACCTTAGCATTAATAACAAAAGAAAGATTTATATTGCCCTTGTCAAATCAATTATGGACCACCCACCCATCCCATTGAACACCCTTAGTAAAACGTGCATTAAAAGGTTACAAACAGTACAAAATATAGCCCTCAGATTTATATATAACATAAAATATACAGACCACATCAGTAATGAACAGCTACACAAGAGAGCAAACCTCTTAGCAATCAATGTAGATATACACAACAAAGCTGCAAATATTTGGAAAAAAGTGACTGAACTTAACACAGAAACATACCAAAACTGGATAAATAATATAGACAACGAAGAATTCCAAGAACACAGTTGGTTTAAATCAGCCAGGAAGAAAGTAATTGAACCATCTCCTGCCCCAATATACACATAAAACATTAATAGAGAGAACAAAAGATGAGAGTGACCTACCAGTTCCACTAAGAACCTGGCAGGCCTCTCCATACAGTGTACCTTTAGACTAACACAACTAACATTTAACATTTAACTAACATCTTAGCAAAAAAAAAAAAAGTGACTACCCTCCCAGCTACACAAGGACCTGGGAGGGCTCACTAACTCCATCGGAAAAAAAATAATAATAATAATGTGATTACCCTCCCAGCTACATCAGCCAGGAAGAAGTAATTGAACCACCTCCTGCCCCAAATACACATATACACATAAAACATTAATAGAGAAAATAAAAGATGAGAGTGACCTACCAGCTCCACTAAGAACCTGGCAGGCCTCTCCATACAGTGTACCTTTAGACTAACACAACTAACACTTAACTAACACCTCAAAAAAAAAAAATAAAAAAAAAATAAAAAAAAATGTGACTACCCTCCCAGTTACACAAGGACCTGGGCGGGCTCACTAACTCCAACAATAATAAAAATAATAATAATAAGCAGCATTATATAAATAAACCAATATTAATACAAAGGTCTGACGACCCAAGGGAGCAGAACAAAGATAAAACACCAATAGGAAAGATGAAGCGATCTGGTTGAGCCCAGATTCTTTCTACTCCTACTGTATTTCAGTTTCACCACTTTACCTTCAACCCCTAATAATCTTCTTTCACCTCATAACTAAAGACTCCGTACCGTAGACTGACACTATTAGTAAGACTGACACTATTGGTAGACTGACACTATTAGTAAGACTAACTCTATCGGTAGACTGACACTATTGGTAGATTGGCACTATTGGTAGACTAACACTATTGGTAGACTGACACTATTGGTAGACAGACACTATTGTGTAGACTGACACTATTGTGTAGACTGACACTATTGGCAGACTGACACTATTAGTAAGACTGACACTATTGGTAGACTGACACTATTAGTAAGACTAACTCTATTGGTAGACTGACACTATTGGTAGATTGACACTATTGGTAAGACTGACACTATTGGTAAGACTGACACTATTAGTAAGAATAACTCTTTTGGTAGACTGGCACTATTGGTAGATTGACACTATTGGTAAGACTGACACTATTGGTAAGACTGACACTATTGGTAAGACTGACACTATTGGTAGACTGACAGTATTGGTAGACTGACACTATTGGTAGACTGACACTATTAGTAAGACTAACACTATTGGTAGACTGACACTATTTGTAGACTGACACTATTAGTAAGACTGACACTATTAGTAAGACTGACAATATTGGTAGACTGACACTATTAGTAAGACCGACACTATTGGTAGACTGACACTATTAGTAAGACTAACTCTATTAGTGAGACTAACACTATTGGTAGACTGACACTATTAGTAAGACTGACACTATTAGTAAGACTGACAATATTGGTAGACTGACACTATTAATAAGACCGACACTATTAGTAAGACTGACACTATTGGTAGACTGACACTATTAGTAAGACTGACGCTATTAGTAAGACTGACAATATTGGTAGACTGATTTTATTAGTAAGACCGACACTATTGGTAAGACTGACACCATTAGTAAGACTGACACTATTAGTAAGACTGACACTATTAGTAAGACTGACACTATTAGTAAGACTGACAATATTAGTAAGACCGACACTATTGGTAAGACTGACACTATTGGTAAGACTGACATTATTGGTAAGACTGACACTATTAGTAAGACTGACACTATTAGTAAGACCGACACTATAAGTAAGACTGACACTATTAGTAAGACCGACACTATTAGTAAGACTGACACTATTAGTAAGACCGACACTATTAGTAAGACTGACACTATTCGTAAGACTGACAATATTGGTAGACTGACACTATTAGTAAGACTGACACTATTGGTAGACTGACACTATTAGTAAGACTAACTCTATTAGTGAGACTAACACTATTGGTAGACTGACACTATTAATAAGACCGACACTATTAGTAAGACTGACACTATTGGTAGACTGACACTATTAGTAAGACTGACGCTATTAGTAGGACTGACAATATTGGTAGACTGATTTTATTAGTAAGACCGACACTATTGGTAAGACTGACACCATTAGTAAGACTGACACTATTAGTAAGACTGACACTATTAGTAAGACTGACAATATTAGTAAGACCGACACTATTGGTAAGACTGACACTATTGGTAAGACTGACATTATTGGTAAGACTGACACTATTAGTAAGACTGACACTATTAGTAAGACCGACACTATAAGTAAGACTGACACTATTAGTAAGACCGACACTATTAGTAAGACTGACACTATTAGTAAGACTGACACTATTAGTAAGACTGACACTATTAGTAAGACCGACACTATAAGTAAGACAAACAGCCAAATTATACAACAGTCGAAAGTCTACAAGAGAAATGAGGCAGTAAAGACTTATTTACACGCGCGTAAACCTTAGAGTAAGAGGGACACACACACAGGCACCACCAAACACAGAAAGTGGTGACCAGCAAAGTCACTTTCATAGGTTAACTGGTGAAACAGACGAGCGACTAGACCCTCCAGTGATGGAAGGGATAGGGTGGGAGATGGTGGTGATTGGGTGGGGGATGGGATGAGGAATGGTAGTGATGGGGCTGGGGATGGTGGTGATGGGGCGGGGGATGGTGGTAATGGGGAAATGTGGTTGTAGAGGGGGAGTAGTGAAGAGTGAAAGTGACCGTTAGAGACTATGGTAGTTGCGATGGAGTAGGGACTGTAATGGTGGTGTATATATATATATATATATATATATATATATATATATATATATATATATATATATATATATATATATATATATATATATATATATATATATATATATATATATATATATATAATTTGTTTTCGAGCTTGTGCACACTTTCGCAGAAACACAAATGTATGTGTACAGTATAAGTGTGTGTGTACATTATTCGGCATGCGTGCCTCTTGTGGTCTTTAGGCAAACATACAAGTTACACAAAACGTGCTTCATCCAAACGTCCGTCGTGACGTCACACATCTTCCAATCACCCGAGCCTCAACCTTGCTCAACAACCAATGACAGCTATCAAGGGGCAACAAGAATCTACACTGCCAATCACCAATGACGTCACACATATTTGCAGACCTTTAAACCTGACCTCACAGATGTAAACGGTTCATGTCAACCTTCATTATCATGTCAGATATCTCGGCCACTGACAGCCGTAACCTATGTGTTGTGAGACATGTCACTGACTGTCGCGATCCCACTACCCTTTATACTTGGGGAGTGAATCCTACCCCAAGTTATTAACAAATAAAGGTACAAATAGGGAACACGGCAATAATTATCCTCACCAAAAACCTACTCAACTAAATGTACTTGAAAAAGTAAGAACAGTTGAAATAAGTGAATCACAAAAGGGAAGATAATTAATTAATTCAATTTATGTTATAAAGGGAGTAATGATTAGCAAACATGAATTTAAGGGAATAAGTAATTGTATAATAAAATAAGAGTGATGCCGGAAGGGCGAAACTATACTGTAAGGAGTTAGACCAAACAATTATTACTTAACATTACTATATTACACAAGACATACGAAATATATATATACAACAATCAATACAAAATGATTATCCCTACCAAACAGGAGATTCCTTACCACCAGGATCCCTTCCTAGGCCTAACTAAACGTGTCACTAATACCTGATACCCCTAGGGCATTGCAGAAAACTTGATAAAGCACTAGACAAGAGTCAAGGCTAGAGAACGAATAGACACGTCTAACCTACGCCACGGATTTTCGCTACTGGGGAGCGTGGGCACGCCGAGCAGCGCGTCTCACGTGATCCAGACATTTGCTAGATATTTTATATAATTAATTAACATTACTCTTGAGTTGACTTAACAGAGTAAGACAATGATGCATATAAATTACATACATAAATATACAATCAACCTAAGTAACTAAGAACAATAATAATATAATAAGTACAATTAACAAATTATTAGTAGCTTGTGTGAAATGGAAGCGTGAACAGATGCAGCGGGTTCCCGAGCGCCACAGGCACGTGACACTAGGGTGTGTCATACGGAGGCGAATTTTTTTTTTTGAGTTTGAAAAATCGGCCCATGGTATTAATGATGTAGTTCTATGTGCAGAATCATGTGATATCTTCAGATTTGAAAAGTTTTTATTTTTTGCTAGGTAAATTTTAACTTGAAATCTTATGAAAATTCAGTATTCCCACCCTTTTACCAACACCACTAAATAGCTTATTTAAAGTAAAGTAAATGTATCAGGTTAATTTATTAGGATGAAAATGATCCAGAATAGTGAAACGAATGATCTTGACACGTTTATTAAATTTAATATTCCTTTAGAAAACAAAATCATCAAATACAAAAACCGGTTTTACTAATACGACCCGGTGTTGCTGCACACCATAGAGAACATGTCTTTCTTGCTTCTGTTTCTACTCATCACCTCCCTGCTGACTACCTGAGCTCGGATGTAGCCTTCCCTCCTCTCCTGGCTGTACACGTGACTGCTGGCCTCGCTCACTTGCTGTACTCTGGGTGTGCGAGGGCCAGGCAGGGACATGCATGGGGTTGTCCAGGAAAGCTCTGACTTGAACATTGGTGAGGCTGCAGGTAAGAGGGGGTCACTGCCAGCCTGGATTTTATCCAGATCTATGAGATCAGTGAGGGTCTTGGCACCTAGATTGACTTCAGGAGTCTTCCTGACCCTGAAGGAATAGTCACCAACTGATTCGTCATGCCCAGATCCTCTCATAAGTCTCATATCCAAGATCTTTTTGACTGCCACTCTTCTCTCCTCCTCATCCTTACTGCAGAGCATTGTCTGCAGAACTGCCTCGGGATGAGCATACCAGGAAGATCGCCTCACAGTCTGCTCCACAATCTGAACAACCTTCCTTGGCTGACTCCTCAGGAGCTCAAGCTGGAGGAGAACATGCCTCGGACCTTCGGAGAACGATGACTTGACCTTGGTGTTGAAACAATTTGGCAAGTAGACACTCACGATGAATTGGACAATAAGTCTCAGGTTGTGAAGCTGGTTCCCTTTCAGTTTATGATGAGCGACCCAAATTCTGCAGAACCTGAGAGCCGTTGTGAACCACCTAGAATGTGAGACTGGACCTATCTGCAGGTAAGCAAGGCTATCAGGCATGACCCGTTTTGATGGCACTGCAAATCATGTGACCATAGTACTGGTCAGTACTCAGGTCGTCAATGACAGTATGTGCAAGCTCAACGAGTGGAGGGCCAACTGTGATTTTTTCAAAGCTCGGATTTATTTCTAACTCAGTGGCAGAGTCCAGCATCTTGCCAAGAGGACCAGACCATCTGTTGTTTGAAAGAGTCTTGCCATCCAGCTCCTGGATCAGATGTCTGAGTGGCAACTCGTTGGTGTGGAGGTCACAAACAATCCAGACCAGCTTCCTCCCAATCTTCCGCTCTATCCACTGTATGACCCCCCTTGCCACCCTGTGTTCGTGTTGGTGCTGTCCCCTCCAATGGCCTGCAGGGTCTGGTCTACGTTCCTCTCTCTGAGCCAGTTCACAATGTTATCTGCCACTATCTCAGCTGGTTTCCTGATGTCATCTTTCTCTGGAGTGAAATGCCACAAATACTTCCCTCCTGGTTCACTGCAGCAGGAGTAGTGTTCCTCCTTCACCATGGCAGGGAACAACTTGTCAGAATCTCCAACTTTCATGAACACTTTAGTGTCATCCCTTCTCCCATCAAAGAACAAACAATTGATTCCATTTTCTCTTATCCCCTTATCAAACTCCTCTTCTAGGTTACTGACAAGTTTCTCCTGAGCTCTCCTTACTTTGTTATGATCTATCACCAGGTGAATCATCAGGTGTTATCAAACCACCGTCAATCCAGGCAGCTGTTGCTATCTCTGCAGTTTCTCTGAGACCAGTGTGGTGTCGCATGCTGGCCAGAGCTATGCTCGGGATATCTTTCCTATTTCGAATCTTATGCCTGGAAGGTTTGGGATCATTATTTTTGGGTTAGGGACAAAGTCACCATTCTCCTGGTCAGCACTCGGATCAGCCATGGGGAAGTCATTAAACTCTGAATCAGCTTGACTCCAATCATCGGCCTTTTTACCTCACCCTGGGCCTTCTCAAGTCTCTTTTTCCTGGCAACTCTTTCTCTCTGTCTCTCTGTGGCAGCCTCCTGTCTCTTGGACTCCGGAATATCTTGGCTAGAAATCATGAGAGCCCCTATACTGCCAGTCTTCTCTCTCTGTGCTTTGACAAATGCCAGTTCGATCACAGGAATCTTCAGTTCACGCTTGCAAATACAGGAGATGTGGGCCTCAGATTTACAGTCACGATCGCATCCAAACTCAGGACAGAGAACAATTGGGCACTTGCAAGTAATTATGTCAATATCTGGTCCAGTTGCTTGGCAAAGCTGTCCTTAACTGCAAGTTTTCCTCTCCCAAGAGAGATATCTCTTGCCTTTTCCCAACTGGCTAGCAGTCTCTCACTAATCTTCTTCTGACTTGTTATGACTGGAGGCTTGAACTGAGCGTTAGCCAGTGTACTGTGCCAAGACAGCTTTGGTCATATCACTGGCAATGTCTTTGTTTGTGTAAGTTCTTTGGTTCTTTTCACTGATTTGCCTGATTAAAACACCGTATCTCAAAGCATCTCTCAATGTAGGCAACTCCGACTTCAGGAGCTCTCTCACAGACCCAAGATAGTGACTGAGATGGCTGGATTTTTGGTTCCTCGTCCTGACACAAGCAGCCATCGCAAATATTATCAACTTATAAATGCATCAGAATCTGAAACATAAAAAAATATTGTTAGTTGGGTTGTTAAAGAATGAAGTCAGAAAGCAATGTTCATTATTTAATTGTAATGCACTAATGCAGCTGTACGTTATATTTTCGATAAATTTCACGCTAAAATTTACCTAGCAAAAGGTTGCAAAATATTGAAACTGAAATTATTTTCTGTTTATATACACTAAAATCTACCAAAAAAGTGATGGGCCATTAGTTTTAGCTGATCTTCCCTCCTATGACACACCCTAACGTGACACTGACCATGTTTACCGACTCGCAAAACGACGATCAGCATCACAGTAATCAAGGCCAACCTATTACATATAGAGTACCAACACACTAATAATTCTTTTGTTAATTACAAGAGAGGTGTAATTAAATAATTTCTCGCGGAGAACAGTGACATCAAACATGCCAATTAACCGGTCACCTCCCGCTCATGCCAACCGTCACACTCTACAGAACTAACTATCGTTGATCGAGGTACTCTAAGGCATTACACAGAGCCCATCACAGACTGCGGTTAAGCAACTTCAGACATAAAGAACAATTTCCTTCCTCAGCGGGTCAACGGAGGTGAAACAATGGGTCTATTAAACCCCACCATTGAAGAGGGAGGGGGTTGAAGATCTGCCATTACAACCACTGCAAATAACTACATGAATACGAGGAAAAATGGGACAAAAACGAGGGGGAAATGGGCTAGTCTGTGGTCTGAATGTGTAATTATGTCTGTGCGTTCCCCGCAGCGAGTGATTCAGGGGCCTCTCTACTCCCTACCTGCCGGGTGCAGTGAGGAAGTCTTAGTACAGGCGGCTCCTCGGGTGAGTTGAGGGAAACACGAAGTTCATTGTCAGGAATGTTGTAGTATGTGGGGTGTTACGAGTTGGGGATTTAGAATATAGTTAAAAGTCTACCCAGATCCCAACAGGCAACAACAAAGAAAAAACAAAGACAATCGGACTATAAAAGGGTAGACAAAGGATGAGAGTTTTTGTTGTGTATAATAAAGTACCATAAATTCCTTAACAAAATATTCAGCTTTCTATAATTTACCCTTAACCATACTTAACCTAAACATTAACAGTATATTCATATTTATACAACATAAACAATTTTGAAGCAAGTGGACATGGGGGAGGCAATATAAGATTACAAATACTTAAGTGCGGAGCTGAGATGGCTGACGAGCAAGGCTGAGTATTGTAGAAGACGGTAGGTAGTCACTGTGCCGTAGGTTTCCAGGATAGGTGATCGTGTGGTCACTTCCCAGAGTGAACTGAACTCTCCTCGAACTGGAGCTGACAAAAAAGACTTTGAGGAGGTGACGCAACAACCAGGATATGGAGAAGGGAAACCCCGGAGTGGTAACTAAGACGAGTCATACTCGTGTTTCGTCCCTAGATGGCGTTGCTCGTGGTGCTGGGTAGGTAGATCATGACAATTGGTGGCGGGGTTCATAACACACCCCCCCCCCCTCGAAAGACCTCCGTAGCGCGGGCGCGAAGGAGGTGATCACATGGTGCGTTTGGAGAGTAGCTGCTGCATTTCCACTGGAGCTCGGGATGAGGAGTCCGCAATCATGTTGTCCACCCCCTTTATGTGCCGGACTTGTAGATTATAGGGCTGGGTGAGGAGAGCCCAGCGGAGGATTCGCTGGTTGGAGGTCTTGTTGGTTTGGATGAACGTGAGTGGGTTATGGTGGGTGAAGACTAGGGTTGTTTGTGGGCAAGACTGGAGGTAACATTCAAACTTCTTTATTGCCAACACCAGAGCCAGGGCCTCCTTCTCTATGGTCGAGTAGTTGGTCTGATGTTTTTTCAACTTGGCGGAGTAGTATGCCACAGGGTGAAGGACATCAGTGGTTGGGTCGGGTTGTAGGAGCACAGCTCCCACTCCGACACCGCTAGTGTCGATTTGCAGATGGAAGGGCAAGGTGTAGTCAGGGGGGTGGACTACAGGTTTGGAGGCAAGGAAGGCTTTGAGGCGGTGGAAAGACTGGTCGCACCTCTGATTCCAGATGTAAGGGACCGCAGAACTGGTAAGGTCTGTGAGGGGTCCGGCCACGCTGGTGAAGTTACTGCAGAACCGACGGTAGTAGCCGCACATCCCCAGGAAGCGCATGAGTTCCTTCCTTGTCCTTGGAGTGGGGAAGGACAAGATGGCTTTAACGTTTGCGTCCTTGGGTCTCACCATACCATGCCCAACGATATGTCCCAGGTAAGTCACCGAGGCCCGGCCAAAAGCAGATTTAGCCAGGTTTATGGTGAATCCAGTCTCTTGCAGTCGTGCCAACAGTATCTCCAAACGCACCAGATGTTCGTCCCAGCCGTCCGACACCACCACCAGGTCATCCAGGTAGGCGAACGTCCCACCTAGGTCCTGAATTAGGTAGTTGATGGCCCTCTGGAATGTGGCCGGAGCATTAGAAAAGCCAAACGCCATAACCAAATATTGAAAAAGACCAAATGGAGTTATAAATGCCGAGATTATTTTTGCCCTATCCGTGAGTCCCACTTGATAATATCTTTTCAATAAGTCCACCGTACTGATAAATTTGGCACAGCCTATGCTGTCTATTATATCTTCAATCAAAGGTAAAGGGTAGGAGTCTGAGACAGTGACCTGGTTCACTTTACGATAATCGGTACAGAAACGAAAAGTGCTATCGGGTTTTGAAATGAGAAGGCAAGGTGAAGCCCAGGGGGAGGTACTAGGCTCAGCTAAGTTATGTTTTAACAAAAAGTCTACCTCCATTTTCATAATCTCTCTTTTTTGTGGATTTTATCCAATGAAAAAGTCATCCAATAGGATTTTTATTATAACGAAAAATGGTCACTTGGTATGTTTTAACAATGAATATTCCTTCACGTAAAGTAGGCTTGGTTGTCAGGTTATGATTTGTGAGTTGGGATTTATTTCTACCATACAGTTGTGTCCGGTGAGGTTATGTGTAGAGGAGATCTGTCAATGGGATGGTGTCATGTGAGATTCGTGTCAGTGTGTCTCAGTGTACTATTCAAGAGACCCATGTGAACCCCTCACACATTAACTGGGTCAATGAAGCAATTGGTCTGATAACTGAGAGGAAAGAGAGAGAGAGAGAGAGAGAGAGAGAGAGCCTTCATTTGTGTGTACATGTATTTTATTCCAGTCCTGGGAAGACAGAGATGGAGGCGTGACTTGTAGTGAGCGTAACAGACTTGAATATCTCTCTCTCCCTCCTCCCTCTTCCCCTCCCTCTCCTTCCTCTTATCTACCTTTCTTTTTTCCTCTCATTTCCTTTTCCCTTTTCTTTTCTCCCTCTCTTTATCCTCCCCATTCATCCTCTCTCTCTTTCCTTCTTCTTCCTCTCTTCCCTCTTCTCTTCTCCCTCCTTATGGGAGATTTCAACTTCAGAAATATTGACTGGGACAACATTGTAGTCGACTATGAATCTGAAGACTTCCTAGACGCAGTACAGGACAATTTTTTGAAACAACTAATTACAGAACCTACTAGAGGTGACAATATATTAGACCTAGTATTAACAAATAAAGAAAATATTATCAGAGATATCACAATAGGGGAAGAACTAGGTAACAGTGATCACAGAGAAATCAGGTTCACCCTAAATTGGGAAACGAAAAACAATGACAATATGGTCAGAGTCCCAAACTTTCGGTTGGCGGATTATCAGGGGTTAAGAAGGTACCTAGGTGAGGTCACCTGGGAACAGTCACGTCAGTTCCCAGTAGGAAGGGGTGAGGTCATAGATGACACAACAATTGATCATGACTATAATATATTCACCAGTATACTACATAAAGCACAAGAACAAAATATACCATACAGAAAAATTAGGTCAAATAAGAATGAGCCAAGGTGGATGACCAGAAAACTTAAACATGACATAGGAATAAAGAAAGGAATATATAAGAAATTAAAAGGAGGGGAGGAGCAGCTCAGAAACAGGTATAATGAACTATCTAGGAATGTTAAGAAAAATGTAAGGAAAGCAAAGAGAGACTATGAAACCAAAATAGCAAGAGAATCCAAGGCGAATCCCAAGGGATTTTTCCAGGTATATAAGCAATCATTTCAAACTCTATTCAAAATCACCTGGAGAAAGCCTGATTGATCAGTTTGTATAAAAATGGCAGCTACAAAAGAAAGCGGGCCGTTCTTGCCCTAACCTAATCTATTAACATTCTTTTCATGGTTTCGAATCAGTGGACGAGGGCTGGTACAGTGTATTATATCTCGACTGGCAACCGACAGAACAGTCCCCACGAAGACTAATTAGAAGGTGGCTCTCCATCGGGTGGCATCCTTAAATGGATTAGGGCGTGGTTACAGGACAGAAAACAGCGAGTGAGCATTAACGGCACTAAGTCCCATTGGAGCAACGTCACAAGTGGAGTTCCCCAAGGCTCAGTACTTGGACCATTATTGTTTATTATATACATAAACGACATAGATATCAGCATAGACAGCAACATAAGTAAATTTGCTGATGATACTAAAATAGGACGTGTTATCAAATCTGACGAGGACTCGGCAAAACTACAGGAGGATCTAAACAAATTTTTCGAATGGTCTGAAAAATGGCAGATGACATTCAACATCGACAAATGTAAAGTACTCAGTATAGGAAATGTAAACAGGGAAACCAGATACCAGATGAACAACGATGCCATAGAGAAATCCGACTGCGAGAGAGATTTAGGAGTAATGATAAGTAGGAACCTTAAGCCAAGTAAACAATGTGTTTTTGCTCGTAACAAAGCTAATAAAGTACTTGGGTTCATACAAAGGAGTGTTAGTTACAAGACTAGCGAGGTCATCCTAAAACTGTATCTTGCTCTTGTGAGACCACACCTGGATTATGCAGTTCAGTTCTGGTCACCGTATTACAGAATGGATATAGAATCCTTGGAAAGAATTCAGAGGAGAATGACAAGACTAATCCCGGGCATTAGGAACCTTGAGTATAGAGACAGGTTAAAACATCTTAATTTGCACTCCCTCGAGAGACGTAGTGCGGGGGGCGACCTGATAGAGGTGTATAAGTGGAAGGCAGGGCTAAACAAAGGGAACATTACAAAGGTACTCAAACTATCCAACCAGGAGCGAACTCGTAACAATGGTTTTAAATTAGACAAATTTAGATTTGCAGGCGTGAAATAAATTACTTGCTGGTTTGGAAACGGAAATGATGGATACAGATAGACAAGGATTACCAAATATCATCATTAACTCAGAACTCCATGAATTGCTTCAGAAACATAAGTTGGATATCTTCCATAAGGGTTAGATTAATAGCGGGACTGCTAGTGGGGCCATGGGCCCAACTACGAGTTTTTCCTCCATTCTTATGTTCTTATGTTCTTATAAGACCAAAATTCAAGGACAAAGTTGGGCCTTTAAAGTCAGGGAGGGGAGAATTGATAAATGGCAGTGAAGACATGAGCAAAGCATTGAACAACTACTTCTTATCAGTTTTCACAGAAGAAATTTGCGATGAAATTCCGGAGGTGGAACTGATATTTAAGGGAAAGGAAGAAGAGAATTAAAGAATATCACTATCAGAAAAGAGGATGTTCTTAAGAAGATAAATAAACTAAAGAGCACAAAATCCCCAGGGCCGGATGAAATTTTTCCTCGAGTCTTAAAAGAGTGTAGGGAACAGATTAGCGGACCCCTCGTAAATTTATTTACAAAATCATTAGACACTGGAGTTGTGCCAGAGTTGTGGAAACAGGCGAATGTAGTACCCATATTTAAAAAGGGAGACAGAGCATCAGCGTCAAATTACCGGCCGATCAGTTTGACGTCAGTAGTGGGGAAATTTCTTGAATCAATTATAGCAGATAGCATCCGATCGCATCTAGAGAAAAGCAAATTAATCTGCGACTCTCAACATGGGTTTACAAAGGGAAAATCTTGTCTAACAAATCTCTTCATTTTTTTTAGGAAGTCTTCGGGGTAGTAGATAATGACAAAAAATACGATGTTATTTACTTGAACTTTGGCAAGCATTTGACAAATTACCGTAGGCTTCTGAGAAAAGTCGAGGCTCATGGTATCGAGAAAGTTTTAAATTGGATAAAATCATGGCTCACCGATAGAACGCAGAGAGGTGAGCGTAGATGGTGTTAATCAGAGTGGGGCCACATTCTTGGCCAGTGGGGGTTCCCCAGGGTCGATACTAAACCCTCTTGTTCATAATCTACATAAACGATCTAGATACTGGGATCAGCAGTGACATAAGCAAGTTTGCGGATGACACCAAAATAGGGCGACAAATTAATTCAGGGCAGGATGCAAATGCATTACAGGAGGATCTAAATAAACTGCAGGGGTGGTCTGAAAAATGGCAAATGAAATTCAACACCAGCAAGTGCAGCGTACTTAATATTGGAAGAACAAATACTGTCAATGTATATAGCCTTAACAACATCAACCTAGAGAAGTCGACTTGTGAAAGAGACCTAGGGGTACTTATGAAAGCCCGGACCTGCAGCTGAAAACAGTGCGTTAATGTTGGCAAAATAAGGCAAACAAATTATTGGTTTTATATCTAGAAGTGTAGTAACAAGGTGCAGAAGGTCTGTACAACTATATCACACGCTAGTTGAGCCACTTTTCAGGTACTTTTGGTTCAGTTCAGTGCCCTATTATGGGAAATAGATATAAATTCATAAATTGGTGTGAAGAATGATAAAAATGATTCGGGACGAGCTGGCCATATCAGGATAGGTTAAAAGCTTTAACTTGCGACTGAAAAGGAGCTGAAAATTGGAAATATGGTAGAAGTATTTAAGTGGGTGAATCAATAAGGGATATAGATAAGGATTGCACTAACTAATATCAAAAACCGGGATACGAATCTCGAACTGGATTCAAGTTGGATAAGTTTAGGTTTAGGAGGGAGATAGGAAGAAACTGGTTCACAAATAGGGTGGTGGACGAGTGGAACATGCTTAGCAACTTTGTAGTAAGTGCGGGAACTCTGGAAAGTTCCAAAAGGAGGCTAGATAGATTCATGGATGATAGAGAGTAGTAGTAACTCTCGACAGGAGCTGCCATGCACAGGCCAACCGGCCTATTGCAGATTCCTTATTTTCTTATGTTCTTATGATCTTCTTCCTCTCTTCCCTCTTCTCTCCTCCCTCCTCCTTCCCCCTTCTCATTCCTTTCCCTCTCCCTCTCCATCCCTGTTTTCTACCTCACCCCACCTCTTCCCTCTCCCTTCCTTCAACCCTCCGCTCCCCACCTATTTTACACCCCCTTGGTCCTCGGGGTGTTTTCATGCACACAGTTCCTCAGAATCGTTCACGTTTCAGTGATTTTTATTTTATTACACGGATTTTTTTTAGACTCGCTCCCCACCTCCCTATTTCTCTGGCTGTATTCTGACAGATCTGCCTGGTCTCTCTCTCTCTCTCTCTCTCTCTCTCTCTCTCTCTCTCTCTCTCTCTCTCTCTACCTGTCTGTCTGTCTGTATGTCTGTGTTTGTCCTTATGTTGATCATTGTTTCCCTGTTTATCTCTCTCTCATACTGTATCTCTTATTGTTTGTTAGCTTTATCTATATTTATCTCTTTCTGTTTATCTCTGTTTATCTTTATTATCTTTTTGTCTGTCGTTGCTTTTTGTCTCTTTCTCTCGTTCTCGTCTTTTCTCTCTTTATCACACACACACAGACACGCGCACGCACACACACACAAGAGGAGCGAAGGTCATAGTACGTCTTGGTGTGGGTAGTAGTAATTACCATTGAACATAGGAGAATAAAACTGTATTATTTCCTTTAATTTTATTCATTCAGAACAACGGATAACTTGAAGAATCAATCCACCATCCTGACGCTAACTTGAGGTTAGGTTCGGTTAATGCTCAGGTGAAATAAGGTAGGGTGTCTAATCTTCAGGTGAAATAAGGCGGGGTGTTTAATCTTCAGGTGAAATAAGGTAGGGTGTTTAATCTTCAGGTGAAATAAGGCGGGGTGTTTAATCTTCAGGTGAAATAAGGTAGGGTGTTTAATCTTCAGGTGAAATAAGGCGGGGTGTCTAATCTTCAGGTGAAATAAGGTGGGGTGTCTAATCTTCAGGTGAAGTAAGGTGGGGTGTCTAATATTCAGGTGAAATAAGGTGGGGTGTCTAATCTTCAGGTGAAATATGGCGGGGTGTCTAATCTTCAGGTGAAATAAGGTAGAAAAATTTTATATTGACTTTCTCGATACGTTGGTAGTAATACATTGAACCATTAAAAAATATTCTTTATGCATTGTGAGGGAATTGTTTGATTAGAATTTGTTAATAACAGATTGTAAATTAGTTTCAAATATATTATACGAGTAAGAAACATCGGACAACTAGTACAAACGGGACTCATATGTATACATCATTACATATATGCTGCTTATTATTTATTTCCCATGGGCTATTACGTTAAATATATAAAGTTTGTTGTAACACGAGTTACTAGATACGTCTGAACACTGTGGTCACCTCACAAGAGTAAACACACGAAATACCTATTATAGATGAATAAATGTACCTTATAAAGTTTATATGGTAGAGGCGTCCTGACGACACTGCGGGGTTGACCATCTATAATATTTTCACTCATATGATGGGAGATGACATTTCACTTAATTACCAGCATCTTGTAATTACAATTATTTTGGTCGTACTGTAGGATTTTACCCAATGAAAAAAATCATCCAATAGAATTTTTATTATAACGAAAAATGGTCACTTGGTATGTTTTAACAATGAATATTCCTTCACGTACAGTAGGCTTGGTTGTCAGGTTATGATTTGTGAGTTGGGATTTATTTCTACCATACAGTTGTGTCCGGTGAGGTTATGTGTAGAGGAGATCTGTCAATGGGATTGTGTCATGTGAGATTCGTGTCAGCGTATCTCAGTGTACTATTCAAGAGACCCATGTGAACCCCTCACACATTAACTGGGTCAATGAAGCACTTGCTCTAATAACGTAGTCAGTCAGTCAGTCAGTTATTTTACCATCTGAGTCTTATTATAATACATCTCTCAACGGTTCAACCACTACTGTATGTCTGTGTCCGTGTGCTATTATGTCTATTTGTGAGTAAGTTCATTTTCAGCCTAAATGACAGTGTGTCTCTGTTTCAATATGTCGGTTACCCTTTGGGGGTAACACTGCCCACTGGTCTAGATCTGACGAGAAAACTGCCCCCACCCAAAGGTCACTTGTTGGGTGTTACAAAGCGCCTGCTGGGTGTGTTGGGTGATTTAGGTGAGTCTTCCCCCGCCCTCCCCCAACAATCCCCCATCCCCCCTCTCCACCCACAACCCAGGGCCACGGTGTGTAAGGTTAAGGCGTTCGAATTTTAATTGGGTTGATGATGAAATAATGCATGTGAGAAGAAGAAGAAGAAGAAGAAGAAGATTGGGTTAGGTTAGGCTAGATTAGGTTAAGTTAGGTTAGGTCTGGTCAGGTTACATTATGCATGAAGGTATTCATTTACAACGCTTCCGTGATGCCTGCTGCACCACCACTCCACGACCCCCTGACAGAGACACGATGATCCTCCCCATATTGGCCAGATATTATGTAAATAACATTGATTATGTGTTAAAGGAATATCCTTCCTTCCTTAGGCGTTAGTAAGCCCCTTTATAATATTTATACTGTATATACTTGTCACACTTGCCAGATGCTTCTGGTGTTATTGTACAGGGGTACCTAGTGACAGCACTAGGATCCCGCTTTCTCTATCAAGGAAAAACAATTGAAATTGAAATTGGTATTCATTTATATGTATATTTATGATCTACAGGATCGTTTATGGCCAGTCAAAAGTTTCCAGAGAAGAGAAATACATAGAAGTTATCACTTATGGCCAATTATCCCTATTGAGTGTAACATACAGTATATATTAGGTGGAGTTCCGCTTTTATTTGTTTGTTTTCGTATTATTTAAGTCATTTATTTGTTAACATTTAGCTTAGAATAAGTAAATATTATAAAAAAAAACATTGAAAAACTCACAAGTGACTTTGTAATATATAATTAAGTGGAGATAATAATACCAACACGACGTGCTGGTCAAGCTCCGAAAGAGTTGTCCGGGGGTCTAGCTAGCCTCTGGTCGGGGCTTGACCAGCACGAAAAAAAAAAAAAAAAATTTTGTTTACTAAACGTGATTTTGGCAACCTGTGGTGTAATACCCAGCATGCTCGCCTTGCAAGCGAGTGGACCCGTGTTCGATTCCCGGACAGAGTGAAACTATGAGTATTTTTTTTTTACGCCATTTGGCTTTCTATTTACCAGTAAATGGGAACCTGGATGTTAATCGATTTGCTGATCTTATTCTGGAATAATGGTTAGCCAGTGCCTATACTTATTGTACAGGGGCCCCATACTCCGGGCTCTATATTTATTGTACAGGGGCCCTTATGGCTGTGAATATATTATATAATGAAATACTCGGTGTACACTTGAAACAAGGTTATACGCTGGCACGCTGCGCGACAAATTAGTTTCAGTGGGCCCCCAGATACGGTGGTCCCTAGGCCAATGGCCTACTCGGCCTATTGGTAAATCCGGCCCTGGCCATATACACCCCATAACGAGACACTCAAGTCCATTAGCCAACTAGAGCTGTCAGGTAAATATATTGGATTAGTTCATCAGTGTGTCGGAAGCCCTGCATTATTAGTGATGACTACCTTCAATTATCCCGACGTGGAGTATAATCATTAACCTGCCTGAGCCCAATTTTACGACCAGCCTCACTTTTTTGCTCACTATTATAGCACTGTATGTAAGGGTGCAAGTCTGTGATCACGAGTTCTTGACGTAATTTAGAACACTGGCAGGCGTTTTGAGTAATTAATTTTTTTAGATAAATTAAGAATGGGCCTATATATATATATATATATATATATATATATATATATATATATATATATATATATATATATATATATATATATATATATATATATATATATATATATATAATATATATATATATATATATATATATATATATATATATATATATATATATGTATATATATATAAATATATATATATATATATATATATATATACATATATATATATATACACCTGTAAGAGGTCAAATTAAATTTATGATAAAGTTTAATAGGAAATTATCTTAATTGATGTTTAAACCAGGATGAAAAATGTATAAGGTGGGGAGAGTGGTGGGCAGAGGTCGATACTTGTTCTTGTTGTCGTGAATAATGACCATAGGGTAATGGGCTGGTGCTGGCACACGCTGACTGTCTGCTGCTTGGGTGACTGTTGACACTAACTTTGATTGTTAATACTATCTGTGACTGTGAGCACTATCTGTGGCAGTCCACACTCTGACTGTCAACAATGTGATTGTGGGTGTCAACAATCCCCGAGACTGTTAAAACTAACTGTGATCATCAAAATCGACTATGCCTGTTAAAGCTGGCTGTGATTGTCAACATTGTCACCCTTAGACTGGCTGCAACCATAAATACTGCCTGTGACTGTCAACACGGTCACAGCAGGCGGAGGGTCAGGAAGAAGCAGTATACTCACACGTGGATAAACATGTACTCGCTACTCTACAAACCTATCATATAAACACAAACACACAAGAAACGGTACTAGTTGGCAGCATACCTCGACCACCCCATTACAACACATCCCCAGTGGTCTGTGTACTGTACCCCTCTCCGCCCACCCCACCTTTGATTAAATACATTATCTCACGTATTACTATGGGTTATATTGACGTGTTCCTGGACCTACCTGTGTGACTACAGTGCCGCTAAATGATCTGGTTGTCGTGCGGGGAAGAGTTTGATGATCGGTTATAGAGTTCTCGTGTCAATATACAGAATAAACATGGCGACATTTTCCTGAATGACTAGTTATCGGTGATTTATATGTCTGTGATTGGTAATTTTCCTCGAGTAATGATCAACATAAATCAATGCTATACCTTATTAGTGGTACTATGCCTCTCACAGCGTCACTGATAATATCCTATAATTGGAACAGAATCACACGGCAGTAGGGGGAAGGAAGACACGATAACGTAGGATAATTACTAGTTTGGTTAGCATGTTTACGTGCTGTAGATCAATCTCTCTAACTGTTTGTCCATTCTTCTGTTCTTTCTTTCGTTCGTTCTAATCTTCCTCGTTCGTTCTATGTGTTCGCCCGTTTTACTGGTTTATAAAAAAAAATATTAATAATCGTATATCAAATTTTTTGGAGGGTTCACCATTTTGATATTTTCTTGAGGAGACATAAGAGGTAGTTTGTGGTAACCTCAGACTATAGTGCCTTTTTTACCAGCTGAGAAAAAACCGCATTATAGTCAATTACATACCACGAAGAATAGATCAATGTTTTACAGTATCTACATAGGGTCTGTTTATTTCCTTTTAGATACATCAATCATTCTTTTATTTCCATAAATATGTTCCTCATTTTATGATACACAAACACAACATTGAAGGGTGAAAAAAAACAATTAATGTACGGTAGAAATAGTGCAAGTATTAAGATCAAGTTACAGTTACATAAACTTCCTCTTTTTGGCCGATCTCTTATGTACAGCTTCTGGAATGTCTCTCATCAAACTCCAGCAGTAGTCCGCCATCATGTTCGAGTCCCATCGACCTTGGTAACGTTCTTCCATTACTTTAATGTCTTGATGAAAGCGCTCCCCTTGCTCCTCGCTCACTTCTCCCAGATTTTCTGGAAACTCGTCCAAGTGACTGTGTAAGTAGTGAACCTTGATACTCATTCTGCATCCAAGTGCTTGTAAACTCAAGAGCAGCTCTTCCACAATTTCTTGATAGTTGTCCGCTTTCTTGTTCCCTAAGAAGTTCCGCACCACATTAGAGAAAGCATTCCAAGTTCTTGCCTGTGCCTCAGTCATTGTTGCAAGGAAGTGTGGATCTCTGAGTAGTGTTCTTATTTGAGGTCCATCAAAAATCCATGCCTTTTTCTTCTCGTCGCTAAGACTTGGAAAGGTTGAGCATATATATCTGAAACACTCTCCACTATGATCAAGAGCCTTGACGAATTGCTTCATGATACCAAGTTTTATGTGCAGAGGAGGAAGGACAATGTTTTTCCTGTCAACCAGAGGATCGTTAATGATATTCTTGTCACCAGGCGTCAAACTATGTCTTGGTGGCCAATTCTTTTTCACCCAATGGTCTGCTGTAGCCCTGCTGTCCCAGTAACACAGAAAACAGGGGTATTTTGTGTACCCTCCTTGCTGGCCCAATAGAAAGTTTACCATTTTCAAGTCCACACAAATTAACCATTCATGAGCATGGTATTGCAACCTCTCTAGAACAGTCTTAATGTTTTCATACTCTTCTTTAATTTGTACAGAATGTCCGATTGGAATTGAACCATACTTGTTTCCGTTATGAAGAAGAACACATTTCAAGCTCCTTTTAGAACTGTCAATAAAAAGTCTCCAATCCTTACTATCATATGCTGGTAGTCCCATGGAGAAAAAGTCCTTCTACATCATTACAAAAAACAAGCTGGTCATATGAATGAAAGTACTTCCGCAGTTGCTCTTCTCTGTTGCGATAAAAGGAGACACTCGTGCCAGGTTTTAAGAGTCGTTTCTCTTGAAGCCTGGAAGCTAACAATTCAGCAGACTGTTTTGGCAAATTTAGATCTCTAACCAGATCATTCAATTCTGACTGAGTAAACAACGTTGGCTTTTCACAATCTTCACCAGATGGCTTGAAAAGATCAGTCTCTTCATCTTCATCAGTAGAAACAGGTGAATTCCGGTCTATATCCTCAATCTCTGGTAGCTCAGTAAATTCTGGCACGTTATGTGATGGAGCAAATCTGAGATCAGATTTGGATTCAGCACCTTAAAGTTAGTAAAAAACGGTTAAAAGGTTTCATGCCAGAAAAAAAAAATATTTTTTTGTAGACCAGTGTAATATAATCAATCTAATTCTCTATACATTGGTAGTTATATACTATTATGGTCTTATATAGTAATAGATGTATATACAGATTAATACAGTAGGGTACTATTATATAAACTATATATAAACTATATATAATTCGAGGGGGCGTGAAGTATAATGCCAAGTAATGGGTCTTTATTGCACGTAAATCCCAAGATATGATTACTGCCTTAAATTACGGGAGCCAAGGGGTTATGCCTGTGTAATTTAGTGTATAATATCAGGATAAGATTACACACATATGAACTGTTGATGAGAGACGTAAAGTATAAGTAGAGTTTCTTTTTTTTAATATGGTAAGCCAAGTTTTAATTATAATGTGATGAAGTTTAAAGTCTTACGTCCTTCTGTTCGTCTCTCGTCTTTTTAACTCTCTCTCTCTTACGTCCTTCTGTTCGTCTCTCGTCTTTTTAACTCTCCACTGATCCTCTTTTTCTCCCACTCATTCTCTCTTCCCACTCTCTCTCTCTCTCACACATTCTCTCTCTTGACTTCTCTCCGTTGATATTCGTCCGACATTTATTACCTGACCTACTACTCTGGTCCTTCAACTCCCGCCCATCACACCACCCCACTCTACCCTGACATATCACCACCAGCCTCCCGTGGATCACCTTAACCTGCCAGGCACATCACCACCAGCCTCCCGTGGATCACCTTAACCTGCCAGACACATCACCACCAGCCTCCCGTGGATCACCTTAACCTGCCAGGACACATCACCACCAGCCTCCGTGATCACCCAACCTGCTGGTGCACATCACCACCAGCCTCCTGTGGATCACCTGAACCTGCCAGACACATCACCACCAGCCTCCTGTGGATCACCAACCTGCCAGACACATCACCACCAGCCTCCTGTGGGATCACCTTAACCTGCCAGGCACATCACCATCAGCCTCCTGTG
>NW_024723238.1:0-4158 GCF_018991925.1 Homarus americanus | reverse complement strand
GTGAGGGCCGGGAACCGTTTCAACCCCATGACCCATGGTGTGAGGGCTGGGCACCCCTTTAGGTCCATGACCTGGGGTGTGAGGGCCGTGCACCCCTTCAGTGCCATGACCCGGGGTGTGAGGGCCGGGCACCCTCTCAGTGTCATGAACCGGGGTGTGAGGGCCCGGCACCCCTTTCAGTGCCATGACCCGGGGTGTGAGGGTCGGGCACCGCTTCAGTGCCATGAATCGGGGTGTGTGGGCCGGGCACCCCTTCACTGACATGACCCGGGGTTTGAGGGCCGGACACCCTTTCAGTGACATGACCCGGGGTGTGAGGTTCGGGCACACCTCCAGCACCATGACCCGGGGGTGTGAGGTTCGGGCACACCTTCAGTGCCATGACCCGGGGTGTGAGGGCCGGGTACCCCTTCAGCACCATGATCCAGGGTGTTAGAGCCGGGCTTGATTTCAGTGCCAAGAACCGTGGTGTGAGGGCCGGGCACCCCAACAGCACCATAACCCGGGGTGTGAGGTTCGGGCACACCTCCAGCACCATGACCCGGGGTGTGAGGTTCGGGCACACCTTCAATGATATGACCCGGGGTGTGAGGGCCGGGCACCCCTTTAGTGACATGACCCGGGGTGTGAGGGCCGGGCACCTCTCAGACACCATGACCCGGAGTTTGAGGGTCGGGGACCTTTTCAGTGCCATGAATCGGGGTGTGAAAGCCGAGCATCCCTTCAGCACCATGACCCGGGGTGTGAGGGCCAGGCACCCCTGCAGTGCCATGACCCTGGGTGTGAGGGACGGGCACCCCTCCACCACCATGACCCCGGGTGTGAGGGCCGGGAACCGTTTCAACCCCATGACCCGTGGTGTGAGGGCTGGGCACCCCTTCAGGTCCATGACCTGGGGTGTGAGGGCCGTGCTCCCCTTCAGTGCCATGACCCGGGGTGTTAGGGCCGGGCACCCCTTCAGTGTCATGAATCGGGGTGTGAGGGCCCGGCACCCTTTCAGTGCCATGAAACGGGGTGTGAGGTCCGGGCACCCCTACAGTGCTGCGAACTGGGGTGTGAGGGCCGGGCACCCCTTCACAGGACCCCGGGTGTGAGGGTCCGGCACCACTTCAGTGAAATGAATCCGGGTGTGAGGGCCGGGCACCCCTTCAGCACCATTACCCAGAGTGTTAGGGCCGGGCTCGATTTCAGTGCCAAGAATCGGGGTGTGAGGGTCAGGAACCCCATCAGCACCATGACCCTGGGTGTGATGGCAGGGAACCACTTCAACCCCATGACCCGGGGTGTGAGGGCCGGGCACCCCTCAGGCACCATGACCCGAGGTGTGAGGGCCGGGCACCCCTTCAGTGCCAGGAATCGGGGTGTGAAAGCCGGGCACCCCTTCAGTGCCATAACCCTTGGTGTTTGGGCCTGGCACCCCTTCAGTGACATGAACCGGGGTGTGAGGGCCGGGCACCCCTCTAGCACCATGACCCAGGGTGTAAGAGCCTGGAACCGCTTTAACCCCATGATCCGTGGTGTGAGGGCCGGGCACCTTTTTAGGTCCATGACCCGGGGTGTGAGGGCCGTGCACCCTTTAAGTGCCATGACCCGGGGTGTGAGGGCCGGGAACCGTTTCAACCCCATGACCCGTGGTGTGAGGGCTGGGCACGCCTTTAGGTTCATGACCTGGGGTGTGAGGGCCGTGCACCCCTTAAGTGCCATGACCCGGGGTGTGAGGGCCGGGCACCCCTTCAGTGTCATGAATCGGGGTGTGAGGGCCCGGCCCCATTTCAGTGCCATTAAACGGGGTGTGAGGTCCGGGCACCCCTACAGTGCTGCGAACTGGGGTGTGAGGGCCGGGCACCCCTTCACATGACCCGGGGTGTGAGGGTCCGGCACCATTTCAGTGAAATGAATCGGGGTGTGAGGGCCGGGCACCCCTTCAGCACCATTACCCAGAGTGTTATGGCCGGGCTCGATTTCAGTGCCAAGAATCGGGGTGTGAGGGCCGGGCTCCAATCAGCACCATTACCCGGGGTGTGAGGGCCGGGCACCACATAAGTGACATGAACCGGGGTGTTAGGGTCGGCAACCCCTTCAGTTCCATGAAACTGCGTTGTGAGGGCCAGGCACCCCTTCAGTGCCATGACCCGGAGTGTTAGAGCTGGGCACCTCTTCAGTGACATGACCCGGAGTATGACGGCCGGGCACCTTTTCAGTGACATGACCCGGGTGTGTGAGGAACGGGCACCCCTCCAGCACCATGGCCTGGGGTGTGAGGCCCGGGCACCCCTTCAGTGTCATGACCCAGGTGTGTCAGGGCCTGACACCCCTCTAGCACCATGGCCCGGGGTGTGATGGCCGGGCACCCCTCCAGCACCATAACCCGGGGTGTTACGGCCGGGCACCCCTTTAGTGCCATGACCTGGGATGCGAGGGCCAGGCACCCCTTTAGGTCCATGACCCGGGGTGTCATGGCCGTGCACCCCTTCAGTGACATGAACCGGGGTGTGAGGGCCGGGCACCCCTTTTGTGACATGACCCGGGGTGTGAAGGCCGGGCACCCCTCCAGCCCCATGACCCGGTGTGTGAGGGCCAGGCACCCTTTCAGTGCCATGACCCGGGGTGTGAGGGCCGGGCACCCCTTCAGTGACATGACCAGGGTGTCAGGGCCGGGCACCCTTTCAGTGACATGAACCGGGATGTGAAGGCCCGGCACCCCTTCAGTGACATGACCCGTGGTGTGAAGGCCGGGCAACCCTCCAGCACCATGACCCGGGGTATGAGGGCCGGGTACCCCTTTAGTGCTATGACTCGGGGTGTGAGGGTCGGGCACCACTTTAGGTACATGACCAGGGGTGTGAGGGCCGGGCAAACATTCAGTGCCATGGCCAGGGGTGTGAGGGCCGGGCACCTCATCAGTGCCATGACCCAAGGGTGTGAGGACCGGGCACCCGTTCATTGCCATGAATCGGGGTGTGATGTCCGGGGACCCCTTCAGCTCCATGACCCGGTATGTGAGGGGCGGGCACCCTTTCAGTGACATGACCCGGGGTGTGAGGGCCGGGCACCCTTTCAGTGATAAGACCCGGGGTGTGAGGGCCGGGCACCCTTTCAGTGATAAGACCCGGGGTGTGAGGGCCGGGCACCCCTCCAGCACCATGACCCGGGGTGTGAGGGCCGGGCACCTCCAGCCCCATGACCCGGGTTGTGGTGCACTTGCCCCTTTAGTGTCATGACCGGGGGTGTGAGGGGCCCAGGCTCCTTCAGCACCAGGACCCAGGGTGTGAGGGCCGGGCACCCTTTCAGTGACATGACCCGGGGTGTGAGGGCCGGGCACCCCTTCAGCACCATGACCCGGGGTGTGAGGGCCGGGCTCCCCTTCAGTGCCATGTCCCGGGGTGTGAAGGCTGGGCACCTCTTCAGTGACATGACCAAGGGTGTGAGGACCGGGCACCCGTTCAGTGCCATGAATAGTGGTGTGATGTCCGGGGACCCCTTCAGCTCCATGACCCGGTATGTGAGGGGCGGGCTCCCTTTCAGTGACATGACCCGGGGTGTCATGGCCGTGCACCCCTTCAGTGACATGAACCGGGGTGTGTGGGCCGGGCACCCTTTCAGTGACATGACCCAGGGTGTGAGGGCCGGGCACCCCTCCAGCACCATGACCCGGGGTGTGAGTGCCACGCACCCTTTCAGTGACATGACCCGGGTGTGTGAGGGCCGGGCACCCCTCCAGCCCCATGACCCGGGTTGTGAGTGCCACGCACCCCTTTAGTGTCATGACCCGGGGTGTGAGGGACGGGCATCCCTTCAGCACCAGGACCCGGGGTGTGAGGGCCTGGCACCCCTTCATTGCCATGACCCGGGATGTGAGGTCCGGGCTCCCCTTCAGTGCTTTGAAAGGTGGGGGTCAGGCACCCTTCACTGACCCGGGTGTCAGCCGGCACCCCATAAGTGACATGAGCCGGGTGGGGGCAGGGCACCCCACAGTGTTAAGAACCGGGGTGTGAGGGCCGGGCACCTTCACATGACCCGGGTGCAAGGCCAGGCACCCATTAGCACCATGACCCGGGTGTGGAGGGCGGGCACCCCTTCAGTACCAGACCCTGGGTGTGAGGGCCAGGCACCCCTTCAGTGAAATCACCGGGTGTAAGAGCTGGGCACCCTTCATTG
>NW_024723237.1:0-22179 GCF_018991925.1 Homarus americanus | reverse complement strand
CTGTACGCTGAACCATATCACCCCGGGCCTGTTTTTTGTGTCATCTGCTCCCATTGGGGTCACACCTTCACCGCCTGCTGCTGACATGATCGTCCCAGATGTCGCTTCTGTTCAGGTAACCATCACTCCTCCGGCTGTGCCATAAAAATCAAAGACCACTTTAATGGAGGTGTTGTGGGCTATGTTGTTGACCCCAGATGTTGTAATTGTGGTGGCTGGCACAATGTTGACTCACGACAATGCCCCAAACGTCCGTCTATCCCAGGAGAAAAGCATCTCCGAAGGCTGCGTCAAACTCAACCTCTTCCCCAGCCTACCGAGCCACATCCCTCTGCGTCCCCTCTGTCTCCAGCAACGCCTTCTTCAACATCACCTGCCCCTGCCTGGCCTCACCTGGCTGCAACACAGCAGTCCCGGCCATCTCCTAACTCAACTACAACTGGGCCTCCTTTCCGTCTCTACTCTGATGCTGTCAGGCCTTGTGCCCCCACCGGTGACACGACACAGATCATATCCCTCTTACACGAATTTACCAACCGTATTGAAAGACTCTTTGATACCCTCTGTACCGCCATCTCCAACCTACACAGACTACCCCTGCCTCCAGCTGCTACCCAGTCACCCCCCTCTTCTGGTTTGACACAACCTGGCAGCCCCCCCCCTGTGTGCCCCTCATGCTCACGGCCTACTCCACCGCCACCTGACACCACTGCTGGCGTCCACACGGAGTCTGCCCCGTGGCCGACTGCCCCCGTCCACCCACCGCGCGCTCATGGACCTGAGGACACCACCCCCGGCTCCCCTTTCCCCACAGACATGCCAGCACCTGGGGCCCATCCACTCCAGTTCTCCACATCAATTGACCACCATGCTAACATGCTAGTGGACTATGTATCTACGCCAAGAAGGACGTCCCCTACCAACCTCTCGACATCCCTCTTGAAGCCGACACTACCGACGTACACGCCATCACAATCACACTGAAAGGTATGTCCCTCAATATTGTCACTGCCTATGGCCTGGCACTTGACATTATTAGGGACTTGCCACGCTTTGCCATAAACAGATAAATTGTACCAGGAAATTTCCCCCACACACTCATCATTCTGTCACTTTATGTAACTTGCTGACAAAACCCATGACCCTTCAGGCTTTTACGCCCTTAATGCATGAGTCATGAAGGCAAGCATGAACTCCGCATGCTTCCCAGATGGGCACTGTAAACGCTTCTGAGCTTCACCTTGCACTGGATGTAAGGAGGTGCCCAATAAACTAGCCCCCTCGGGGGAAATCTAAAAAATCTCTCTCTCTCTCTCTCTCTCTCTCTCTCTCTCTCTCTCTCTCTCTCTATATATATATATATATATATATATATATATATATATATATATATATATATATATATATATATATATATATATATACTATATATATATAGATATATATATATATAGATAGATATATATATTTATATATATATATATATATATATATATAGTATATATGCAAGTAAATCACTGTAGGTGCGCGTGATCTAGGTATATGCTGATAACCACAAGGAAAGAAGAAAACAAGAAGTTCCCAAGCGCTTTCGTGTAATTCACATCTTCAGGGGTGAGTACAGACTAGAGAGAGTAATACAAATCAAGGTGTATATATACAGAGGAGGGTGAGAACAGGTCCACAATGGTCAGGTATTAGGTAATGACCCAACTAATCTTTAAATAGCACACAACGGTTGGTGGTCAGGTCAGATGGTCAAGTGACCCGGCCTTCTCACCTGATCACAAATCTTCTTAATTACAAAATTGTCCAGCTTCGAAACACGAGGACCATATATATATTTCATTAGCCCAATAAAGCACGCGGACTTGTGGGCTTGTAGTCGTAATCTGAATCCTGGAAGGGTTGAGTGTTGATTGTATGTAGTCCGCCAAGTGTTTTATTGGGCTAATGAAATATATATGGATCCTCGTGTTTCGAAGCCGGATTTGGTAAAATCGTTACTCTGACCACCTACGCGGATACGGTGGTCCTCATTTGAGGTTCACGGCGCCATAAGCTCGCTGGAACAGGCTTTGTGAAAAAATATAACAGCGTCTAGGACTGCTTTTAGTGTCCTGGTGGCCCAGAGGTAGCGCTCTCGGCATCACAGTCATAGTTTGTGGGTCGGGGTTCGAATCCTGGCGGCTTATATTGATTGTATGTAGTAGTCCAAGGTATTGGGCTAATGAAATATATATGATCCTCGTGTTTCGATGCCGGATTTGGTAAAATCTTACTCTGACCACCTACGTGATACGGGTAGTCCCCATTAGAAGTTCGCGACACCATAAGCTCGTTGAAGAGACTTTGAGTGAAACATAACAGAGTCTAGGACTGCTTTTATTATCCTGGTGGTCCAGAGGTAGCGTTCCCCGTTCACAGTCATGGGCTCGTGGGTCGTGGGTTCGAATCCTGGCGGGGTGAGGTGTTGATTGTATGTAGAAGTCCGCGTTTTATTGGGCTAATGAAATATATATGATCCTCGTGTTTCGAAGCCGGATTTAAGTAAAATTCGTTACCTGACCACCTGTACGGATAATGGGGTGGTCCCTCATTTGAGGTTCACCGCCATAAGCTCGCGAACAGGCTTTGTAAAATATAAAGTCTAGGACTGCTTTAGTATCCTGGTGGTCCAGCTGTTAGCGCCTCTCGTCACAGTCATAGGCTTGTGGGTCAGGTCTGAATCCTGGCGGTTGAGGTGTTGATTGTATGTAGAAGTCCGCTGCGTTTTATTGGGCTAATGAAATATATATATGGATCCTCGTGTTTCGAAGCCGGATTTGGTAAAACGTTATTCTGACCACCTAAGTGATACGGGTGGTCCCCATTAGAGGTTCACGGTGCCATAAGCTCGTTGAACAGGCTTTGTGTGAAATATAAAGTCTAGGACTGCTTTTAGTATCCTGGTGGTCCAGCGGTTAGCGTTCCCCGGTCACAGTCATAGGCTTGTGGGCCGTGGGTTCGAATCCTGGCGGGTTGAGGTGTTGATTGTATGTAGAAGTCCGCGTGCTTTATTGGGCTAATGAAATATATATGGATCCTCGTGTTTCGAAGCCGGATTTGGTAAAACGTTACTCTGACCACCTACGTGATACGGGTGGTCCCCATTTGAGGTTCACGGCGCCATAAGCTCGTTGAACAGGCTCTGTGTGAAATATAACAAAGTCTAGGGCTGCTTTTAGTATCCTGGTGGTCCAGCGGTTAGCGTTCCCCGGTCACAGTCATAGGCTTGTGGGCCGTGGGTTCGAATCCTGGCGGGTTGAGGTGTTGATTGTTTGTAGAAGTCGGCGTGCTTTATTGGGCTAATGAAATATATATGGATCCTCGTGTTTCGAAGCCGGATTTGGTAAAACGTTACTCTGACCACCTAAGTGATACGGGTGGTCCCCATTAGAGGTTCACGGCGCCATAAGCTCGTTGAACAGGCTTTGTGTGAAATATAACAAAGTCTAGGACTGCTTTTAGTATCCTGGTGGTCCAGCGGTTAGCGTTCCCCGGCCACAGTCATAGGCTTGTGGGCCGTGGGTTCGAATCCTGGCGGGTTGAGGTGTTGATTGTATGTAGAAGTCCGCGTGCTTTATTGGGCTAATGAAATATATATGGATCCTCGTGTTTCGAAGCCGGATTTGGTAAAACGTTACTCTGACCACCTACGTGATATGGGTGGTCCCCATTTGAGGTTCACGGCGCCATAAGCTCGTTGAACAGGCTTTGTGTGAAATATAACAAAGTCTAGGGCTGCTTTTAGTATCCTGGTGGTCCAGCGGTTAGCGTTCCCCGGTCACAGTCATAGGCTTGTGGGCCGTGGGTTCGAATCCTGGCAGGTTGAGGTGTTGATTGTATGTAGAAGTCCGCGTGCTTTATTGGGCTAATGAAATATATATGGATCCTCGTGTTTCGGGCCGATTTGGTAAAATCGTTACTCTGACCACCTACTTGACGGGTGGTCCCCTATTTGAGGTTCACGCGCCATAAGCTCGTTGAACAGGCTTTGTGTGAAATATAACAAAGTCTAGGACTGCTTTTAGTATCCTGGTGGTCCAGCGGTTAGCGTTCCCCGGTCACAGTCATAGGCTTGTGGGCCGTGGGTTCGAATCCTGGCGGGTTGAGGTGTTGATTGTATGTAGAAGTCCGCGTGCTTTATTGGGCTAATGAAATATATATGGATCCTCGTGTTTCGAAGCCGGATTTGGTAAAACGTTACTCTGACCACCTACGTGATACGGGTGGTCCCCATTTGAGGTTCACGGCGCCATAAGCTCGTTGAACAGGCTTTGTGTGAAATATAACAAAGTCTAGGGCTGCTTTTAGTATCCTGGTGGTCCAGCGGTTAGCGTTCCCCGGTCACAGTCATAGGCTTGTGGGCCGTGGGTTCGAATCCTGGCGGGTTGAGGTGTTGATTGTATATATATATATATATATATAATATACAATAGCACTAGGCGCGCATGTGTGTGTGTGTGTTCTGGGCAGCCGAAACGGCACAATCGTTTTTCATCAAACTTGGTGGAAAAATCCCCCCCAAAAAATCGTAGAGTGGAACAAACCTGGTCCCATATCGATGGTTTCTTTAGGAACCATTACATAACCATTTTATTTACGCTGGAAAACGATGCAAGTCTACGGACTTGGCGCACCCCCATTCGCTGTACGCTGTCAGCCCACGATTGCAGTTATCTACGGCTCCCTCCTCCTCCCCTCACTTTTTTTCTTTGCCTACTTTTTTTTAATGTTGTCTGGATTAGTAAAGGAAGGAAGATGAGTAAATAGAATAATCAAGAAGGGGAAACAGAAAATAGTTAGAGATAACATTTGGGGGGAAGCTGAGTTTCATCATGCGTCTGGATGCGCAGTTTCAACGTTACCAGACGACCTTACAGCTACAGTGTATACTTATTCCCGTGGCTCATGGAAAAGGAGAAGAGGTAAAAAGATAATAACAAGAATGCATGGAGAAGATGACTACAATAGACACAGGGTGAATATAGACAGTGAAACAGACAGGAGGTTGACAAAAATAGACAGATTCATACATGCACAAATAGATAATATGGCAACTAACATGACAGACAGACAGCTGACTTACTGGTTCACATTAGACAAACAGGCAGACACACGCCAACAACGGATAAGACAGACAGAATTGACGATACAAAGAGTACAGACCGGCTTACATTCAAACACCACGCAGACGAACAGACAGTTGCTATGGCAATAGACAGGACGGATAGACTTTAGACAGATAAGAAGGCATTTATAAGCAAGAATAACACCAAATTGACCATAGTTGCGTCAGTGAGGATAGGAGGTCTTACATCCAGCAGCGTAAATAAGAATAACACCAAATTGACCATAGCTGCATCAGTGAGGGTAGGAGGTCTTACATCCACCAGCATAAATAATAAGACGCATTGAAAACTAACACCCTTTTGCGGAAAGAACATCGATGGTCGGTCAGTCATGTGAGATGGGCCTAAAACTGACTAACGTAGATGATGACTATGATGACTTAACACAGGTGATGACTTAAGCAGATGGTGACTAATCTAACCAGAATCAAGGTCACTTCTCTTCATAATATAATTTATCTCGGAATGATCATCTGTGATTCATAATAATTTTTTTTTTATGATTTTAACCTCTCCTTATGGCGAATATTTCTTTAATTAATTATTCTAACCTTTATTCTATTCCTTCTTATAGTATATTTGATACTGTAAGTATCACGACCACGACCATGATTATAACAACCACGACCATGCTTATAACAACCACGACCATGATTATAACAACCACGACTATGATTATAACAACCACGACCAGGATTATAACAACCACGACCATGATTATAACAACCATGACCATGATTATAACAACCACGACTATGATCATAACCACGACAATGATTATGACAACCACGACGATGATTATAACACCCACGACCATGATTATAACAATTACGACCATGATCACAACCACGACCATGATTATAACAACCACGGCTATGATTATAACAACCACGACCATGATTACAACAACCAATACCATGATTATAACAATCACGACCATGGTTATAACAACTACGACCATGGTTATAACAACCACGACCATCTTTCTAATATACTATAGGAATAGCCGTGTGTCTGTGTGTGTGTCTTTTCTGGGCAGTCGAAACAGCACAATCGTTTTTCTTCAAACTTGGTGGAAAAAATGCAAAAAATTCGTATAGTGGAACAAACCTGGTCCCATGTCGATGGTTTCTTTAGGGACGCATTAATTTACCATTTTATTTATGCTGGAAAACGATGTCGCTGTACCCTGTCAGCCGGACAGCGGTTGCGCTCTAGCCAAGGACGAGAGTTCGAACTTTCACGCCTCGGTAAACTGTACCACCGGACTCGCCACCGGGCAAGAAGGACCCACGATCACTTGTCTAATATACTATAGGACTAGCCGTGTGTCTGTCTGTCTGTCTGTCTGTCTGTCTTTCTGTGTCTGTGCAGCCGAAACGGCACAATCGTTTTTCATCAAACTTGGTTGGAAAAATCGCAAAACATTCGCAGAGTGGAACAAACCTGTTCCCATGTCGATGGTTTCTTTAGGAAGCCATTAATTAACCATTTTATTTACGCTTGAAAACGATGCAAGTCTACGGATTTGGCGCACCCTCATTCGCTGTACACTTTCAGCACACAGTTGCAGTTATCGTACGGCTCCCTCCTCCTCCCCTCACTTTTTTTCTTAGCCTACTTTTCTTTAATGTTGTTTGGATGAGTAAAGGAAGGAAGATGAGTAAATTGAAGAATAAAGAAGGGGAAAGAGAAAATAGTTAGAGATAACAGGTGGGGGGACCTGAGTTTCATCATGCGTCTGGATGCGCAGTTTCAACGTTACCAAACCATTTTCGGACCTTACAGCTACAGTGTGTACAATATACTTATTCCTGTGGCTGACTGTACATGGAAAAGGAGAAGAGAGAAAAAGAAAATAACAGGAATGCATTGAGAAGATAGAAAGGGAGAAGAGAAGGAGAAGAAGAGAGACTGAAGCATTATTATCCTTAAGAGGCGAGGAAAGGAGACGGGAAAGAGGGATAGTGAGAGGTGGAGGTATGAATGGAGGGATGGAAGGACAGAATAAGAATAGTATAGAAGGATAGTAGAGAAGGAGACTAGAGAAGGAGAAAAAGGAAGGACAGCGATAAGTAAAGCAAAAATGAGAACAAGTATTTGGATGATAACATGTAGAAATTAGTCGGTTAAATTTAGGTAAAAAGAGTAAGAATAATGAGATAAAACATTAAGAAGAAAGAGACACTTATTATAACAATGACGACCATGATTATAACAACCACGACCATGATTATAACAACCACGACCATGATTATAACAACCATGACCAACCACGACCATGATTATAACAACCATGACCAACCACGACCATGATTATAACAACCACGACCATGATTATAACAACCACGACCATGATTATAACAACCACGACCATGATTATAACAACACGACCATGATTGATATAACAACCACGACCATGATTATAACAACCACGACCATGATTATAACAATAACGACCATGATTATAACAACCACGACTATGATTATAACAACCACGACCAACCACGACCATGATTATAACAACCACGACCATGATTATAACAACCACGACTATGATTACAACAACCACGACCATGATTATAACAACCACGACTATGATTATAACAACCACGACCAACCACGACCATGATTATAACAACCACGACTATGATTATAACAACCACGACCATGATTATAACAACCACGACCAACCACGACCATGATTTTAACAACCACGACTATGATTATAACAACCACGACCATGATTATAACAACACGACCATGATTATAACAACACGACCAACCACGACCATGATTTTAACAACCACGACTATGATTATAACAACCACGACCATGATTATAACAACCACGACCATGATTATAACAACCACGACCAACCACGACCATGATTTTAACAACCACGACTATGATTATAACAACCACGACCAATTATAACACCCACGACAATGATTATAACAACCACGACCATGATTATAACAACACGACCAAACACGACCATGATTTTAACAACCACGACTATGATTATAACAACCACGACCATGATTATAACAACCACGACCATGATTATAACAACCACGACCAACCACGACCATGATTTTAACAACCACGACTATGATTATAACAACCACGACCATAATTATAACACCCACGACAATGATTATAACAACCACGAATATGATTATAACAACCACGACCATGATTATAACACCCACGACAATGATTATAACACCCACGACAATGATTATAACAACCACGACCATGATTATTAAAACCACGACTATGATTATAACAACCACGACTATGATTATACTAACCACGACCATGATTATAACAACCACGACTATAAATATAACAACCACGACTATGATTATAACAACCACGACTATGATTATAACACCCACAACCATGATTATAACAACTACGACCATGATCAAACCAAGACCATGATTATAACAACAACGACTATGATTGTAACAACCACGGCCATGATTATAACACCCACGACCATGATTATAACAACCATAACTATTATTATAACACCCACGACCATGATTATAACAACCACGACTATGATTATAACAACCACGACCATGAATATAGCACCCACGACCATGATTATAACTACCACGACTATGATACACCCACGACCATGATTATAACACCCACGACCATGATTATAGCAACCGAGACTATGATTATAACAACCGCGACCATGATTATAACAACCACGACCATGATTATAACAACCAGACCATGATTATCTCATATACTATAGGAATAGCCGTGTGTCTGTGTGTGTGTCTGTTCTGGGCAGCCGAAACAGCACAATCGTTTTTCATCAAACTTGGTGGAAAAATCGCAAAAAATTCGTAGCGTGGAACAAACCTGGTCCCATGTCGAAGGTTTACATAAGAACATAAGAAGATAAGAATGGAGGAAACTGCAGCTGGCTTATTGGCCCACACTGGGCAGTCCCATTTACACCCAACTCCTTTGCTTGAAGCTCTTTAGGAAGGCATTAATTAACCATTTTATTTACGCTCGAAAACGATGTCGCTGTATGCTGCCAGCCTTCCGGCGGTTGTGCGCTAGCCAAGCGCGAGCGTTCGAACTTTCACCCTTTGGTAAACTGTACCACCGGACTCGCCACCGGGCAAGAAGTACCCACGATCATTATATATATATATATATATATATATATATATATATATATATATATATATATATATATATATATATATATATATATATATATATATATATATATGTTTCCTGTTTATCCTTTTCTTCCTGGTTCGTATTTACAAGTTTTTCTCGAACACCTAGGAACCGTCAAGCTCCTAAGCAAGACTAAGACCAGTGGTAATGTTCAGAGCCCTAGAGGAGATTTGCAGACGAGACCTGTACACGAGACCTGAACCGGAAACACAACCAAGAGACACATTTACCTCTCCTAAGACCACACACAACGGGTATTTGAAACTCCTGAAAGAAACGATTTAGTCTGAACGTTCACAAAACACAAATTTTACAAAGCAATATATATAAATATTTTTTTTTTACCCCCGCGTGGCCGAGTTGTAAGAGAATGAGAATCTCTTTTCCTGGTTCCTTTAAGCGCACTTCTCTTTGCTCGATCCTCCATGGCGTCTATGCTTCCAGAGAGAATTTATTCATAGTATCAATACATTCAAAAACATATGTTCTGTCTTCCTGTTTATTTTCGTGTCTATTTCACCCAGTTTTCGCCTTTCCTGACCTGACTGACTATGTTTTCGAGCGTGGGATTTTTTTTCTCCCATCAGCGACTTAATATTTGTCCAATGAGCGGCCAATCCTTGCTGACCCGTGTTTGAGGTGTATAGGATTGTAACGAGTAGTCAGGATATGTTAGGTATAGGATCGGGATGTAGGATAGATGCTAGCCAAGGTCCTCATCGTGTGTGTGTTTGTGTGTGTGTGTGTGTGTGTGTCAACAGGATTCGGTAAGGAAGGGGGTAATACGGAGGAGGGGGAGGATGTTGTTCTAAAGATTTACACACACACTTACACACACGCGCGCACACACGCGCGTACACACACACACACACACACACACACACATACACACACACACACATTCACATACATACATACATACACACACACGTACACAGAGCCTTCAGGAGGTGCCTCACATTCCATCACAGATTAACTTTGAGCTATAATATGTGTCCCCTGATCAGCTGTTCTCGTCTCCTCCCTCTGGATCCCCTCCCCCCTTTCTCTCACTTCCTTCTACTTCCCCAACTGTCTCTCTACACCCTCCTCCCTCTGGATCCCCTCCCCCCTTTCTCTCACTTCCTTCTACTTCCCCAACTGTCTCTCTACACCCTTCTCCCTCTGGATCCCCTCCCCCCTTTCTCTCACTTCCTTCTACTTCCCCAACTGTCTCTCTACACCCTCTTCCCTCTGGGCCTCTGGATCCCCCCCCTTTCTCTCACTTCCTTCTACTTCCCCAACTGTCTCTACACCCTCCTCCCTCTGGATCCCCTCCCCCCTTTCTCTCACTTCCTTCTACTTCCCCAACTGTCTCTCTACACCCTTCTCCCTCTGGATCCCCCTCCTTTCTCTCACTTCCTTCTACTTCCTCAACTGTCTCTCTACACCCTTCTCCCTCTGGATCCCCCTTTCTCTGTCTACTCTCTTCTACCTCCCTAACTTCATATTTCCTCCTTCCTCCCTTGCTTTCTCTTTTTCTTTCCTTCAATACTTTCTCCTTTCTCCTTCTTCCCCCTTTCGCTTTTCACTTTCACGCGCTCTTCCTGTACCTCCTCCTCCCTCCTCCCCCCTTTTCTCTTCCTTCTCCCCCTACATTCTCCCTCTTTCCTTTTTTTTCTCCTCCTCTTTCTAGCACTTCTTTCCCTTTGTTCTTCTTCCTCCCCTTCCTTCCTCCAAGTCTACCCCCCCCCCACAGTGCAGTTGCCGTCTATGTGGAGGATAACATAAAAATTATCCAGAATTGAATTTACATAAGCACTTGCTGTCGCCGCCTTGTGTGTGCGCGCGTGTGTTTATTTATTTATTTATTTATTTATTTATTTATTTTTTTTTTTATAATTTTTTTTACGGGGATTAACCCACCCGGACACAGGGCACTGACCCATATTTGGGCCTGGAGGCGAAATATAATAATAATAATAATAATAATAGTAATAATAACAATAATAATAATAATAATAATAATAATAATAATAATAATAATAATAATAATAATAATAATAATAATAATAATAATAATAATAATAATAATAATAATAATAATAATAATAATAATAATAATAATAATAATAATAATAATAATAATAATAATAGTAACCATAAATAAATACAAAAATGAAAAAAAAAATCAAGAGTGAGAAACGATATACATTATGTATGTTATGTTGTCCAAGTAAGAGAAACAATTGAGACCCTGCAATTGTGTGTAAATGAGGCAGAAAGTCAGACCAGCAACCTGGGACTTGGTCACAATTTTCGTGATGCCATATGGCAGCAGGGTCTACCATTAGACAACACATTATGCTTCCAATATCTTCCCAGGCGGTAGTACCTCCCTGTTTGGAAGTTGCTTAAGCTCTCGGTCATTTCCTTGTTGTAATATTTCTGACAACTTGTGGTTCACATTATGAGCTCAATTTATGAGTCATTCTCTCACAAGTGTCTCCAGTGTGTGAGTTAGTCCCTCCCATAACAAACTTTTATTTCCTCCACGTGAAGTAATTGTAACCTTAATAATAATAATAACAACAACAAAACGAACAAGAATCATTTATAACAACAACAATAATAACAACAACAATCTAAACAACACCAACAACAACACGAACACGAACAAAGAATCATAACAACAATAAAAACAACAACACTAACAGGAATCGTAACAACCATAATAAATTAAAACAACCATAAAACTAAAAAAAATCACAACTTATAAACAACTCACAACACTTTTAGCATTTTACTTAACATTAGAAAGAAGAAATAACTTCCCACTGACCCAGAGTTATTAGCCCTCATGAAGGACTTTATTACTGCTCTACTTCTCGTATATAAATCACCTTGACCACCTCACACCTCGGCAATTTGTTCCACTCGAGGTCCTACTTCAGCCCATCCTTTGGTCCCATCTCGACTTACGATCCTCATTTTGAACCTTTGACTTTCTCTTTTTAAACCTATAATCACATTTGAATCTTTTGACTTCCTCTTTCTGAACCTATAATTACATTTGAATCTTTTGACTTCCTCTTTCTGAACCTATAATCCCATTTTAATCTTTTGACTTCCTCTTTCTGAACCTATAATCACATTTGAATCTTTTGACTTCTTCTTTCTAAACCTATATTCCCATTTGAAGCCACAACACCCTATTTGAAGCCGACAACTCTTATCTAACCGATGAACCCACTAATTGAACCCACACCACCCTATCTGAATCTATGAACCCTCTAATTGAACCTAAAACCGTCTATCTGATCCCATGACCCCCCTATTTGAACCCACAGCCACCAATTGAACCCACAACCCCCTATTTGAGGCCACACTACCCTATTTGAAACCACAACACCCCTATGTTAACCCAAAACCCCTTATATGAGCCCACAGCACCCTATCTGAACCCACACCACCAATTGGGCCCTTCTTTGGTACGAAATGGGTTTAATATCATTATATAATGCCACTGATCCACCTTCGTCCTGTCACCCTCCTCTCCTAAGCTGAACTACTGCCGGCCATACTCCATCTCCCACTGTCTCCAAGCTTTAGTAATTTATCTATGTCTCCTTTCTTTATCTCTATCTTTTCTCTTTCGTGTCTTAATGTATGTGTGTTTGTTTTATTTTTCTTTCTCTCTCTCTTGTTGTTTTGATTCTCCGATTCTTTAATTCTCTTTCTCAATTTCTCTCTTCTCTCTAATTCCCTCACAAAAACAAGACTGCACTAACGTTTCCGTTATTCATTTTATTATCTCTTTTTTTGTAATACGACGTGTAATGCTGAGTAATGAAAACCAAACTGAAGGGAATTACGTACTGTTATATTGAAAGCAGGGGACATTATCAAATGGTTGAGAAATGGAATTGAGACATTTTCTAGAGGTAGTGAACACAGAAGAACATGATCTTATTACCCGAAGGAAAGGAGGCTGTAAGTCAGGTATAAAGTAAAGTTGGAAGGTTCTAATTCAGGTATAAAGTAAAGTTCGAAGGTTCTAAGTCAGGTATACAGTAGAAGTTGGAAGGTTCTAAGTCAGGTATAAATTAAAATTGGAAGGTTTTAAGTCAGGTATAAAGTAAAGTTGGAAAGTTCTAAGTCAGGTATAAAGTAAAGTTGGAAGGTTTTAAGTCAGGTATAACGTAAAGTTGAAAGGTTCTAAGTCAGATATTTAGCAGAGTTGAAAGTGTGTTTGTGTTGTCGACCAGTCTTCACCTTACCCCTAGGTGCTTTTATTACACTAAATGTAATGTGTTCTTAATTCACAATCTAAATATGAGTGTGACGGGATAAATTCTTTACTACGATGACAAGTATTAAGTGCTTGAGTATCTGTGTCCCTTTAGTGACATATATTAGTTCAGTTTGAGTGTAAGGCGATTGTTTTGTTGTATATATTTATGTTAACATCTTAATTAAACCGCTACCTTCAAGGTACTGTCACAATATGGGAATTACTGTACCTATACTTTAAACACAAACCAGTATTTCCTTTGATAATTCTTAATAAACTCACTTATTCTAATTGTCTCGCACATACAAACAGTAAGATATAGATATTGATGTTGATGTCACCTGATGTACAGTTAGTATATAATCAACACCTCACCCCGCCAGGATTCGAACCCACGGTCCACGACTGTGACCGGGTAGTCCCCATTAGAGGTTCACGGCGCCATAAGCTCGTTGAACAGGCTTTGTGTGAAATATAACAGAGTTTAGGACTGCTTTTAGTATCCTGGTGGTCTAGAGGTAGCGTTCCCCGGTCACAGTCATGGGCCGTGGGTTCGATCCTGGCGTGGTGAGGTGTTGATTATATGTCGAAGTCCACGTGCTTTATTGGGCTAATGAAATATGTATGGATCCTCGTGTTTCGAAGCCGGATTTGGTAAAACAGTTCCGTATATGTATACATCCACTATATACAAGCGAAGGATAATATACACCAATGTCATAGATATACAGTTACGCATATGTATACATCCACTATATACAAGCGAAGGATAATATACACCATACCGTCCCTAACGACCTCAGTAACCAAAATGAGTAAACCAAAAGAATTATAACAAGAACAAGTGCTTATCCTCGCTCGTGCTGACGCATCGTCTTATAATAAATTAATCGTACCTTCAAAAGCACACACACAGGCTCAAGCAAGCGTGAAATTCATTTGTATCTTACGACACAGACCCGAACACCAGCAGAGACCGACGAGGATTCCTTTGGCGGTATACCAACCTACCCCCCCCCCCCCCCCAAGTGTCCACGGGGTCAGGTGACAAATTCTGTCCTTTTAAGATTTCTCCTCTATTGCAATTCCGTCTCTACCTGCCGATTTATCCATTTTTTTTATTTATACCTCCATCAACTTCTGTTGCAATGTCTTCATCCGCAGTTTCCACCCCTGCATCTTTGTATTCTTCTAAGGCTGTTCTTCATTTCCTGGCTATATTTTTACATTTAATTAAATACTAAGCAACTCTGTCAAGCTTTGGTTTATATTTCCCATTTTCTATGGATAGTCCTATATACCTGTTTAATGTAGAGTATACTAGTTATCTGTCTTGTAAGCTTTTGCTAGGCCATGTAATTTCTTCTTCTTGTGCTTCATTATCATGCTCTTACACTCTCTCGGTTCAGTTGATTCCGGCATGATTCTATTGTCCTTGTATCTCTTGTTCTACTTTCGTCTTGATTCTGCAGGTTACAGGTGCGTCTATATTGTTCTACTCAACTACTCTCTCTCTCTCTCTCTCTCTCTCTCTCTTTACCGTTTATTTAACTACTGATCTTAATTCTTCTTTTTTGTTCATGTTTTCTTGAAATACTGTTCTTAATTTTTTGTTAATTTCTTCATCTGGTCATAAGTTTTCAGTCCACTATGGGATGGTTTCTTTCACCTTCCATTTGTTTATTTCTTCCTCAAGGTGTCTTCGATCACCCCCAGCAGTATTCTTAAATGTCTTCCCGCCATTTTATTCCTTTTGTCGTCTTAATGCCAATATTTATCTTTTTATTTAATTTTTTTTTGGGGGGGGGGGAATTAGCCCACCTGGGCACAAGTCACTGACCCACATCGGGCCTAGGGGGCGAAAATGCAACAACAACAACAACAACAACAATAATAAAAAAGAACCATAAAGCAATACAAAAAAAATCAAGAGTGAGAAACAATATATGTATGTTGTGTTGTCAAAGTAAGAAAAACAACCTGGGGCTTGGTCACAATTACTTGTCTCTTATTTCTCTGTCTTTTAATATGTCAGTTTTGTTTATGATAGTGTCTGCCACAACTATTCTGGGTCAAGACTTCTCCCAGACAACACCTTTATTAAAATACACATTAGTCTATTATGGATTTGGGGGTTAATTTCTCCATTAATGTTATCCAATCTATATCTCGTATCACAATGGTGTTCGTTGTGCTTGAAAAATCAATTCATTATTTTAAGTTAAATTGTTTCGTATACAACAAAATTAACTTTTCTTCTTAATTTTGTGTTTCTTCATCAAAAGGGTCCATAGCATTTCCTGGTCCACCTCCCTCCCTACTTACTCCAGCATTGAAGTCTCCAAGTACAGTCCCCCTAAGAAAGTCCGTGTCTTTTTCCGAATGAATCGGTAACAAAACTAAATGAGATAATGAAACGCCAGCTGTGTTGAGATCCTGAACTAAATACACCTTCGACCAGTGAACATTGTTGGTTATAATGTCCCGTACCTGAGAGTGCTATACGCATTTCCTTCACAACATTCCGTTATGGATGTAATAGCAAAAAACATGAAAACACAAATGATTCCTCACTTTTTCTTTCATTGATATGTTCTTACTACCACCATGCTATATGTGCTATTCCAGATGATACTAAATGTCACATAATACTTCCGAGAGATAAATCTACAGTATATATCAGGTGCCTACAGGAGAGCTCAGGCACTAAACTGGCTCAGATTGTTAATATCGTTATTATTATCGACTCTGTATCTGCATTTTGTCTAGCAAAATCAACTGTTTCAATATCAATATCAGAACCCATGTAGCCCACTGAGATGATGAAGAGTCACTCATGTGGCCCACGGAGATGATGGAGAGTCACTCATGTGGCCCACGGAGATGATAGAGGGTCACTCATGTGGCCCACTGAGATGATGGAGGGTCACTCATGTGGCCCACTGAGATGATAGGTCACTCATGTGGCCCACTGAGATGATGGAAGGTCACTCATGTGGCCCACTGAGATGATGGAGGGTCACTCATGTGGCCCACTAACTAATTGAGTGGCCCACCACTGCTCTACATAATGTGAAAACTTGCGTGGTAACGTTTCTCTCCCTTTCCCTCCCCAAGACAGTACGGAATTTGACCCGGAGTCCTCTCTAGAGCTCATATAATTTGAACATAAGAACATACGAATGTTGGAAACTGGAGCGGGCCTAATGGCCCGTACTGGACTGTCCAGTATATATCCATCCAACCTATGATTGAAGCTAGCCATCGTATTAGTGTTAATGATGATATTTGGTAACTTGTTCCACTCTTCCACTGATCTATTTCCAAACCAATGTTTACCTATCTCGCTCCTAAATGTAAATTTGTCTAACTCAAAACCATTGTTAAGAGTTCGCTCCTGGTTAGATAGCACTGGTCAACAGCCAAAATGGTTCACATATGAGATCATGCTCACACAACTAATTTCATATTGCTGAATTCGAATCTGATATTTGTTTTGTTCTATCAGACCAGGTTTTATAAAAAAATCAATAGGTACAAATATTTAATATTCCATTACGTGTCGTGCAAAATCTAGCGTATTGCCAGATACCCAAAGAATGTTCTATATTACTGAGGGTATATACAAACACTTGTTGTCTTTAAAAGTAGGTTCTATTCTCGTACGGGAGATGATACAGTCGGACACAGGAAGCCTGTGGGCACACCACCAGAACTCAGTCTTAACTACTTCTACATCTATCTATGTATTACTACGCGCTGGCCTATACAGATGCCAGCATTCACAAGCTGAATACATAAAGTATAAATGTGATAATTTATATACATAATATGGTGCACAATAAATGGAATATTACATAGAATTAATACATGTTCTGTAATACTTTACTATACATAATTAATAATAGTAATATAAGAGTAATATAATAATATACAGCTGAAGGTACTACTTTGTGTCCATATATATCATACACCTCCCTCCCCCCTATACGCTCATAGTTTCATCTTGAGCGGACCATTTGTTTCTGAGTCGCTCGGACCTGCGGAGTACTGGGGCAGAAACACAAGGTGGGGATGGATTTACTTTAGAGACATCAACATTAGGGGACTCAACTGGGGAGGGGTCAACACTAGGCAGCTCCACAGGTCGGAGGAAACGACGGTTCCTCCACCATACTCTACCACTAGGAAGACGCACTTGGTAGTCCCTGGACCGGCCAATACCCATGACAACCCCAACCTTGTCCCAGCGGTGAGATACCGGATCTTGAATCCTGATCTGCTGACCGATACTCAACCTGGGAAGGGGGCGGGCATGACAGTCGTACCGAGCAGCGACATCTGCGGCTCGTTCTGCTGCACGGCGGTCACATTCTTCAGTCTTGGCCTGCCACTCTTGAGAAAAAGACTTTGGGTGGGCAGGAACACAAGACCTGAGATGATGTCCGTATAGAACCTGGGCTGGGGAGCGTCCGGTGAAGTTCGGGGTGTTGCGTAACTCCAACAAACCTCGATCGAAGTCCTCGCAGTCGATATTTCCTGAGGGTGACACCTTAAGGATCAGGTGTTTCACAGTCTTGACTGCGGCTTCAGCGTGTCCATTCGCCTGGGGGTAGTGGGGCGAGGTCACGACATGACGGACTCCCCAACGGTCCATGAAGTCCCGGAACTCGTGGCTGGTGAACTGGGGTCCTCCATCAGTCCTGAGGCGGAGGGGAACACCAACTTCTCTGAAGTAATGCCTGAAGCTCCGGATGGTAGCAGTAGCCGTTGTATCTCTACCACAGGGGACGACAACAGGCCATCCAGACAGTCGGTCGGCAATGACGAGGAAGGACTTCCCTGCAACTGCAAAGAAATCGGCCGACACAGACTCGAAGAGTCTTGAAGGGTTATCGTCGCACATTAAAGGTTCCTGTTGCTGGCTAGGTTGCAGAATCTGGCAAGGTTCACAGGCACGGACGGTACTTGCAATGTCCGCGTTGATTCCGGGCCAAAATACCGTCTGCTTCGCCCGTCGCTTGGTGGCCTCCACTCCTCGATGGCTGTCGTGAAGGCGGGCCAAGGTACGGCGGCGTAGGGCAGCAGGAATAACTACTCGTGGACCATACAAGACGAGGTCTCCATCACAATAGAGGTCCTCGCGTATTTTCCAGTACGGGAGTAGCGATTCATGAAGGTCGTATCGATTCGATGGAAATCCCTGAGACACACAGTCGACGAGCCGGATGTAGGAAGGGTCGGCCCGGGCTGCGGTGCGGAGATCTTCAAGAGTCTTGTCTGCATCCGGTGCTGTAGACTCTTCTGATGTGAAGACGGCCTTCAATGAAACCACTGACTTGAGGGATGCAGCAGCTGTAGAACACAACATCTCGTCCTCTGGGGTGGGGCGACTTACGGGGGCGCGGGACAGGGCATCCGGGATGCACAACAGCTTACCCGCACGCCACACAGCCGTGAAGAGATAAGGCGAGAGCTTCTCTTTCAGACGTTGAAGGCGAGGATTTTCTACTGCATCCAAAGAGTAGTGATTGATTATAGGTATAAGGGGGCGATGATCCGTGAAGAGGGTGAAGTGCTGAAGTCCTATCAGGTAGAAACGGCACTTCGCCATCGCCCAGACAACAGCCAACATCTCCAGCTCAATCGTGGCATATCGGGTCTCAGCGTCCGTCAGGAACCGGGATCCACACTGAATTAAGCGGAGTTGTCCACCGCCATGGTCCTGCAGAAGGGCGTAACCAACGCCGTAGAGTCTGGAGGCGTCAGTCTGGAGGACGGTGGGTAGGGCTGGGTCGTAACAGGCGAGGACAGGTGGACTCACAAGGGCCTGCTTAACTTGCTGGAAGGCCTCTTGATGATTTGGGGTCCACAGGAATGTCCTCCTGGGGCTCAGCAGGGGGCGTAACGGCTGGGCTGCGGCGGAGATGTCAGGTGTGAATTCAGCCAGCTGATTGACCAGACCTAAAAAAGAACGGAGGTCTGTTAGGTTGGCAGGGGTTGGAAAATCCCTTATTCCACTTACTTTCTCCGGGTCAGCTGCAATGCCTGATGCTGAGAGGTTGTACCCACAGAAGTTCACTGATGGAGCGGCGACTACAAACTTGTCAGCGTTGAGGGTAATCCCGTACTTTCGACATCTGGTGAGAACTTCATATATCCGGGAGAGGTGGGCACAGTAGTCTTCGTCGTGGAGTAAGATATCATCAACCACCTTGACACAATTCGTGACTCCTTGAAGGGCCGCGTCACCACGTTGACAGAATGCATCGCCCGTAGCGGCAAATCCCATGGGGCCTCTGCAATACTGGTATCTTCCAAATGGTGTGATGAATGTAGTCAAGTGTTGGTCTTCTTCGGCCAACTCGATCTGCCAATAACCACATAAGGCGTCCATAGTTGTAAAAAACTTCGCCTTCGGGTCCACACTTCGAACAGCTGCGAAGGGTGTGGGTGAAGGGTGGGCTGGACGGGAAACTTGCTGGTTAAGTTTTGACAGATCGGTGGTGATCCGTACTCCACCACGAGGTTTGGCGACGGGGACGAGAGGGTGGCACCAAGGTGAAGGTTCGTCTCCGGCCGGTTTGATGATTCCCTGAACAACCATGGAGTCAAGTTCTTGTCTAACTAGCTCCTTGTAGGCGTGAGGAATCAAACGAGGGGTGTGGATGGCAAAAGGTGTAGCACCATCCTTAAGATGAATCTTCATAGGTGGACCCACCATCGGCTTGAGTGGTGTGGATCCTAAAGATTTCTTATTAACCAACACGTCAGCAAACTCCTTGAGAAGGTAAGCTCTTGCGTCAGAAGGGGACGTGTTAGTAGAGATAGGGAATTCCTTCAACCTGTTGACATGGGTGACCTTTAAGATAGGTTTAGGGAATTCCTTGGAAATAATGGCCAATTCTTGACAATGGCCATATGATAAAAGCGGAGTCGGGATACCATTATGAACATCAATGAGCAAGACTGCTTACCAAAGGTAAGGGTAGCCCAGAAAGATCCCAACGCTGGAGCCATCTTGGAACCATCAGCTGTCAGTTTCGTTGTCTGAGGAGGGGGCTGTAGGTTGCTCCGGGGTATTCCCAAACTTGCTAAATGTTGTGGACCAATTACTGAGACGTCAGCACCGGTGTCAGGTAACATCTGAAGACTGGATGACGAGTTACCGTAAGAAATGACGACATTGATGTGCTGGGGCGTCGTGTACTACACGACGGCAGGAACACAGCGTCTTGATGCTTGCCAGAAGGAGGGGGCGCGCCAGCACTACCTGAGGATGACTTCTTGGATCCTAGGTGGTGTCCTTTATGTGTCTTCTTACGACAACATTTGTCATAATGGCCCACACGACCACAAAGTCTGCACTGAACTTTGCTAGCAGGGCACTTGACTGTATAAGCCCAGTGACCCTGGCGGTCGCAACTTCTGCACACGCTTTGAGCAGCTGGGCACTGGGAGGCATTATGCTGTCTCGCACAGCTGTTACACAAAGCTGCTGCTGAAGGTGTAGCTGGAGGGTGAGGGGTGGGGTTACCTTGCTGCTTCTTACCCTTTCTGTAGGAAGACACTGCCCTCACCTGGTCAGGTTGTGAGCGTAAAGCTGAAGTCGCACACCTGGCGGCCTCGTACGCTCGACATTTCGTAACAACATCTTGAAGGGAGGAAGTGGGGTCGAGGGAAATGAGACGCTGAACTAGCTCTTCATCTCGGACACCCGTTAAGATAATTGTCTTAAGTTGTGTTTCTTCACAGACTTGAGAATGTCCGGGACAAACATCAACTTCCTCTGAACACCTTTTGAGCCTTACAAAAAACGCGTCAAAAGATTCTCCATCAAGCTGTTTACATTGGAGGAGTTGTCTTCTCCTGAGTGCTTCGTTGCGCTGTCCCTTGACGTGTTCTTGCAACTTGTCGAGCACGGCCTCTACTACCGTCAGAGTTGTCGTAGGAGGCACTTGAAGTGTGTGCTCGAGAGTACGTTGTGTCTCTAAGGACAAGCACATACGAAGCTGGATCATTTGTTTCGGCTGTGATAAACTGGACAAGTCAACCATTGTTGCGTAGTCTTGCCAACGTCGACGCCATTCCCGAAACATCTGATAAGAAGCGTCAGACATCAGAGAGGGAGGCGTCTGTACAGCAGCCTTTTGAGGTGTTGTTTCGACTCTGGGAAATGAGGTACCAGTACCTCTAGTCGCATCAACATCAGTTGTAGCAGACGAATCTTGTACGGTAGAACGTTGTGGGGAGGCTAACAGAGAAATCAAAGCTTCAAATCTGGCTTGATCCTCCTGTCTTCTAAGGTCATCCTCACGTCTACGTATGTCTTCGAGTTCTCTGCGTGTTTGTTCCTCTTTGTGGCGTCGTCTTTCAGACTCTTTGTACCTAATTTCTTCCTCTTCTCTCCTTGCAATATCGTCCCGGCGTCGAGAAGTTTCCATCCACTTTATCAGTTGAAGGAGATCTGTGGACGCATGCATCGCAGGAGAGCTGGCTCGCGATGAGCGA